>NC_041382.1:59256045-59421910 GCF_002162155.2 Triticum dicoccoides | reverse complement strand
CGGGGCGGGGCGCGGCGACGGGGACAGGGACGGTTGGGGCGGCGACGACGGGGACGGGGACGGGGCGGTGACAGGGGCGCCGACGAGGGGTGGCGACGGGGGCGTCAAAGGGGGAAGCGACGGGGGCGGCGGGCGACGGGACAGAGCAGAAGAAGCAGATGAGAAACTGAATTTTTTGAAGTGTTTTTTTATATAGGATGGGCCTTTAGTACCGGTTGGAGCCACCAACCGATACTAAAGGCTAACTTTGGCCAGGCCAAGAGGCGGGAAGAGCACCCTTTAGTACCGGTTGGAGCCACCAAACGGTACTAAAGACCACCCTTTAGTACCGGTTGGAGCCACCAACCGGTACTAAAGGTTGTGCGCTGCCACCCGCGGTGCACAAAGTTTAGTCCCACCTCGCCGGGCGAAGGGCAGCCGCACTGGTTTATAAACCCAGCCGTGGCTGCCCTTTCGAACTCCTCTATAAAGCAGGCTTCTGGGCCTAACTACGGTGCGCTGCCCTGTGAGTCTGCTAGGCCTTGTGGGCCTGAAATTGCACGCTCGTGGTCTAGCAGGCCCATAGGACAGCGCCCCAAATTTTTTTATATAGTTTTTTCTTTCTTTTCTGCTTTATTTTTTCTTCTATTTATTTCTGAGTAGTTTTTCCTTTTGTGCTATATTTATTTTCTTCTATTTATTTCTGAGTAGTTTTTGTTGGAAATATGCCCTAGAGGCAATAATAAATTGGTTATTATTATATTTCCTTGTTCATGATAATCGTTTATTGTCCATGCTAGAATTGTATTGATAGGAAACTCGGATACATGTGTGGATACATAGACAACACCATGTCCCTAGTAAGCCTCTAGTTGACTAGCTCGTTAATCAATAGATGGTTACGGTTTCCTGACCATGGACATTAGATGTCGTTGATAACGGGATCACATCATTGGGAGAATGATGTGATGGACAAGACCCAATCCTAAGCCTAGCACAAAGATCGTGTAGTTCGTATGCTAAAGCTTTTCTAATGTCAAGTATCATTTCCTTAGACCATGAGATTGTGCAACTCCCGGATACCGTAGGAATGCTTTGGGTGTACCAAACGTCACAACGTAACTAGGTGGCTATAAAGGTACACTACAGGTATCTCCGAAAGTATCTGTTGGGTTGGCACGAATCGAGACTGGGATTTGTCACTTCGTGTAACGGAGAGGTATCTCTGGGCCCATTCGGTAGGACATCATCATAATGTGCACAATGTGACCAAGGATTTGATCACGGGATGATGTGTTATGGAACAAGTAAAGAGACTTGCCGGTAACAAGATTGAACAAGGTATCGGGATACCGACGATCGAATCTCGGGCAAGTACTATACCGGTAGACAAAGGGAATTGTATACGGGATTGATTGAATCCTTGACATCGTGGTTCATCCAATGAGATCATCGTGGAACATGTGGGAGCCAACATGGGTATCCAGATCCCGCTGTTGGTTATTGGCCGGAGAGGTGTCTCGGTCATGTCTACATGTCTCCCGAACCCGTAGGGTCTACACACTTAAGGTTTGATGACGCTAGGGTTATAGGGAATAGATATACGTGGTTACCCAATGTTGTTTGGAGTCCCGGATGAGATCCCGGACGTCACAAGGAGTTCTGGAATGGTCCGGAGGTAAAGATTTATATATGGGAAGTCCTGTTTTGGTCGCCGGAAAAGTTTTGGGTTTATCGGTAATGTACCGGGACCACCGGGAGGGTCCCGGTGGTCCACCAAGTGGGGCCACCAGCCCCGAAGGGCTGCATGGGCCAGGTGTAGGAGGGGACCAGCCCCAGGTGGGCTGGTGCGCCCCCCCCCCCCCCCCAAGGCCCAAGGCGCAAGGGAGAGTGGAAGGGGGTAAACCCTAGGCTCAGATGGGCCTAAGGCCCACCTAGTGGTGCGCCCCCCTCTCTCCCCCTTGGCCGCCCCCCTAGATGGGATCTAGGGCTGGCCGCCACCCCTAGGGGTGGAAACCTAGGTGGGGGCGCAGCCCCTCCCCTCCCCCTATATATACTTGAGGTTTTGGGCTGCCATACACACGAGAACATCTCCTTCTTGGCGCAGCCCTACCCCTCTCCCTCCTCGTCTCTTGCGGTGCTTGGCGAAGCCCTACTGGAGTATCACGCTCCTCCACCACCACCACGCCGTCATGCTGCTGCTGGATGGAGTCTTCCCCAACCTCTCCTTCTCCCCTTGCTGGATCAAGACATAGGAGACGTCACCGGGCTGCACGTGTGTTGAACACGAAGGTGCCGTCCGTTCGGCACTAGGATCATCGGTGATTTGGATCACGACGAGTACAACTCCATCAACCCCGTTCACTTGAACGCTTCCTCTTAGCGATCTAAAAGGGTATGTAGATGCACTCTTCTTCCCCTCATTGCTAGATTACTCCATAGGTTGATCTTGGTGATGCGTAGAAAATTTTGAATTTCTGCTACGTTCCCCAACAGTGGTATCAGAGCCAGGTTTATGCATAGTTTCTATGCACGAGTAGAACACAAAGCAGTTGTGGGCGTTGATTTTGTCAATTTACTTGCCGTTACTAGTCTTATCTTGATTCGGCGGCATCGTGGGATGAAACGGCCCGGACCGACCTTACACGTACTCTTACGTGAGACTGGTTCCACCGACTGACATGCACTAGTTGCATAAGGTGGCTAGCGGGTGTCTGTATCTCCCACTTTAGTCGGATCGGATTCGATGAAAAGGGTCCTTATGAAGGGTAAATAGAAATTGGCATATCACGTTGTGGTTTTCGCATAGGTAAGAAACGTTCTTGCTAGAAACCTATAGCAGCCACGTAGAAACTTGCAACAACAATTAGAGGACGTCTAACTTGTTTTTGCAGCATATGCCTTCTGATGTGATATGGCCAAAAGGATATGATGAATGATATATGTGATGTATGAGATTGATCATGTTCTTGTAATAGGAATCACGACTTGCATGTCGATGAGTATGACAACCGGCAGGAGCCATAGGAGTTGTCTTAATTTATTTATGACCTGCGTGTCAACATAAACGTCATGTAATTACTTTACTTTATTGCTAAAGCGTTAGCCATAGTAGTAGAAGTAATAGATGACGAGATAACTTCAAGAAGACACAATGATGGAGATCATGGTGTCATGCCGGTGACAACGATGATCATGGAGCCCCGAAGATGGAGATCAAAAGGAGCAAAATGATATATTGGCTATATCATGTCACTATTTGATTGCATGTGATGTTTATCATGTTTTACATCTTATTTGCTTAGAACGACGGTAGCTTAAATAAGATGATCCCTCACTAAAATTTCAAGAAAGACGTTCCCCCTAACTGTGCACCATTGCGAAGGTTCGTTGTTTCCAAGCACCACGTGATGATCGGGTGTGATAGATTCTAACGTTCGAATACAACGGGTGTAAGCCAGATTTACACAGCAAAAACACTTAGGTTGACTTGACGAGCCTAGCATGTATAGACATGGCCTCAGAACACGGAAGACCGAAAGGTCGAGCATGAGTCGTATAGAAGATACGATCAACATGAAGATGTTCACCGATGTTGACTAGTCCGTCTCACGTGATGATCGGACACGGCCTAGTTGACTCGCATCATGTTTCACTTAGATGACTAGAGGGATGTCTATCTGAGTGGGAGTTCATTAAATGAACTCAATTATCATGAACATAGTCTAAATTGTCTTTGCAAATATGTTGTAGATAAATAGCTCACGTTGTAGCTCCCTGTTTCAATATGTTCCTAGAGAAAGACCAAGTTGAAAGATATTGTAAGCACTAATGCGGACTAGGTCCGTAGTCCGAGGAGTGTCCTCACTGCTACACAGAAGTCTTACGTCTTTGATGCACCGCTCGATGTGCAAACCCCTACAACGTCGTCTGTGGATGTTGTGAACACCTGACAGACACATCCTGATGACTACTTGATAGTTTAGTGCACCATACTTTACGGCTTAGAATCGGGATTCGAATGACGTTTTGAACGCCATAAGACATATGAGATGTTCAAAGAGCTGAAATTGGGATTTCAGGCTCATGCCCGTGTTGAGAGGTATGAGACCTCTAACAAGTTCTTTTGCCAACAAGATGGAGGAGAATAGCTCAGCTAGTGAGCTTGTGCTCAGAATGTCTGGGTGCAACAATCACTTAAATCAAATGGGAGTTAAACTTCCAGATAAGATAGTGATTGATAGAGTTCTCTAGACACTATCACTAAGCTACTAGATCTTCGTGATGAACTATGACATGCAAGGGATGGAATTGATCCCGGAGCTGTTCGCGGTGCTTAAGACCGCAAAAGGTAGAAATCAAAGAAGGAGCATCAAGTGTTGATGGTTTAACAAGACCACTGGTTTCAAGAAGGGAAAGGGCTAGAAGGGAAACTTCATGGATGGCAAACCAGTTGCCGCTCCAGTGAAGGAACCCAAGGTTGAACCCAAACCCGAGACTAAGTGCTTCTATTGTAAGGGGAACGGTCACTGGTAGCGGAATTACCCCAAATGCATGGTAGATAAGAAGGCTGGTAACTTCAAAAAAGTATATATGTGTTATTAATGTGTACCTCGCTAGTACTCCTGGTAGCACCTGGGTATTGGATACCGGTTCAGTTGCTATTATTGGTGACTTGAAGCAAAAGCTATGGACTAAACGGAGACTGGCTAAGGGCGAGGTGACGATGTGTGTTGGAAGTGTTTCCAAAGTTGATGAGATCACCATCGCACGCTCCATCTGCCTTCGGGATTAGTATTGAACCTAGATACATGTTATCAGGTGTCTACGTTGAGCATGAATATGATTAGATCATGTTCATTTCAATACGGTCATTCATTTAAGTTAGAGAATAATGGTTATTTTGTTTTACATGAATGATACCTTTCATGGTCATGCACCCTATGTGAATGGTTCATTGAATCTCGGTCGTGGTAATACACATGTTCACGCCAAAAGATGTAGAGTTAATAATGATAGTACCACTTTCTTGTGGCACTGCCGCTTAGGTCATATTGGCGTAAGATGCATGAAGAAACTCCATATCGATGGATGTTTGGAGTCACTTGATTTTGAATCGCTTGACACATGCGAGCCATGCCTCATGGGCAGGATGACTAAGACCCCGTTTTCTGGTACCATGAAACGGGCAAGTGACTTGTTGGAAATCATACATGCTGATGCGTGTGATCCAATGAGAATTGAAGCGTGCGGTGGATACCGCTATTTTCTCATCTTCACTAACGATTTGAGTAGATATAGGTATATTTACTTAATGAAGCACAAGTCTAAAATGTTTGAAAAGTTCAAGCGATTTCAGAGTTAAGTTAAGAATCATCATAACAAGAAGATCAAATTCCTACGATCTGATCAATGAGAATATCTGAGTTATGAGTTTGGCAAACACTTAAGACATTGTGGAATTGTTTCACAGTTGAAGCCACCTGGAAGACCACTAGGTTATGGTGTGTCCGGACATCGTAATCGAATCTTATGAGATATGGTGCGATCTATGATGTCTCTTATCAATCTACCGTTTTCATTTTGAGGTTATGCGTTAGAGACAGCTGCATTCACTTTAGATAGGACACCATCTAAGTCCGTTGAGACGACGTCATAAGAACATTGGTTTGGCAAGAAACCAAAGTTGTCATTTCTTAACGTTTGGGGATGCGATGCTTAAGGCTTCAGCCAGAGAAGCTCGAACCCAAAGCGGACAAACACATCTTCATAGGATACCCAAAGGTGAAAGTAGGGTATACCTTCTATCTCAGATCCGAGGGCAAATTGTTTGTCGCTAAGAACGGGTCCTTTCTCGAGAAGGAGTTTCTCTCGAAAGAATTGAGTGGGAGGAAGATAGAACTTGATGAGGTTGTCGAACCTTTATTTCAACCAGAGAATGATGCAACACAGAAAGATGTTTTCTGTGGCACCTACGTCTGTTGAATAGGAAGTTAATGATAGTGATCATGAAGCTTCGGATCAAGTTGCTATCGAACATCGTAGGTCGACAAGGATATGTACTACTCCTGAGTGGTACGGTAATCCTGTCAAAGATATCATGTTGTTAGACAACAATGAACCTACGAGTTGTGGAGAAGCGATGGTGGGCCCGCATTCCGACAAATGGTTAGAAGCCATGAAAGCCGAGATAGGATCCATGTATGGACTCTGGTGGACTTGCCCGATGATCGTCAAGCCATTGAGATAAATGGATCTTTAAGAAGAAGACGGACGTGGGCGGTAATATTACCGTCTATGAAGCTCGACTTGTGGGAAAGAGTCTTTTTCACAAGTTCAAGGAGTTGACTACGATGAGAATTTCTCACCCGTAGCGATGCTTAAGTCCGTCGGAATCATGTTAGCATTAGATGTATTTTTCGATTATGAAATCTTACAATGGATGTCAAAACAAGTTTTCTTACCAGTTTTTGTAAGAAAAGTTGTATGGGATACAATAAAAGGTTTTGTCAATCCTAAGGATGCTAAAAGGTATGTTGGCTCCAGCAATCCTTCTATGGACTAGAGCAAGCATCTCGGAATCGGAATATATGTTTTGATGGAGTGATCAAAGCTTTTAGGTTTATACAATGTTTGCTAGAAACTTGTATTTACAAGAAAGTGAGTGGGAGCACTACAACATTTCTGATAAGTATATGTGGATGACATATTGTTGATCCGGAATAATGTAGAATTTCTGGAAAGCATAAACGGTTGTTTGAAGAATGATTTACAAAGGAAGACCTGGATAAAGCTGCTTACATATTGGGCATCAAGATCTATAGAAATAGATCAAGACGCCTGATGATACTTTCAAAGAACACACACCTTGACATGTTTTTGAAAGAGTTCAAAATAGATTAGTCGAAGAAGGGGTTCTTACCTGAGTTGTAAGGTGTGAAGTTGAGTAAGACTCAAAGCTTGACCATGGCAGAAGAAAGAGAAAGGACGAAGGTCGTCCCCTATGCTTTTGTCATAGGCTCTATACGGTATGCCATGCTGAGTACCGCACCTGATGTGTGCCTTGCCACATGTCTGGCAAGAGGGTACAAAGGTGATCTAGGAGTAGATCACTAGATAGCGGTCAAAATTATCCTTAGAGGAATAAGGAAATGTTTCTCGGTTATGGAGGTGATAAAGAGTTCAACATAAAGATTTACGTCGATGCAAGCTTAACACCTATCCGGATAGCTCTGAGTAGAGATACTGGATACGTATAATGGAGCAATAATTTGGAATAGCTCCAAGTAGAACGTGGTAGTAGCATCTACGATATAAAGTTTTGTGAAATACAGAGGGATCTGAATATGGCAAGACCCGTTGACTACAACCTCTCTCACAAGCATAACATGATCAAACCCAGAACTCTTTGAGTGTTTATCACATAGTGATGTGAACTAGATCATTGAGTCTAGTAGACTCTTGGATGTTGGTCACATGGCGATGTGACATGTGAGTGTTAATCACATGGCGATGTGAACTAGATTATTGACTCTAGTGCAAGTGGGAGACTGTTGGAAATATGCCCTAGAGGCAATAATAAATTGGTTATTATTATATTTCCTTGTTCATGATAATCGTTTATTATCCATGCTAGAATTGTATTGATAGGAAACTCAGATACATGTGTGGATACATAGACAACACCATGTCCCTAGTAAGCCTCTAGTTGACTAGCTCGTTAATCAATAGATGGTTACGGTTTCCTGACCATGGACATTAGATGTCGTTGATAACGCGATCACATCATTAGGAGAATGATGTGATGGACAAGACCCAATCCTAAGCCTAGCACAAAGATCGTGTAGTTCGCATGCTAAAGCTTTTCTAGTGTCAAGTATCATTTCCTTAGACCATGAGATTGTGCAACTCCCGGATACCGTAGGAATGCTTTGGGTGTACCAAACGTCACAACGTAACTGGGTGGCTATAATGGTACACTACAGGTATCTCCAAAAGTATCTGTTGGGTTGGCACGAATCGAGACTGGGATTTGTCACTTCGTGTAATGGAGAGGTATCTCTGGGCCCACTCGGTAGGACATCATCATAATGTGCACAATGTGATCAAGGAGTTGATCACGGGATGATGTGTTACGAAATGAGTAAAGAGACTTGCCGGTAACGAGATTGAACAAGGTATCAGGATACCGACGATCGAATCTCGGGCAAGTATCGTACCGCTAGACAAAGGGAATTGTATACGGGATTGATTAAGTCCTTAACATCGTGGTTCATCCGATGAGATCATCGTGGAACATGTGGGAGCCAACATGGGTATCCAGATCCCGTTGTTGGTTATTGACCGAAGAGTCATCTCGGTCATGTCTGCATGTCTCCCGAACCCGTAGGGTCTACACACTTAAGGTTCGGTGATGCTAGGGTTATAGGGAATAGATATATGTGGTTACCCAATGTTGTTCGGAGTCCCGGATGAGATCCCGGACGTCACGAGGAGTTCCGGAATGGTCTGGAGGTAAAGATTTATATATGGGAAGTCCTGTTTTGGTCGCCGGAAAAGTTTTGGGTTTATCGGTAATGTACCGGGACCACCGGGAGGGTCCCGGTGGTCCACCAAGTGGGGCCACCAGCCCCGGAGGGCTGCATGGGCCAAGTGTGGGAGGGGACCAGCCCCAGGTGGGCTGGTGCCCCCCCCCCCCACCAAGGCCCAAGGCGCAAGGGAGAGTGGAAGGGGGCAAACCCTAGGCTCAGATGGGCCTAAGGCCCACCTAGTGGTGCGCCCCCCTCTCTCCCCCCTTGGCCACCCCTCTAGATGGGATCTAGGGCTGGCCGCCACCCCTAGGGGTGGAAACCTAGGTGGGGGCGCTGCCCCTCCCCTCCCCCTATATATACTTGAGGTTTTGGGCTGCCATACACACGAGAACATCTCCTTCTTGGCGCAGCCCTACCCCTCTCCCTCCTCGTCTCTTGCGGTGCTTGGCGAAGCCCTGTTGGAGTACCACGCTCCTCCACCACCACCATGCCGCCGTGCTGCTGCTGGATAGAGTCTTCCCCAACCTCTCCTTCTCCCCTTGCTGGATCAAGGCGTAGGAGACGTCACCGGGCTGTACATATGTTGAACACAGAGGTGCCGTCCGTTCGGCACTAGGATCATCGGTGATTTGGATCACGACGAGTACGACTCCATCAACCCCGTTCACTTGAACGCTTCCGCTTAGCGATCTACAAGGGTATGTAGATGCACTCTCCTTCCCCTCGTTCCTAGATTACTCCATAGATTGATCTTGGTGATGCGTAGAAAATTTTGAATTTCTGCTACTTTCCCCAATAGTTTTTATATAGTTTTTTTTTCTTTTCTGCTATAGTTTTTTTCTTTTCTGCTATTTTTTTTCTTTTCTGCTTTTTTCTTTTCTGCTTTATTTATTTTCTTCTGTTCATTTATTTTTATATACCATGCCAAGTTGATGGTTGAAAGTTGATGGCGTGGATTTCAATGTTGCATACTGAATGCACAAAAAGTCTGGAGTTATAATAAGTTTAAAAAAATGAAGTGCTGCTGTAGCAGATGAGTTCTCGTCCGAAACCGTGATACTCCGAAAGAGATTGTCCAGTTTGTACACGAAGTGCGTCCAGTTTTTGTCGTGACCCTCTCTACTTTTTCACACATGCTATACGGGTGAAATGATGATACCATGCCAAGTTTCAACATTTTCACAGTTCATTTTGTAGTGATTTTCAATTTCACGGTCATTTAGCTCTCTAAACAATTAGGTAAATCACTGAAAAACAGCAAATGATGTCAGAACATGTTGGAAATTGATGATGTCACTTTGAATGCTGCATACTGAATGCAAAAGAAGTCCGGAGTTCAAATAAGTTTGAAAAACATTGAAGTGCCCGTGTAATAGATGAGTTCTCGTCCGAAACCCTGATACTCCGAAAGAGATTGTCCAGTTTGTACACGAAGTGCGTCCAGTTTTTTCCGTGACCCTCTCTACTCTTTCGCACATGCTATGCGGGTGAAATGATGATACCATGCCAAGTTTCAACATTTTCACAGTTTATTTTGTAGTGATTTTCAATTTCACGGTCATTTAGCTCTCTAAACAATTAGGTAAATGACTGAAAACAGCAAATGATGTCAGAACATGTTGGAAATTGATGATGTCGCTTTGAATGCTGCATACCGAATGCAAAAGAAGTGCGGAGTTCAAATAAGTTTAAAAAACATTGAAGTGCCCATGTAACAGATGAGTTCTTGTCCGAAACCCTGATACTCCGAAAGAGATTGTCCAGTTTGTACACGAAGTGCGTCCAGTTTTTGCCGTGACCCTCTCTACTCTTTCGCATATGCTATGCGGGTGAAATGATGATACCATGCCAAGTTTCAACATTTTCACAGTTCATTTTGTGGTGATTTTCAATTTCACGGTCATTTAGCTCTCTAAACAATTAGGTAAATGACTGAAAAACAGCAAATGATGTCAGAACATGTTGGAAATTGATGACGTTGCTTTGAATGTTTCATACTGAACACACAAGAAGTCCGGAGTCCAAATAAGTTTAAAAAACATTGAAGTGCCCATGTAACAGATGAGTTCTCATCCGAAACCCTGATACTCCGAAAGAGATTATCCAGTTTGTACACAAAGTGCGTCCAGTTTTTGCCGTGACCCTCTCTACTCTTTGGCACATGCTATGCGGGTGAAATGATGATACCATGCCAAGTTTCAACATTTTCACAGTTTATTTTGTAGTGATTTTCAATTTCACGGTCATTTAGCTCTCTAAACAATTAGGTAAATGACTGAAAAACATCAAATGATGTCAGAACATGTTGGAAATTGATGACGTCGCTTTGAATGCTGCATACTGAACACACAAGAAGTCTGGAGTTCAAATAAGTTATTAAAAATAAAAAAGAGGTGCAATGTTGGTTAATTTGCTTCAAGCCTTTCGGAATAGTGTAGACTGCACTGCACATAGCTCAGTGCAATCTATGCTATTCTGAAAGGCTTGAAACTAATCAACATGCAGATGAGCATTGCGCCTGTTCGTCATTGTCTCTGCACTCACGGCTTATAAACCGCTCATACTGCCTCTCCCTTGGCGAGGTGGGACTAAAAATCAGCTAACTAAGAAACTCTAGTATCGGTTCATGCCATGAACCGGTACTAAAGGTCTTCGTGGGGGCCCAGCCTGACCACAGCCGCACTGGCCTCATTGGTACCAGTTCGTGGCATGAACCGGTACTAAAGGTTGCCCACGAACAGGTACTAATGATGTCCGCCTGCCTAACCGTTGGAACCGGCACTAATGGTCACATTAGTGCCGGCTCAAATTCAAACCGGCACTAATGTGCTTCACATTTGACCCTTTTTCTACTAGTGAATCCTCCCGCAATACCTCGAGCACGTGTGTCCTTTGCTCTCGCCTTTTCTTCCACATCAAGAGTGCAATGAGATCCAGGACAGAAAACTCCTGTCTCTTATGCTTCAGTAAGGTAGCAAAGTTCCTCCACGAAGGAGGAAGCTTAATGATGATACCTCTGGCAACAAACTTGTCTGGTAGCATACAACTGAAGTGCTCATGTTCTCTAGCAAATGACTGTATCTCATGAGCTTGCTCAACCACGGAGCGCTCTTCAGTCATCATGTAATCATAGAACTGCTCCATGATGTACAGCTCAGTGCCAGCATCCGAGACCCCAAACTTGGCCTCGAGTGCATCCCACATATCTTTTCCATTATCAATTGACGCATAAGAATCATCTACGTTCTCACCAAGAACACTCAAGAGAGCAGGCTTAAACAGAGTATCCATTTTCTGAAAAGCTTGAGCCTGTTGAGTATCAAACTCTCCTTCAGGTTTGCCAAGAGTGGCGTCATAGCAACTCATGGTTTGAAACCATAAAACTGCTCTCACGCGCCACCTCTTATAGTGGATACCCTCAAACATAGGAGGTCTCATGGAAGCAGCAAAACCACTCAGGGTAAATTGCCTATAATAAGGTTTTTGGATTGTTGGAAATATGAGCAATTTACCGAATGATTTTATTGACAGAAATATTAGATAAAGCATGACTAATATAGCAGAGATAAAACAAGTCATGCAATTCGACAGAGAGAAGGTAAATAGCATCTGTATATATGAACTAGAACCGAACACATCTAGAACAGAAACTAGAGCAAGAAGTTGTGACAGAACCTCTAACAGAAAGAGTATGAGAACATACGGAACGGGAGCATATGCACCGGTCTTGGGGTCGGTCTCCTTGCCAGCGATGTCGTCGAGGAGGTTGTCGACGTTGGGGAAGAAGTCGTCGGAGTCTGGGGCGTCTGTGACAAAGAAGTCAGTAGTCGCGCTGAGCGCTCCCCAAAAACCTTATCACCCTTCTTCCGTACATGACTCAAAAGGTGCGGTTTCGGAGGCCTACTGTCCCGACCTGCGGTGCACGCCGCAAGTCTGGATGGGGAAGATCTTAGCAGCAACGTAGT
Source organism: Triticum dicoccoides (assembly GCF_002162155.2). NCBI lineage: Eukaryota > Viridiplantae > Streptophyta > Magnoliopsida > Poales > Poaceae > Triticum > Triticum dicoccoides. The sequence continues at coordinate 59,409,435 of NC_041382.1, read as the reverse complement.
GCTCCGGACTCTCTGGAGAGGAGCGAGGAGAAGGAGGCTAACAGGCTGCGACGGGAGGTGAAGCGAACAGACTTCAGCTGAAGAGGCGAGCCGTTAGACATCGGCTCTGCTCATTCCCGCAACCCGCGAGAGTCACAGTTAACAGGCTGCGTTTCTTTTTTTCTTTCGTGGAAGTCACAGTTTTTTTTCGCAAGAGGCACGGTTGTGCTTTAGCGAGAGTCACGGCCGTGCCTTTCAGAAACGAAAAAAGCGCATTTTTTGTTTTTTTCTTTCGCGAGAATCACTGTTTTGCTTCCGCGAGATGCACGGTTGTGCTTTCGCGAGAGTCACGGCCGTGCCTATCGGAAAGGGAAAAACAAAACGCGTTTTCTGTTTTTTTTTCTTTCGCGAGAGTCACGGTTTTGCTTCCGCGAGAGACACGGTTGTGCTTTCGTGAGAGTCACGGCCGTGCCTCTCAGAAAGGGAAAAAATACGCGTTTTCTGTTTTTTTTCTTTCGCGAGAGTCACGGTTTTGCTTCCGCGAGAGGCACGATTGTGCTTTCGCGAGAGTCACGGTCGTGCCTCTCGGAAACGAAAAAAACACGTTTTTTTGTTTTTTTTCCTTCTACGAGTGTTACGGTTTTGCTTCCACAAAAGGCACGGGTGTGATTTCGTGAAAGGCATGAACGTGCCTTTTTCGGAAAGAGAAAAAGCCGTGCTCCCGGTTCGGTTTTTTTTGCCAGGTTTTTTCGTCCGGTTTTTTTTATAAAAAAAAAGTTCGTCAAAACCCATCAACATGGGATCTAGTTTTGAAGATCTCGACCCGAGGAATCCAATGATGAAAACGGTTCGAGATTTAGACGCACGGTTTAAAAGATAAAACGTTTTGAATAAATGGATCTACGAAAAAAAGGAAAACTCACAGGTTGCGACAAGTGGCGCGCTGCATGTGCGCCACTTGTCGCAACCTGGGAAAGTGGAGTGTTCTTTGCAACGAGTACTCCTTAATTAGTGATTTCGTAAACTTTAGTAGTATCTCTTGCCTTGCATAAATGGGCTAAGTGGGTCTTTAAGATTTATTTAGGAATTTCTAAAATAATTATTGGGTTGGCCCATAAATAAATAAAATTCCCGCACTATCTGTTATGTTTTTCTAGAAGAATAAAAACTCGGCACCCTAAAAAAAAGAATAAAAACTCGGCACAAATGTTGTGCAGTGCAATCTTATCTCTTTGGGGATGGCGTGGCACACAGTATCCGTCAGATGGGGTAGGCTGAAACGTTCAACCCGTTGACACTTGACACTGACAGACTGACAGCACACGCATGCATGCATGCATAAAAGCAACCAAGCCTCGCCCTCACCCCCACCGTTTTGGTCCTTAGCTACGCTCGCGACTATTCTAATGGAACATACAGTAAAATTATGGGAGGAATCATCGGCACGCATCTGACCTCCGGGAAACCAACAAGCACGTCCAGCTACTAGCACCAGATTCCTGACGTGCACACACACACGCACACGCTGGCCCCTCCACGAGGTACGACAACCAGCCGTCCAGCTCCATGGCCAAAGTCAAAACCCATGGCAATATACTCTCACAAATACAGTATACCTTGTAGTATTCCATTGCACTCACCATGATGCACTCACCTGCCTTGACCTGTCGGCTGCATAGTTTATCATGGCCAAAGGAAGAAAAAAAAACCATGCTTCCCTCTACACAGTGGAGTGGATGCACATAATTTAATCGCCGTACCTTCGTATCAGAATTTGAAATTTGAACACTAGCTCAGACAGAAGGAATATAGAGAGGAGGGGGTTTGAAGTTTGAACACTGAATATAGACAGCGGCATCCATGAAAACTTGAGCTCTCGGACATACCCTACCCAGGCCCAGAGAGCGAGCATTGACCTGGCTATAGCTAGGGGCAGGGATCGATGGGGATGTTGTTCCCCGTGATGTCAAAGGGAATTACTGTAAGCGACAAGGAGACGGTCCAAGCTGATCAGCATGGTGCAGTGCATGCAGCTCATTAATCTATTCCATGAGCAGATAAATAATGTCCACTTAGTTAATTACAACGTACCTGCTTAGCTAATCTCAGCCCAACTGCGTCGTTGTCCTTGGACCTTAGCCAGACCGGTTCGTAGTATATCTATTCCGGGGTCGTGTACGACCGGTGCCATGCTAGTGGATGAGGGCGGAGCAGGTGAGGTAAGTCAAACGGCGTAGTATCACATGAAGAGTTCTATTATTATTGTATCATGGAGTCGATCTGGTGTTTCATGAGTCTGCAAGTGTTAAACAATGCACGGGGGCTGCTTACGGCGAGGTGAGATCAGCATGCCATCATAAATACGTTTGCATGCCAAACAAATTGCCACCTACTGTACATACTAGCTTGTATGTATGTATGTATATGTTGCGGCTGCGTGGCCAGCAGACTGACCTGAAGACGTACGTACAATTTCAGCTAGAGTACGTAGATGCTGCCAAAACCGTTGAAACGTCAGAAACAAAATTGTTATTCTGTGCATTAGCATAGTTGAAGTTTACTACTTTCTCCTCTGTGTGAAAAGTGCTGCTGACTGTCTACGTGATCAGAAACACGATCCAAGTGCTGCTTCATTATGCGGACTGCGTCCTGGGTGCATGACTGGGTTAGAAAGATCACTTCCCCTAAAACTGAAAGAAAGATCATTTGAATGAAGAGGCATAAACTTTCAAGCGCTTTTCAGCGTTTCAGTGGACCCTGACCTAGCCAGGCGAGAACAGTTCAAAGATCTACCTATCCATCAAATCCATGATCCATCCATACATGATCCATAGATTATTACTGCCCGTAGATAGATAGAGTAAGCAAAAGTAGTACGAGCGTTAGTGGAGGCAATTGAGTGGCGGCTGGACCCCATCCCCATGGGCGTCACGGGAAGTCGTCGCTCGCGGGTATACCTGGCCATACCTCGGGCCGGACCTAGCGAAGACCGACGCAAAAAAACCCAGACCCGGGCCCGGCCCGGCCATCGGGCCTGTTTTTGGGCCCGAGCCCGGCCTGAACATGTAAAAATCCGTTGGGCTTTGGGCCGGACCGATCTTCAAAAAAGTGCAAGAACAATGGGCCCGGGCCCGGCCTGGCCCGGCCATCAGGCCTAAAATCTAGTCTCGAGCCTGGCCCGGGAGCAGCGTCGGGCTGGGCTTTCCATGGCCAGGTGTACTCGCGGGCACTCGATTACTACGAGGGAATGCCTCATGGGATGTCGTCTCGTCCCGATTAAACAAAACCCCATGCCGAACTGCCGATGGTATATACACTATCATATGTGCATGTCGTCGTCTCGATCGCTGCCACTGCACGTACTAGTAGTTTAATCGATCGGTACAGTCAGTCAGTCGGCTTGCGTTCGATTTGCATAACCCAGTTGTAGCGAATAGCAATGCGGTTGGAGTTTAAATGGGGGTGGTTGGGTTGGCCCGGGTGTGGCAGCTGCTTGCTCGTGTATTTTTCAGCGCTGACAAACCGGCCGAATCCGTCAACCTCGCTCAGCTCTCGCGTGGCCATCGATCTGGTGGCAGGAGTATAGTATGATCGAGTCGCCGGATCGCTGCGTGCTCTCTGTCTCTGTGTACGACTGATGAGCCCGTGTAGATGGATCGACCGGTCGAGCGCAGCGGCGGCCACCGGAGCGGGCGGCGTGGAAGATCCGGATGCCGCGCGGTGGGTCGTGTTTGGAATACGCATTTGGACGGACCCGTGCTCGGGGTCAACGGGCGGTACGTCCGTCGTCGTCGTCGTCGAGGAGGGGGTGCGTTGGAGCGCAGCGTTGTCGCCTACGATCCGTACTGGCTCCGTGACAGCGAGAAGATATGTAGTGTGGAAATTAGTAGTACTACTACTGAAAGAATATGTTCTTACCCTTTTTTTTTCCCTTTTGCGGATAAAATATGTTCTTACCTCGTCGGTGAAAAGAGACCAGAAGACGGTGACGGTAAGAAAGTGTGTCGCCCGTTGTCTGAACAAAAACAAGGAACAAATCTCGAGGAGATCGATCGCTCGGTATCGCGAGCACTAATTAGGAACCGTTCGCCGGCCCGTCATTTTCGGTCCATCATCAGCCTCGGTGATAAAAAGATATATATTCGTAATTGCATTCCCTCGCGGTGAAGGAAGAGAAGCAGGATCACTTGCGATCGAAGCAGAATCTCCACTAGAGCAGAGGAATAAAACACAGAGGAGATAAATCACAAATCCGGGCCTAAAAAGCAGGCACCCGGCGACGAGCCGACGGCGATCTCTTCTAGATTTCCCTCCGATTAAACTAAACTAAGCCGCTAATCAGACTGCGCCGGTGACGGCAGCCACCGCGAAAACTACGAATTAAAGAGCGGTGCTAGTTAATTAGTCAGCTGATGTTGGCTTGAGTGCTTGGCGTGTGCTGCTGAGAGCATCAGAGCGAGCGAGCGAGCGAGCGAGCAAGCAGCGTAGGTGACTAGGCGTAGATTAGATGGACGGGACAGGTCGATGGGATCCTGCGCTCTGTTGCCCGTCCGTTTCAGGATCTTAGCCTCGGCTAATTCTGGCGGTGAGATCTTCGGCGAGAGCGACGGCGAGCCCACCCCGAGCGCGCCATTCCCGCGAGCTGCTCGTCTGATTGACCGCACAGCACACGGATGAAACGGATGGATGGATATCCGGGAGTAGTAATGACTTGGTTGGCTTTCCACTTTTGTTGGTGCCGGTCTGTTTGGGAGGGCAGGGCAGACCCCCGCTAATCACGCTAGCTTGCTCGTGCGTGCATTAATCTAGCACTCTCGCATTACACACAGTGGCACTGTACTGTGTGATTTGTTTACTTGTGTTGAAAAGTTCGTGATAGTGTTGAGCCAAGCAGTGGGCGGCGGCCTAGAGTGTGTACATCAGTCTGAGCGGCAGCCCGTCGGAATCTCAGGAGCGGCTGCCCGTGCCGTACGCGAGGGGAACGAGCTCGACCCGTCTCCTGTACGGCTGGGATGGGACGGGTTGGTGGCACCAGTCAGTCAGCGGAGGCATGGCCGTGGCGGGCCACCGCGTGCAGCGCACCGTCAAGCCCATCATTCGGTGTGCGAACCCAGATAGCTCCGTATGCACTGCGCGTACATACTGCACGACGTACGTACGGGCGTCCGTGCGGGGTTAGCGAAAAGCGCGGCATGGGCAGCCACCTGCATGCTTTGCGGCCGTTGGCCTTGCTCCGCGCCGAACGTGCGCGCCACTCGCCGGCGCCGATCGGTCGCCCCGTCTGTCTGTAGTACATGCGTGCGTGCCACCGCCGGGCTCGCACGCATGGCGCGTGCCGGCTCGCGGCGCTGGGAGCGCGCGGGCGCGCCACATGGGTCTGCTCGATGTCTGTGTGCGTGCCGGGGTTGGGTTGACTCCAGCTCGATGTGGTGCAGGGACGGGGGCCACGCGGGTGGCGGTGGAGTCCGACACCGGGGCATGCCGAGGCCGCGCGCGCGGCCCGGCCATCACTCGCGCACGCCGACACCGCCGATGCCGATGCCGATGCGCCCACGCGTTTTCCCGCGGGACCCCGTGCATCCACCACCCCCGTCCCCGCCTATATACACCTACCTCGCTACCCCATTCCCACTCCCCCAACAACACCCTTCCTTCCCAAACCGCTCAGACGCACCCTCCTCCTCCTCCCCGTGTACTAAACTCACGCTACCTGCACGGACGCCGGCGTTCAAACTTCCAAGGTGCTCCACTTCTCACCTGATCATCATCCTCATGGACGCCATGTCGTGCCTAGCGCCGCCGCCGGCGGCGGCGTCGTTCCTCTCGGCCTCCTCCTCGCTCGGCCCTGCCTACTACACCGACGCCGCCCTCGCGCGCGCGCTCAACTTCTCCGCCATGCCCGACTACGAGTACGACTACTCGCCGGCCGCATCCTCGCCCTCCAACTCCGCCTCCGCCTCCGCGCTCTCCTCGTCGTCCCTTCTCGCGGACTTCCCCTGCAGCGCGGGCGGCAGCAACTGGTTCACCTCCACGTCCGCGCCGCCCACGGGCTCGCTCTCCTGCGACTCCGTGCTGGTCGCGTCGGACGCGGCGCCGCGGCCGCCGTCCACCCCCGTGGGCGCCGCGACGAACAAGAGGCGGGCGGGCCTGGGGCCGAACACAGCGGGCGCCGGGCGGGCCGGGAAGCGGCGCGCGCGGGCGTCGAAGCGCGCGCCGACCACGTACATCAGCACCGACCCCGCCAACTTCCGGCTCATGGTGCAGCACGTGACCGGCGTCCAGGCCGAGCCGGGCACCGACGACGGCAGCGTCCTGCACGCCTCGTTCGACGCGTCCTCCGCCGCGGCGCTGCTGGACTGCCGCCCGTTCGACGGCGCGTCGTTCGGGGACGCGCTGCGGATGCCGGGCGACGCCGACGCGGCGGCGCTCCATCGCCACCACCAGCAACAGCAGCTGGCGCAGCAGCAGCAGCCGTGCTACCCGACGCTGGACTCGTGGAGCGTCATGTACGAGAGCAGCCAGCTGCTGTAGCTCCATGTCCTCCATGCATTATTAACCATGAGCAGTCCAGTCAGGACCTTCACTCGTAGATTTCTCATCACTTACACCTCTTGTAGTTCTTTTGCCCGGTCCCTAATTAATGTACGTATTTTTCCACTTTTTCGTCGCTCGCTCGATCTATCCATCTCTGCATCCAGCCAAAAAAACTGTCGGGATAACGTACAGCGCCGATCGACCGGCGTGCATGTCGCCGTCTGCACTCTGGACTGGAGCTACGTGTACGCAGTCGGACGACGACTACTGTGGGTAGACGGCGACCCGGCCTGGCTTCCGGTCCGTACGTTTTGGTGCTGAAAATGGTACGCAGGCAGAGCTGTCGGTCTCAGTCGTGCCGTTCCAGCGTCGTTCTAAAAAGCGGCCGGGCGAGACGGGCGACCCGGTCCGCCGTGCCGATTTATTCGGCTCGCACCGCACTCGCCGCCCGACGACACGTACGTACGTACGCACCGGCCCGGCCGGTCGCAGATGGTGATGCTGTGGGCTGCTCGCGGTGGACTGTCGAGATTTTGGTTTGGTTTCAGATCCGAAAACATCATGGCGGCTTTTGCCTTTTTTAGGCTTTCTTTTTGGTTGCTCGTTCACTGTGTGTGAAGATTTGATTTGAGCTCCACTGACGTACGTACCAATCTAAATAAACTTGGGGAGCTTGATGGCGGCCGGCCTCTTTCCCCTGCCCTTTTAGCTTTTCTTTCCATCGATAGGAAATGCGTTGGGCTCCACTGACGGTTACGGAGAGATCGAGATCGATGAGTACGTCAGTGGGCAAATTCACTTTCAGGCACCGATCAAAGAGCAAAACTGAATTCAGTTCCAGTTTCAGGCACCAGTCAAACTGGAAACTGCAAACTATTTGAACATCTTGTTTGATCGTCGCTTGATATTCAGTGCTCTGAGACGAAATGGTGATTAAAATACACCATGGTGGTATAACAGCCGCCAACATATTTTAGCTGTCAGGACATCTGGCTTACTTGCAGAGGTTCAGCACGTCTGGAGCTATATCTAATACTCCGTATAAGCCACTTACTACTGTACTTGCAAAAGTTATATGGGAGTACATACTAGAACTAGAGAAAACATCACGTTCGTCTCCCAACCAGAGAAAACATTGTACAGTGGTGCTCTACTCTTTCTGTATAGTTGGGATCAAGCTGCTGAGCTCAATATAGATGCATGAAACCCAAAGTTATCCCTGACACTCAACAATACAGGAGGCTGCTGGCTGTCCAATTGCCTGCTGAGAAATGCAGAAAAAATCGGGAAGCTCTCTTCTTAGCAAAACGCTCTCCAGAATCACCTAAAACACCAGTGTACAAGCATCTAGAGAAAGTTCTTGGTCCTTCAAATCTGCCAAAGAACTGAAGCTATTCGGTCCTAATGATAGGGAAGATCCAGCAGATCCTCCTGACTTTGTATTAGATGTAGCTAGAGAAAAGAAGATAACAAAGATATATATTGTAAAAACTTCACATGAAAGAGGGGCACTTCATTTTTGCCATGCTTCTCTAACGCGTAACGGTGTTCAATTCACCTTAGATAGCCATCCAAATTAAGAAATAAGCCTAACATAATGATTGCCTAACATTTAGTATATGGGAAATTTGAATTTCTGCCGCTGCCAAGATGACACTCTGAAAAATGCACATCCAAAGATTGTAACAAGATATTTGCCATTCTAATCCTGTAAATGTTCCTCAAAAGGATGCGCTAGCCATATTTGAATAATTTCCTCACATTGCGTCGCCTGAACTGTCTCATTAGTCTCTGGCTCTTGGGAATTACTTTCTCTTCATATACGTTCAACAATCACTGTTCCTGCATATTGACCCTGGCTTGTTAATTAAATGAGTGGCTAAATGCTTGGTTTGCTGATTCGGGCCAAATCCCAGGTTATGTTCGTACATGCAGTTACATGTGAGTGCATACATGGAATTAAACCAGGCCACGAGATGATAGTACTATATGATAATTATCCTGCATTTTCTGCTCAAAGCCTGAATGTTTGCAACAAGTGTTATTTGGCTGTAGGAGGGAAGGTAACCATATTACCGGTCTTCCGTTTAGGACTAATTTTATGAGTGTTACTGAAGTGTAGTTAAGTGGCAAGTCTCACAAATTCAACGGTGTCTTTCATGCTGCAATTGTGTTTTCTTTATGGAAACTTTGAAATGATATCTGCTATAACAAGCCTCTCTGGTCGGGGTTTCAGGTTGTATGGTTGGGCATCACCAAGACAATGAAGAACTGGACTGACTTTCCTAAATCCAACTGAAAGATAAGTCGTATTCTGCAGTATCCTACTGTGTGGTACTGCATAATACTAGCATTATAAACTACTAAACGGCATGCTTTTTGTCGCCCTTGAGAGAAAAATAATAAGAATGTTGGAAAGGTACACTTAATTTTGAAAAATACGGGAAGTTCGACCAAATAACTTAGAAAAAGTAACAAACAGAACTCTTCACAGAATAGTGAATTGAAGTTGTTTAATGGAATCACTCTAAAAGCAAAAAAAGTCGGATCCAGTTGCAAAACCAAAGAAACATCGAGAATCAAGAGAATCAAGAGAATCCTTTTTTGTGTTTTTTTTACTTTCTATTGAGAGAAGAAAGTCAGCAACGCGCCGCCTGAGACGTTTCCGCTGGTGGGTCGGCTCGGTAACGTGGTGATCACCTTTTTTTTGGTTCTCCTAATCCTAACTGGCGCTTTAAGCGCCGCCGAGGTAAACCGGCGCGCACGCGCGGTGCCTAGCGGGCCGGCCCACCACGAGGAATCTGTACTATTTAACCCTTGCTGGAAAAACAAACGCAAACAAAAAATTCCGTGCACACGAGGAATCGATCCCGGCACCCATAGAGTAATACTCCGCCATGGTAGCCAGTAGACCAGACACGACGTTTTATTTGCTACCAGGAATCTGTACTATTTAACCCATTCAATACTGCAGATAACATATATATGCTGTATAGATATTTTTAAAATATAAATTCCGAAAAAGAACTCATAAATAGTGCAGATTGAAAAAAGTTCATTGATGTGGAAAAAGGTTCATCCGTATAGAAAAAAGTTCACAAAATTGAAAATAGTTCATCGAATTTGAAAAAAGTTCATCAAAATTGAAAAAAGTTCATCATATTTTAAAAAAGTTCATTGAATTTGAAAAAAGTTCACCAAATTTAAAGAAAAAGTTCATTGAATTTGAAAAACGTTCACTGAATTTGAAAAAAGTTCATTGAATTTTAAAAAAAGTTCATTGAATTTGAAAAAGTTCATCAAAATTTTAAAAAGCCCATTGATTCTGACAAAAAAGTTCATCGGATTTGCAAAAAGTTCATCGATGGTGAAAAAAGTTCACGAATTCAAAAAAGGTTCACAAAAAAAAGTTCATCAATTTGGAAAAAAGTTGATCAATTTCAAAAAAAGTTCATCACATTTTGAAAGGAGTTCATTGATTTTCAAAAAAAGTTCATCGGATTTGAAAAAAGATTCACAAAAAAATGTTCGTGAACTCGAGAAAAGTTCGCGAAATTGAAAAAAGAAAAAATACAGAAGAAAACCGGCCAAAAAAACAGAATCACGTCAGTTAATTGAAGAACAATAAAAGATGCTATCAATCATAAAATGGACGCTGTCCCTGTTGGTTAGCGCGGTTGACGTATTGTACGGAACCTGTTTGGTGGAGGGTTCGAATCTCCTCGTTGCACTATTTTTGAAACATTTTACAAAAAAGGGAAGAAAAGAGTAAGGCGGGCCGGCCCAGGTACGAAACGTGGGTGTGCACCCGATTGCACATACAACAGTAACGGGCGCAGAGGGCGCCGTTTAGGAAATGCCAGCGTTGTGAGCGCCGTTGCCGATACTGGCGCTCACACGCGCATGATCATGGGCCGGCCCATGTAAAAAATCGCTCAATCGCATCTAGACTGATCGCGGTTGACCAGTTGACCGGTCAACCGTTAAATTTGGAAAACACGATAAAAATAATTGAACATATCATAAAAACTGAAAACAAATCATGATTTCATTTTTTACAAATTTCAGAAAAAATCAATGATTTTTAAAATTTTATCGAATTTGATTAAAAAGTTCACAAAAGTTGAAGAAAAGTTCATCCATTTGGAAAGAAAGTTCATTGAATTTGAAAAAAAAGGTTCATTGATTTTTTAAAAATGTCATCAAATTTAAAATAATTTGTGCGCTTAGAAAAAATAAGTAATGAACAAGGAAAAAGATTAAAGAAAAGAAAAAACCACATAAAATGGTCCAGGAAAAAAACCGCAATGAAAAAAAGAAAAGTAACCCCAGCTAGAAGCTTTGCAAAACCGGGGCTTCCGGGAACTGGTGAAAATATAAATAGAAAAAGGGAAGTTTCTATGCATGGGTGATTTGATGTCCTGGTGGTTAGCTTGTTTCTCTCTGAAGTCTGAACATAGAGATCACAAGTTTGAAACCTGCATGTGCACCTTTTTTTTGGTTCAAAACAGAAAAAAGGTTAATGGTCCAGCCCAGCTCGGAGAGGGGGTGTGCGCGTGTTGGGGAAACGTCTATAACTAGCGCATAAGGCGCCAAATAGGGTTTGCCCTCTTTCCCCCTATATACTTTTTTGGGGGTTTTTTTGCGGAAAGAGTTGGAAGCTCACAATTAATAATCCAGCATTACAATAGTACCCCTGACAAGAAGGAAAGAACAACAAGGATTAAGGGGAACAACACGAACACCACCTCTAGGATGGGTTGATGGCGCACCGCCAGTATCGTCTCTCTCCGCAATTGGAGCCAAACCAAGCATGTATGAACTGTTTGACGGTAAGTCGCAGGACGGGAAGTCATCAAGCCGGCGTTGAAGGACCAGCATCCCAAAGAAGGAGACGTCGCTGCATCTGGACCATCATGAACGCACACAAATCTGGAATGCTTCTGAGCGACAACAGAGCCCGAACCGGTGAAGCAGGGAAGAAGCCTTGGAATCAAAATACTCTAACATTGTGTTCTTTCCAAATGGACCAAGCGAATAGGACGACCAGTGGCGGACCTAGGAAAAAGTCGAGCCCCAGGCCGACCCAGGCATCCTTCGGAGCACTGTAGCTATAGTGCTGTACTGTAGCTACAGTCAACGAAGTAAGTCGCCGTCACGCCCCAGGCAGCCGCCTGGGGCCTAAATCCGCCTCTGAGGACGACCATACCGTTCAACTTGTTTTTCTTGACGACTAGGATGCCAATTCTAGCCAAGGACTACACTTCCAAGAGAGGTGCGTTAATGGCGAGGGAGACCGGCCCAGTCGAGTGGTTTGCTCCATATGATGTTAGAGATTGAGCATCCGACTAGCAGGTTGTTTACTGCGTCGAAAACTTTAGGATTTAGGGTTAGGATGGAGGCACACAAGGAAGGACCTGCATAGTCCCTCAAAGACACGTGGTTGCATTGGAAGGCGGCTGATGCACGTCATTGATCAGTTGGTTGATTTCAATGGTTTTCCTTTGCCTAAGGGAGGCATCGGCCTTTTTTCAAGAATTATAATATCTTTTTCCCTTTTCTTTTGTAAAAATATATTTTTCTTGAGAGAGAACGTTGGCCACGTGCCGCCTGAAACGTTTCCGCTGGTGGGTTGGCCAGGTAACATGGTGGTTACCTTCTTTTTTTGTTCTTTTTTTCGTGTCTTCTATTTTGCTTTGTTGTTTTCTTTATGTGTGGGTGGGTGCAGTGACGGACCCAGAAATAAAATCGAGGATGTACACACTTCAAAGAAACCACATATATTTTAATTGCCTTGAATGGACCTTGAAAATCAGATAGTTATTACATGGGAAAAAATATTTCTCAAAATTCTGGGTCTCCCATGGCACACCGTCAAGATACGCCAGTGGGTGGGTGGGGGTAAGCGTAAACCTTTAAAATCCCATTAATATGTATTACAGAATGACTAAAACTCAGTCGACTGATTTCTTACGAAGTCTCAGTCGATCCCTCAGTTGATTTTTTTATGCTAGTTGCTTATCACGTTTAATCGACCTGCTACGATGATGCGGCCGGCCGGCCTGTTTCTTCTTTTTTTTGTCTGTTGGGTTGTGGATGGAAATAGACCATGCAAAGTGCAAAGTGTGTTGTCTTGTTTTTTTAGTAGATCAACATGTCTGTCCTATCTTCCCCTATATCTTTTAGCATGTCTTAATAAATAAACATTTTTATTTTCCTCCATGATGTGGGTCAAGGTTTGCTTATATAATATTTGGTAATGCGATAAACCATTTAATCTATGTGCCAAGATTCGTGCAAATTTGTGTTGCATTTTCTTTTTCCCGGTCACAACATTGTGTAATATATTTTTCAAAATGGATTGAGCCAATTCATTTTGGATTTGCAGGTTAGTTTTCCTTTTGATTTTGTTTGTTCTTTTAAAATTATTAGCTATTTTCATTCTTCTCATTCTTTTCTTGTTCTCTTTTTCTCTCATAATTCCTTCCTTGAAATATGTTCGTGTGCTTTTTTCATTTTTTCTTTTTGGCTTTTATTAATTCTTAATTGTTCACATTTATTCTCGTCAATTTTGTAACCATACTATCAGCTACATGTACATCTATCCACATGCGACTGCACACATCATATCCACGTGTAACTATGTTTTTTATTTATTCGTTATTCTTTAGCCTCGAAGGAAAACTTTACAGTATGCATGTTGGTTAATCCATGCACAAGTAAACACGTCTTACTACACATGCAATTGGTGAAGGAGTGGCCTTTGCGTATATTTCTCTTTTTTTTTCCTTTTTTCGTCTGAAGAGGGGGTAGTTGCATGTTTGTCAATAGGCACACAACTGCAAGGGTCGTCCCCGACTACAATTGAATGTCTTCGACGCAACCGCAACTCAACGGTTTGTTTGTCGGAAGAGGGGGATAGCTGCATGTCTATCAACAGGCATGCAACTACAAGTGTCGTCCCCGAGTGCAATTGCATGCGTTTTAATGCGACTGCAACTTTGTGATGTTTTATCAGGAAGGGAGAAGTTGCATGTTTGCCACTAGGCACGTAACTGCAAGTGTCACTTCCGCTGCAACTCTCCGTTGTTTTGTTCAGGGAGGAAGTTGCATGTCTGTCATTAGGCACGCAACTCCATGCCCACACCCCCAATCGAAATGGACCTTTGTTTTTTCTTTTGTAAGTGGGTTATGCAAGAGGGGTACAGTTGCATGTCCGACACTAGGCTTTGCAGCTACAAGTGTCGCCCCATCTACAACTGCATGTCTCCCTCCTGGCTGCAATTGGTCTTGTGTTTTTGTTGGAGGACGGCGGGAGAGGGATGGCAGTTGCATGTCCGATACTAGGCGCCGGGAGATATGGGGCCCAATTGCATGTCCCATGTTAGGCATGCAACTGCATGTCTTCTACCTTGGTCGCAACTGCATGTCTTATAACTTGGTTGCAACTTGACTTCCATTTCTTGTTGTACGGAGAGAGACACCAGTTGCGTGTCCCACACTAGATATGCAATTGCATGTCTTCTAACTTGGTCGCAACTAGGGACCTTTATTTTCTAAAAGAGAGAGAGAGAGGCCCAGTTACATGGCCCACACCAGGCACACAACTGCATGTCTTCGAGCATGGTCGCAACTGCATGTCTTATAATTTGGCTACAACTTGATCTTTTTTGTTTATCGGATAAGGTGAGGGACCAGTTGCATGTCGCAGAATAGGCACATAACTACATGTCTTTTCTAACCTGGTTGCATTTTTGTAAGCGCCTTTATTTTGTTGGAGGTGGCGGCGGCAAGAGAGTGGGGGGGGGGGCAATTGTAGTCATGCAATTGCATGTCTTCCAACATGTTCGCAATTGCATGTCTTCAAACTTGGTTGCAACCCGTCTAGTTTTTGTCGGATCACGAGAGGGAGCAGTTTGCATGTCCCACTCTAGGCACGCAACTGCATATCTTCTGACTTGGTTGCAATTGGGGCCTTTGTTTGTCAGAGGGGCGGTATCAAGAGAGAGGGGAGGGCACTTGCATGCTCAAATGTAGTCATGAAATTGCATGTCTTCTAACTTTGGTCGCAACTTGACTTTTTCTTCTGTCGGGTAAGGAGAGGGGACAATCGCATGTGTAAGTGCATCTAGTGCTACCCCTAGTGGTTTTGGAGCATTAACGACAAACCTAGTTGAGGGACTAATGTGTTTGTGAGAATTGCAGGAAAACACAGGTAGAAGTCCCTCATTGATTCGGTTTTACTACCAGAGATGACCCCTAAAAATGTATGAAGACATTGAAGACAAATGTGGTTTATGAAGATATTCACATTGAAGACTATGACAAAAGAAGACACGTTATGAAGCCTATGGAACTCAAAGACTTAGATCTTTCGTAGTTCTTTTTCTTTTGTGTTGTGTCATAGGAACCACCGTACTGTTAAGTGGGGTCCAGGAGAACCAGTCAGAATGACTGAAGTGATGCCTAAATCAAAAACCTATGTCTTCGAACGAAGACAATGAGAGCGAATCTTGTCCAGAGCCGGACAAGTCAGCTTTGCTTGTAGCCCAAGCAAAGTTGCCATGAGAGTTTGAAATCTGACCGTTGAGACACGTGTCAGTTCCTTAGTGACCCAGGGTCATTTTGGACAAATCAGGTCGGGTTGCCAAGTGGTAATAAATAGCTCACCCCCACAACCATAAACGGTTGGCTGCTCAGATTTCAGTGCACGACTTTTGTCGTTTGAGAGCAACCCACCTCGAAGCCTTTGAGAGAAAATTTCTAGTGAGGAGAAAAGCCCTAACCACCCAGAGCCAGAGCAAATTGGGCATCACCTAAGTCTTCTTGTCTGTGTGATCTGAAGACTTATTACACTTGAGGACTGTGAATCCTCCAAACGGTTAGGTGTCGCGTTTAGAGCATCCAAGAGACATTGTGGATTGCCAGTGAATGAAGTTTGTGAAGGTTTGGGAGTCTACCTTGAAGACTTACCAGAGTGATTGGGCGAGGACTAAGTGACCTTAGCTCAAGGAGAATACGGTGAGGACTTGGTGTCCTGAACTGTGTGTTCAGGACTGGGTGTCCGGGACTGTGTGTCCTAAGGTTTAAATACCTAGCCGCTCCAACCAGACGTACAGTTGTCACAGCAACTGGAACTGGTCCAACATATCATTGTCTTCAACGAGTCACTGGTTTCATCTTCACTTCCTTTTCTTACTGTTACACATTGTGAAGCCATTGCATGCTTGCTTTATCTCTTGTCTTCACAACGTGTATGTTTAAACTGTTTGGCTTCATAACTTCTTCCTACCTGATCCTTATTACACTGCAGTTGTTTGTCATTGTACTTTCACTCTATTGAATACATGACCATGGCTGGCCTAGTGTAATCTAACTTCCGCTGCATAGTAAAAGGCATAATCTTTGCTGTTTGTCTTCATAACTCTCACGTTTTGAAGACTTTCATAAAAATCGCCTATTCACCCCCCCTCTAGTCGATATAACGCACTTTTAATTGGTATCAGAGCAAGGTGCTCCCTTGTTCTGTGTGATTCGGTTTAACCACCTGGAGTTTTAGCTATGTCGACTGCAGGGATAATCAAGGTCTCCGCTGCGTGCCCCATCTTCGATGGAACTGAATATCCCTACTGGAAGAATAAGATGCACATGCATCTTGAAGCCATTGACGTCGACCTATGGTATGTTGTCGAGAACGGCGTTCCCAAGGCTGGAGAAGGTGTCACTGCTGCTGATGTCAAGAAGTTCACTCAACTGGACTCTACCGCCAAAAATATCATCTGTGGCCATCTGATAAAAGGACAGTATGGCCGTGTGAGTGCCTTGAAGACATCCAAGCTGGTCTGGGACTGGCTCTCCAAGGTCAATGAAGGCGTCTCAACCCAGAGAGATCAAAGAATCAGTGTCCTTCGCAACCTCTTCAACCGCTTCAAGCGAAATGACAATGAGAATGTCCAACACACATTTGATCGGCTCACTGACATCACAAATGAGCTTCAAGCCCTCGGCGCCACTGAGATCATCAAACATGAAATCGTCAAGACGCTGCTGAGATCACTTGATAGTTCATTTGACATCCTAGCCCTGATGATTCAAGAACGTCCTGATTTCAAGACACTCGATCCATCTGACATACTTGAGAGGCTCAACACACATGAGTTTTAGCTTTATGAAAAAAGAGATATCTACGGTCCAAACTATGGGCGAACTCGTGCCTTGAAGGAAAAAGCTGTTTCCTCATCTGAAGAAGAATCTGACATCAGTTCTGATGATCCTGAAGACATTGGAAGGGAACTTGCAATGCTAGTGAAGAAGTTCCAAAAATTCACCAAGAAGAAAGGCTTCAGAAGATCTTCACGATCAAGCTCAAGGAATGATGAAACTTCTGCTCATGACTACAAGAAGAAAACATGTCACAAGTGCAAGAAAACTGGACACTTCATCTCTGAGTGTCCACAGTGGGACAATGAGAACAGAAGGAAGAAGAAGAGTAAGGAATATGATTCTGACGACAAAAAGAAGAAGAAATACTCAAAGTCTTCTTCCAAGTCTTCCTCAAAGTCTTCATCACACAAGAAGAGCTCATCTGGCAAGGCACGTGCGTTTGTTGGCAAGGAAATGGATTCAGAGGAGGAGTCCGCTTCTGAGGAGGCAGAGGTGGAGTCTGAGGAGGAGTCTGATTCTGGCATTGCGAGTCTGGCTACAGCATACGTCGCCAAGTCCATCTTCAACACTGAAGACAATGACTTCATCACCGACACCAATGCAAGTGACAAGAACGACTCCACTCCTACCTACTGCTTCGTGGCACGCGGTGCCAAGGTAAACACACGCACTACTCGCTATCAAACATCTAGTGACGATGACTCTGACTGTGATTCAAAACCCAGCTACAAAACACTTGCTAAAATTGCAACTGAACAACAGAAGGCTATGGAACATATTCAAAAACTATTAGACAGAAGCGATGATCTGTTGGGTGCTGAAATGACTCGATCTGAATCCTTAATTGAAGACATAAAAAATCTTCACGTTAAGTATCAGGAACTTGAAGATCATCTTGATACTCTCTCAACAACTCATGAGAAGCTTTCCTATGATTATCTTCAAAGAAAGCAAGAACTTGAGAAATTGAGAGTGGCTCATGAAGATCTTCAAAAGGAAAACGAGTCACTTCGCGCCGAACAGATCAGTTCCGCTCAAGAAGGATTTGAACCACCATGTCTTAAATGCATTGAGCGTGATAATGCTACTTCTGTTGCTGAATGTTCCACTGCTACTGCTGTTCCAATATCTTCAACTGTTGATGTGGTAACTAACCCCTCAGCTGAGGATACCACTGCTATTGCTGATGAGAATGCTAGGTTGAAGACATTGCTTGAAACAGGGATGTACAAAAGTCTTAAAGGACATCAGACATTATGTGATGTCCTCAAGAAGCAGATTCTGAATCGAAACCCTAGGAAAGAGGGTGTTGGGTTCGTGAGGAAAATAAATGCAGATGGCTCTTACTGGAAACCTGAGCAGTACCCCAAAACCACATGGGTTGCTGCAAAGGAACTTTCAGCAGATCCATTCAATTTATCTGGCTTCACTTGTGCTAAACCCATTATCATTGATGAATCCTTTGATGCAAACTATAAATTGTTTAAGAATCAGAACGGTGAAGTGTTTGCCAGGTACATTGGTACTAACTGCAGGAATGGACCACCTATGAAGAAGATCTGGGTTTCGAAAAAATGTCTGGAAAATCTTCCTGTGAATGTCTTCATAACACCTCACTTGAAGAAGACAAACCTCAGACCAAAGGCTTCATATGGTCCAAAGGCTTCACACCAACAGAGGACTCACCTGAGTCACACTAATGCAAATGTTTTGCAGGGAAACCATACTCAGGCATATGAATATGAGAGCAGTTCTTTGAATCGTCATGTTCATATGACCAAAAATTATTCTGCCTATTCCTATGAGTACTATTGTCCACCTGCTAGACTGTTTGCTAAGGCTTCAAAGCCAAAATTCTCAGATGCTGCACTTAGACTTATTGCTTCTAAGCCACCCTTGAAGATGTGGGTGGTTAAGAAAGCTTAACTCTCTCTTGCAGGGAAAGGTCTCCAGCACAAAAACAAAATCTTCTGATGCTATTGCTGGGGGCCTAAAAAAACTTGTAGGGCGCAAGATAAAATGCCCGAATGGCATCATTATGTACTTCGTTCCTGAATCGCATGCTACTCTCCCTATTAGTCCTAATCTGGATCTAAGTTTTCATAACCCACTGGTTCGTCAAATGTTTATGCTTCACAATTCTCTTCGTGAAGCCTATCCCCCTAACTGCACTGTAGGGTACGACACCAGCGACTTCAAAGTCTTCAGAATGGATTATTGACAGTGGGTGTACAAATCACATGACTGGCAAAAGAAGCCTTCTTATGGACTCAACATTACGTCCATCCGACAAGAGCCACATCACATTTGCTGACACTGGTAAAAGTAAGGTATTGGGTCTAGGTAGAGTTGCAATCTCAAAGGATCAACACATGGATAAAGTCATGCTTGTTGAATCCCTTGGCTTCAACTTAATGTCTGTCTCAATGCTTTGCGATTTGAATATGATCTTAATGTTTGGAAAATATCGTTGCCTGGTACTGATGGAATCTGACAAGTCTCTAGTGTTTGAAGGGTATCGGAAAGGTGATCTATACGTGGTAGATTTCTCAGCAGGACCACAACTTGCAGTATGTCTTCTTGCAAAAGCTTCAGAATGCTGGCTTTGGCATCGGAGGCTTGGGCATGCTGGCATGAGGAACCTCCACACCCTTGCGAAGAAGAAGCATGTCATAGGCATCGAGGGCGTCAAGTTCAAGAAAGATCACTTATGCGGTGCCTGTGAAGCAGGGAAGATGACAAGGGCAAAACATCCTTCGAAGACAATCATGACTACTACACAACCCTTCGAACTGCTCCACATGGATCTTTTCGGTCCCACTCACTACTCAACTTTTACTACTTCTGCTTGCCTCTATGGCTTCGTGATTGTTGATGATTACTCTAGATATACTTGGGTGCACATAATCCTTTACAAGACTGAAGTGCAGGATGTCTTCAGACGCTTCGCCAATCGAGCTATGAACAATTTTGGCGCCAAGATAAAGCACATCAGAAGTGACAATGGCACTAAATTCAAGAACACTGGCCTTGATACATATCTTGATACCTTGGGCATCACACATGAATTCTCAGCATCGTACACGCCATAGCAGAATGGCGTCGTCGAACGCAAGAACAGAACACTCATTGAGATGGCCAGAACGATGCTAGATGAATACAAGACTCCAAGAAAATTCTGGACTGAAGCCATTGACACTGCATGCCATACAATCAATCGTGTTTATCTTCACAAGCTTCTGAACAAGACATCTTATGAAATCCTAACTGGCAAGAAGCCAAATGTCAGTTACTTCAGAGTATTTGGCTCAAGGTGCTCGATCAAGGACCCACATCACACTTCAAAATTTGCACCTAAAGCACATGAGGGCTTTATGCTTGGATATGGAAAGGACTCGCACTCCTACAGAGTCTTCAATCTCTTTCATTACAAAGTGGTTGAAACAGTGGATGTGCGGTTCGATGAGACAAATGGTTCACAAAGAGAGCAACTGCCAAATGTGCTAGATGAAGTTCCAGCTAGTGAATCAATCAAGCTTATGGAAACTGGAGAGATTATACCTTCTGAGGCTCATCCTGAAGAAGAACTTATCATCTCAGCACCTGATCAACATGAAGACAATGCTCAGCCTGGAGACATTCCTCCCTACAACAACACAGATCAGCAAGAGCAAAGTCTTCGCCCTATACATCCTCGTGTTGCAAATGAAGTGCAGATTGACAGAATAATTGACAGCATCAATGCACCTGGTCCACTCACTCGTTTAAGGGCAACTCAGCTAGCAAATTTCTGTGGGCACTTCGCATTCATATCAATATCAGAACCCAAGAAAGTTGAAGAAGCCTTCATGGAACCTGAATGGATTCAAGCTATGCAAGAAGAGCTTCAACAATTTGAGCTGAATAATGTATGGGAACTAATTAAGCGTCCTGATCCACGGAAGCACAACATAATAGGCACCAAATGGATATACCGCAACAAGCAAGATGAGCATGGTCAAGTTGTCAGAAACAAAGCTCGTCTCGTTGCTCAAGGATATACTCAAGTGGAGGGCATTGACTTCGATGAAATATTTGCTCCTGTGGCAAGGCTTGAAGCTATACGCATACTGCTGGCCTATGCAAATCATCATAACATACTTCTATATCAAATGGATGTGAAAAGTGCCTTTCTCAATGGCAAGATTGAAGAAGAAGTGTATGTTGCACAGCCACCTGGCTTTGAAAATCCAAAACATCCTAACATGGTATACAAGCTCAACAAGGCACTGTATGGCCTCAAACAAGCCCCTAGGGCCTGGTATGACACACTCAAATACATCCTGAAGAGCAAAGGCTTCATACCTGGTTCCCTGGATCCCACTCTTTTCACGAAGACATATGATGGTGAACTGTTTGTGTGCCAAATATATGTGGATGACATTATCTTCGGCTGCACCAATCAGAAGTACAGTGAAGAGTTTGGATATATGATGCAAGAGCAATATCAGATGTCCATGATGGGGGAACTGAAGTTCTTCCTTGGTCTTCAAATACGACAACAACGCAATGGCATCTTCATATCTCAAGAGAAGTATCTCAAAGATTGCCTGAAGAAGTTCGGTATGCAAGACTGCAAAGGCTTCACAACACCAATGCCAGCCAAACATCATCTAGGTCCTAACGACAATGGTAAAGAGTTCGATCAAAAGGTATACCGCTCCATGATTGGTTCTTTGCTTTATTTATGTGCATCTAGGCCAGATATCATGCTTAGTGTTTGCATGTGTGCTCGATTTCAAGCAGCACCAAAGGAGTCGCATCACTTAGCTGTGAAGCGAATCCTTCGATATTTGGCTCACACCCCAACTCTAGGATTATGGTATCCAAAGGGCTCAGAGTTTGATTTGGTTGGATTTTCGGATGCTGATTATGCCAGTGACAAGGTTGATCGGAAGTCTACATCAGGCACATGTCACTTTCTGGGACGATCACTTGTATGTTGGTCTTCAAAGAAGCAGAACTGTGTATCTCTCTCCACTATTGAATCTGAATACATTGCTGCTGGATCTTGCTGCGCTCAGCTTCTGTGGATGAAGCAAACACTCAAGGACTATGGCATTCATCTGAAGCAAGTGCCACTTTACTGCGATAACGAAAGCGCCATCAAGATTGCCAACAACCCAGTTCAGCACTCGAAGACAAAGCACATTGAAATTCGTCATCACTTTCTCAGAGATCATGTTGTGAAGGAAGACATTGATATTATACACATCAACACTGAAGAGCAATTGGCGGATATCTTCACCAAGCCCTTGGATGAGAAGAGATTTTGCAAGTTACGATGTGAGCTAAATATCTTGGAATCCTCAAATGTCCTGTGATCAGGCACACATCCTAACACTTATGCATATTGATGACTTAGATGTGCGACACACAAAGTAAAGTATATCTTTAATCAATGAAGACATACATTCTAAGTGTGAATACATTAATGTGGAATTTGACTTCGGAGCGCCACGATAATTATGCGCCGTGTCTGGGTCTAATACTTCCTATACGGTGGGTAACGCCACCACCAAACATTCCATTTGAAGTGTTTCACTCATGGCGTTACCTTGCAATATCTTCACATTTGGTTTGGCTTCGAACTCAACATGTCTTCATGATTATCTTCACTACGTTGATTATATAGATATATACTCTAGTGTTCTGTCCTCTACAGCATTCACTTATAGCTATGTCTTCTTGGTTGAATCTTTTGAACTAAGTGAATATGATCGGACCCTAATCTCTCTATGCTTTCTATCTCAAATTCTATCTCTCCAAGTCATATGCATTCTATTGAAACTGTCGAATGTCTTCGCTGTGTCCTTGTCAGCTGAAGATATAGAGACAACCATAAAGTCCGTTTTTAATGCTCATTCCTCCACATAAAATCCGTAGAAGCAGGAACGACCGCCCGACAATTTAGGCGTGCGTGGGACGTGGAACAAACCCCAAACTTCCGCTAACTGGCCACGCGTTCCTCAAATGCGAACCGCCAGAGGCACCTGTGTAATAGCACAGTGCCGCCCCTGAGCCTATAAATTCACACTTACCGCAGTCATTATCTCCTTCTTCCACCCTCGCAAGAACCCTAGCGCCACCGCTAGCACTCGGCGACGCCGGAGACGAAGCGCTTCGCTGCCACAACCTCTCCAACGCCATCCTCACGCCGACCACGGACATCGTCCTCTCCGCCGTCGCTGTAGGTGTTTTCCGTCGCTAAGTTAGGGCACGGAGGACTGAACTGCTCGGCATCAACTCCCTTCCGTCTAGCAGTTCCAGTGTGGTAAATAAAACTTCTTTTTACAGCCTCTTTTGATCTCACGGTTCTGTCACTTTCTACCATAAGAAGTTTCTCTTCACTCTAGTTAGATCTCTCGCTGCATCTCATAACATGCTTAGTATATTCACTTGTGCTTCATAAAGTAGTTAGATTCCTCACTTGTACTGATCTGTGGGTTCGTACAAATCTGGAACCAACTTCTTATCTATGAGTGAATGTCTTCGCACGATAAGGTCAATGTCTTCTAAACTAATTAATCTTCAAAACCTTCTGAGAATGCATATGACCTCTTCCCCTTCCCTCGCACCTTAATGCTGTCACAGGTACATGTCCGTGGGAGAATCCTTCGGTTCTCATAGTCTGCATTCATTTGCAGAATTCCTACAGCATCACATAAACTCTCCTGAAGCCAGTTCCTGTTGGTCTAGAAAAAGAAAGCCTTTGAAGCCTTTGAAAGCTTTGAAGCCTTTCAAGTTAAAATTTATGGCTTCAGAAGCAGCAGCAAGAAAGGGGGGCAGACAGAGACGTGAGGGAACTTCCAAGGATCTGCCTGAAGACTTGGCAGAAATGTACAAAACAGATCCAGAAGAGAGCTATGGGCAGCGCAAGACACGAATCCAATGGATTCGACGCTATTGGGCAGAACAGTGGTTCAAAAACCGCTTCGTCACCGAGGAGTATGCTAAGAAAAGTGCCATCAGGAGACCATGGGGGGACATCCGCTTCAAGAATCTCTTACCCAGGACCAGAGATGAAGCCATTGCTCAAGGCTTCTACCCATGCATGGTCCGAGGACCACAGCCTGATGATGCGCATCCGTCGTCACTCCTCTGGTGTCGTGACGACAGTCTATTAAAGAGAAACTACCAGTTTGCCCAACAGTCAGCTAAGCAGGACAAGAAGAAATATGGGTTAGACTTCAACCCTGGCCCCGCCGCACCAAGGGCAGATGGCACACGCGACGCGGAACCCAATGTCATCGGTCCGTTTGCCAATCTTGAGGGCCTGATCACTCACATCTTAGTCCAAGGGACTGCCGTAAATGACCCTCCAGCTGACTCTGAGTTTGATGAAGCTCCTGCTGTGCCGAAGCCAAAGCAGACGAAGAAACCAAAAGCTTCAAAACCGGCCCCTGCCTCAAAAATCTCAAGGGCGAAGCCATTGAAAACTGCACCTCCTGAAGTCAGTGTGCAGTCTGAAGACGTATCCCGCGTCTCCAAGCCCCGGAAGGAAAAGGAGCCCCAACAACAAACAGGTAAAGAGCTCACTGCTGCTTCCATTCTGCGGAGCGAAGCCATTGATCTATCAAGCGATGAAGATCTGGGAGATGACGCTCTCGAGCAGCTTATCAAAAGCAAAGAAGAAGCTGAAATCTTCAATAATTTACCTCTCTTTGATGTCGCCATCATCCACAACTTCATCGATGAATGGTTTGCCTCTCCAGACATCAGCTTCGACGATCTGCAGCTGCCTGTCGGTCTCAGCGTCGCCTTCCAAGGCGCAATTGCTTCAGAACTTGCCATAGTTGAGCTGAAGCAGAAAATTGATCATGAAAAGGCTCAGTTCAAGAAGCACATGGCCAGGCTCAGCGTGCAGGAAGTGAAGAGCTTCAAAACCATGTTGCATGAGCTCAAGGAAAATTTCCTGAAGAAGCATGCTGAAGCTCAGGGCTCGCGTGAGCGGATGAAGTCTCTGGCAGAACGATGTGTGCAGGCCTACAATGAGGCCGAGAAGCGCAAGGCACTTGGGCGTCCTGGCATCGACCCCAAGATGGCCTCGAAGAAGAAGAAGCAGCCTGCTGTGACTGAACCAGAGGCACCAAGACAAGAAGCTATTCCGATTGTCTTCCCAACCGCCACGACTGGCTCGAAGCCAAAGAGCCGATCAATCGCTTCAGAGCTTAAGAAGACACGGAATGCAGAGGCTGAAGCCAGGAAAAGGAAAAGCTCTGAAGCCTCTCCTACTGCCCCCAGCAAAAAGAAATGCAAGATCAAGAAATCTCGGGCTGCTCCCACAGAGCCCTTGATAGTTGAACCTCTCTCTGTCCTTCACCCCAATACAGAAAGAAGACTGACAGTTCATGAGCCTGCTCCCACAGAGGCTCCTGAAGCTGAAGATATTCCAGCAGCCGAACCCATCGCTGCTGAAGACATTGGTCATCAAGACAATGTACAAGATGATGCAGCCCTTCCTCAGCTTGAAACAAGCGAACTCATCAGTATTGGTCGTCCTCTGACGCCAATGGCACAAGATGAGTCATGGGCGGATCGCCCTCAGGAGGAAGAAGACTTTGAGGTCCAGCCCACTCTGACCCCACAAGCGTCGTCTGCATTCCGTAGGCTTCGCAAAGGTCCACGGCCTCAAGTCCATACTGCAGAAATTCCGGCTGCATCAGCCGAAGACAATGAAGAAGCACCACCAGAACCCACTTCCCCGCTCCATCAAGATGCAGTTCTCCATGAGAACGTGCCTGAGGTTGTCCCTCCAACTACACAAGTGGAGGAAGAAAATGTTGCGGCTGCCACCACAAACACTGAAGCCAATGTGGAGCCCGCCCCACCAAATGCTTCAGCGGACAGCGAAGCTACCGAGCCAGACACTTATGTTCCTGAGTCTGCTGCAGGTCCTCAATTCGATTATCGTATTGAGCACAGGCCTCATGTTCAGAAGCCAGTCCCAAGGCTGCCAAGGTTCCCAGGTCCTGCATCAGCACCTGGTTCCTTTGACATCAACAGCTTCAAGGCAGACAATACATTTTTCAATAGCTCCAAGAACCCCTATTCAAGGGAAAGGATTGTATCAGACAGGTTCTGGAGCTATTCTCAACACAACTATTATTCATGCATCTTATACAATCAAGGCCACATCTTTCCGCACAAGCGCCTTGAGGTTGAAGCCATTGCTGGTTTGCCATGTCTTGAGGAAGCTTTGGATTGCTTCAAGCAAGTGGGTCTGCTGCCGTTTGTGACTGATGAAGAGCACTGGAATGAAGAGCTTCTTCTTCAGTTCTATGCCACTCTCCATATAAAAGGATACAACAGAGATCCGAAGATTTGGGTCCTGGAGTGGATGACCGGCAATGTCCATCATGAAGCCAATGCATTTGATATCATTGAGCTCACCGGCCTGCCCACTCCTGGCGAATTCTTCGAGGAAGGTTGTCAATTACATTCTGAAGCTATTGAAAGCATATTCCAAAGACCTGAACCAAACATGAGTCAGATGCTCTCAATGATGAAGCCATTGCCTCAGGATGCACCCTATCCAACTGAGTTCTTCATTGAAGACCTAGAGTACCTGCCCAGGACCATATATCACATCATCCGGCGGACTCTCTGTCCCATTAAGGGACACTCACCACATGCCAAGATCGAGGGTGCAATGAAGACTCTCATATTCTATATCCTGCATGGCAAATGCTTCAACGCACAGGATCTCTTCATATGCCAACTTGCAGCGTCAGGCTCAGAATTATTTGGTTTGAAGTTCTATGCTCCTTGGGTGATGAGGCTAATCAAACTGCACTCTACGATCTCGTATCAGCCCTCTGCCCGAAACCATCGGATCTTCTTGCCAGATGTGGATACCTCTGCTGAAGCAATATACCCTGAGCCTGCCAAGCAACTGATAAGTCTTCAGAATGCAGAACACCAGAGCTTCACGCAGAATGTTGAAGGTGTTGAAGCCATATCCAGAGTATATCCGTTGGCTGGCACTACACGTGCACCAGCATCTACTGAAGCCACAGACAGCACAAATGCTCCAAGACCCAAGAAGAGTGCTCATGTCCTCACTGACCGAGAGCTTCTTGTGGCCCTTCACCGAAAGCAAGATAGGCATCACGACTGGCTAAAACGTCAGATGAAGAGCCTCTTGGTGGATGTCAATCGTCTTCGAAACCTTGCCACCAAGAATGCCTTCGTTACACACGAAACCTGCCGTCGTACATGGAAAGGGCTCTCAATGATATGTACTGAAGCTGAACTTGAAGAGGATGGCTTCACAGAGCGTTTCAAGTTTGACACCACACCTCCTAGAAGGGCTGTGATGCGCAACACACCATCACTAGAAGACTCTGAGTTCTCTTCATCTGCTGCCACAGTTACTGCAAGGATCATTGATGAAGACGACGATGCTACATCACCGCCACCTGCTTCAACACATCCCAGCTCTGCACCACCAAACAACTCCACCGACCCTGCTGCGCCTGGGAACGCATAGCAAACTCTATGTCTTCAAACCTTTTTGGTCATTACTGATAAAAGGGGGAGAAGCGTATGATGTTTATAGTCTTCAAGCGGGTCAATATGGGCGGGTGCCTTATGTTTTGTCATATTTTGCTTCGTGTTTACAACTCTTGTTTTTGCTTCATTGGGCTCTTTAAGTTGTAAACACTAAAACTTGATGGTCGTCTGCTACTTGTTTGCCACTCTGTTTGCGAAGATAAATTCCGCACTTATCTCATTCTGCAGACGTCCATTTTCCATTATGCATGTCATTATCTTCATATACTTTCACATGCATAGTGTATTGTCATCATAAGCTGAAGAGGATCTCCACAAGTACAACCTGCCATGTGCATTTGCATTCCAAAAGCAAATTAACTTATATGCACATCTTCAGGGGGAGCCTTTGCAACTTATGAAGACAATTCCCTGTCCTTTACAAACTTCACACATTATATTCCCCGTTGAAAACCTCAACTAGTTTGTCATCAATCACCAAAAAGGGGGAGATTGTAAGTGCATCTAGTGCCACCCCTAGTGGTTTTGGAGCATTGACGACAAACCTAGTTGAGGGACTAATGTGTTTGTGAGAATTGCAGGAAAACACAGGTAGAAGTCCCTCATTGATTCGGTTTTACTACCAGAGATGACCCCTAAAAATGTATGAAGACATTGAAGACAAAGGTGGTTTATGAAGATATTCACATTGAAGACTATGACAAAAGAAGACACGTTATGAAGCCTATGGAACTCGAAGACTTAGATCTTGTTGGAAATATGCCCTAGAGGCAATAATAAATTGACCATTATTAAATTTCCTTGTTCATAATAATCGTTTATTATCCATGCTAGAATTGTATTGATAAGAAACTCAGATACATGTGTGGATACATAGACAACACCATGTCCCTAGTAAGCCTCTAGTTGACTAGCTCGTTGATCAATAGATGGTTACGGTTTCCTGACCATGGACATTGGATGTCGTTGATAACGGGATCACATCATTATGAGAATGATGTGATGGACAAGACCCAATCCTAAGCATAGCACTAGATCGTGTAGTTCGTATGCTAAAGCTTTTCTAGTGTCAAGTATCATTTACTTAGACCATGAGATTGTGCAACTCCCGGATACCGTAGGAGTGCTTTGGGTGTGCCAAAAGTCACAACGTAACTGGGTGGCTATAAAGGTACACTACGGGTATCTCTGAAAGTGTCTGTTGGGTTGGCACGAATCGAGACTGGGATTTGTCACTCCGTGTAAACGGAGAGGTACCTCTGGGCCCACTCGATAGGACATCATCATAATGTGCACAATGTGATCAAGGAGTTTATCACGGGATGATGTGTTACGGAACGAGTAAAGAGACTTGCCGGTAACGAGATTGAACAAGGTATCGGGATACCGACGATCGAATCTCGGGCAAGTGTCGTACCGATAGACAAAGGGAATTGTATACGGGATTGATTAAGTCCTTGACATCGTGGTTCATCCAATGAGATCATCGTGGAACATGTGGGAGCCAACATGGGTATCCAGATCCCGCTGTTGGTTATTGACCGGAGAGTCATCTCGGTCATGTCTGCATGTCTCCCGAACCTGTAGGGTCTACACACTTAAGGTTCGGTGACGCTAGGGTTATAGAGATATTAGTATGCGGTAACCCGAAAGTTGTTCGGAGTCCCAGATGAGATCCCGGACGTCACGAAGAGTTACGGAATGGTCTGGAGGTAAAGAATTATATATAGTAAGTGCTATTTCGGCCATCGGGACAAGTTTCGGGGTCACCGGTATTGTACCGGGACCACCGGAAGGGTCCCGGGGGTCCACCGGGTGGGGCCACCTGCCCCGGGGGCCACATGGGCTGTAGGGGGTGCACCTTGGCTTACATGGGCCAAGGGTACCAGCCCCTAGAGGCCCATGCGCCAAAGGGACAAGAGGAGGGGAGAGTCCTAAAGGGGGAAGGCACCTCCGAGGTGCCTTGGGGAGGATGGACTCCTCCCCCCCTTGGCCGCACCCTTCCTTGGAGGAAGGGGCAAGGCTGCGCCCTCCCCCTCTCCCTTGGCCCTATATATAGTGGGGGGAAGGGAAGGCAACCATACCTAAGCCCTGGCGCCTCCCTCTCCCTCCCATGACACATCTCCCTCCTCCCGCAGTGCTTGGCGAAGCCCTGTTGGAATCCCGCTACTTCCACCACCACGTCGTCGTGCTGCTGGATCTTCATCAACCTCTCCTCCCCCCTTGCTGGATCAAGAAGGAGGAGACGTCGCTGATCCGTACGTGTGTTGAACGCGGAGGTGCCGTCCGTTCGGCGCTAGGATCATCGGTGATTTGAATCACGACGAGTACGACTCCATCAACCCCGTTCTCTTGAACGCTTCCGCGCGCGATCTACAAGGGTATGTAGATCCACTCCTCCCTCGTTGCTAGATGACTCCATAGATTGATCTTGGTGACACGTAGGAAAATTTTGATTTTATGCTACGTTCCCCAACAGTGGCATCATGAGCTAGGTCTATGCGTAGTTTCTATGCACGAGTAGAAGACAAAGTAGTTGTGGGCGTTGATTTTGTTCAATATGCTTGCCGTTACTAGTCTTATCTTGATTCGGCGGCATCGTGGGATGAAGCGGCCCGGACCGACCTTACACGTACTCTTACGTGAGACTGGTTCCACCGACTGATATGCACTAGTTGCATAAGGTGGCTAGCGGGTGTCTGTCTCTCCCACTTTAGTCGGATCGGATTCGATGAAAAGGGTCCTTATGAAGGGTAAATAGCAATTGGCATATCACGTTGTGGTTTTTGCGTAGGTAAGAAACGTTCTTGCTAGAAACCCATAGCAGCCACGTAAAACATGCAACAACAATTAGAGGACGTCTAACTTGTTTTTGCAGGGTATGCTATGTGATGTGATATGGCCAAAGGATATGATGAATGATATATGTGATGTATGAGATTGAACATGTTCTTGTAATAGGAATCACGACTTGCATGTCGATGAGTATGACAACCGGCAGGAGCCATAGGAGTTGTCTTAATTCATTTATGACCTGCGTGTCAACATAAATGTCATGTAATTACTTTACTTTATTGCTAACCGTTAGCTGTAGTAGTAGAAGTAATAGTTGGCGAGACAACTTCATGGAGACACAATGATGGAGATCATGATGATGGAGATCATGGTGTCATGCCGGTGACGATGATGATCATGGAGCCCCGAAGATGGAGATCAAAAGGACCAATATGATATTGGCCATATCATGTCACTATTTGATTGCATGTGATGTTTATCATGTTTATACATCTTATTTGCTTAGAACGACGGTAGTAAATAAGATGATCTCTCATTAAAATTTCAAGAAAGTGTTCCCCCTAACTGTGCACCGTTGCGACAGTTCGTAGTTTCAAAGCACCACGTGATGATCGGGTGTATAGATTCTTACGTTCGAATACAACGGGTGTTGACGAGCCTAGCATGTACAGACATGGCCTCGGAACACATGCAAACACTTAGGTTGACTTGACGAGCCTAGCATGTACAGACATGGCCTCGGAACACAGAAGACCGAAAGGTCGAGCATGAGTCGTATGGTAGATACGATCAACATGAAGATGTTCACCGATGTTGACTAGTCCGTCTCACGTGATGATCGGACACGGCCTAGTTGACTCGGATCATGTAATCACTTAGACGACTAGAGGGATGTCTATCTGAGTGGGAGTTCATAAGATGAACTTGATTATCCTGAACATAGTCAAAAAGGATTTTGCAAATTATGTCGTAGCTCGTGCTTTAGTTCTACTGTTTAGATATGTTCCTAGAGAAAATTTAGTTGAAAGTTGATAGTAGCAATTATGCGGACTAGGTCCGTAAACTAAGGATTGTCCTCATTGCTTCATAGAAGGCTTATGTCCTTAATGCAACGCTCAGTGTGCTGAACCTCGAACGTCGTTTGTGGATGTTGCGAACATCTGACATACACATTTTGATAACTACGTGATAGTTCAATTAAACGGTTTAGAGTTGAGGCACCGAAGACGGTTTTGAAACGTCGCAAAACATATGAGATGTTTTGAGGGTTGAAATTGGGATTTCAGGCTCGTGCCCACGTCAAGAGGTATAAGACCTCCGACGATTTTCTTAGCCTGCAAACTAAGGGAGGAAAGCTCAATTGTTGAGCTTGTGCTCAGACTGTCTGAATACAACAATCATTTGAATCAAGTGGGAGTTGATCTTCCAGATGAAATAGTGATGGTTCTCCGAAGTCATTACCACCAGGCTGCTTGAGCTTCGTGTTGAACTATAATATATCGGGGACATATATGATGATCCTTGAGCTATTCGCGACACCGGGAAAGTAGAAATCAAAAGGGAGCATCAATCATTGATGATTGGTGAAACCACTAGTTTCAAGAAGGGCAAGAGCAAGAAGGGATACTTCATGAAACGGCAAATCAGTTGCTGCTCTAGTGAAGAAACCCAAGGTTGAACCCAAACCCAAGACTAAGTGCTTCTGTAATAAAGGGAACAGCCACTGGAGCAGAATTACCCTAGATACTTGGTAGATGAGAAGGCTGGCAAGGTCGATAGAAGTATATTGGATATACATTGTGTTGATGTGTACTTTACTAGTACTCCTAGTAGCACTAGGGTATTAGATACCGGTTCGGTTGCTAAGTGTTAGTAACTCGAAATAAAAGCTACGGAATAAACGGAGACTAGCTAAAGGTGAGCTGACGATATGTGTTGGAAGTGTTTCCAATGTTGATATGATCAAGCATCGCACGCTCCCTCTACCATCGAGATTGGTGTTTGCGTTGAGCATAGACATGATTGGATTATGTCTATCGCAATACGGTTATTCATTTAAGGAGAATAATGGTTACTCTGTTTATTTGAATAATACCTTCAATGGTCTTGCACCTAAAATGAATGGTTCATTGAATCTCGATCATAGTGATACACATGTTCATGCCAAAAGATATAAGATAGTAATGATAGTACCACCTACTTGTGGCACTGCCACTTAAGTCATATCGGTATAAAACACATGAAGAGGCTCCATGTTGATGGATCTTTGGACTCACTCGTTTTTGAAAAGTTTGAGGCATGCGAACCATGTCTATTGGTGTATATGCATGAAGAAACTCCATGCAAATGGACCGTTTGGACACACTAGATTTTGAATCACTTGAGACATGCAAATCATACCACATGGGCAAGATGACTGAAAGCCTCGTTTTCAGTAAAATGGAACTAGAAAGCAACTTGTTGGAAGTAATACATTTTGATGTGTGCAGTCCAATGAGTGCTGAGGCATGTAGTGGATATCGTTATGTTCTTACTTCACAGATGATTTGAGTAGATGTTGAGTATATTTACTTGATGAATCACGAGTCTGAATTATTGAAAGGTTCAAGTAATTTTAGGGTGAAGTTGAAAGATCGTCGTGACAAGAGGATAAGATATCTATGATATGATCATAGAGATGAATATCTGAATTACGAGTTTGGCATAGAATTAAGACATTGTGGAAATTGTTTCACAACTAATACAGCCTGGAACACCATAGTGTGATGGTGTGTCCGAACATCATAACTGCACCCTATTGGATATGATGCATACCATGATGTCTCTTATTGAATTACCACAATAGTTTATGGGTTAGGCATTAGAGACAACCACATTCACTTTAAATAAGGCACCACGTAATTCCGATGAGATGACACCGTATGAACTATGGTTTAGAGAAACCTAAGCTGTCATTTCTTAAAAGTTTGGGGCTGCGACGCTTATGCGAAAAAGTTTCAGGCTGATAAGCTCGAACCCAAAGCGGATAAATGCATCTTCATAGGACACCCAAAACAGTTGGGTATACCTCCTGTCTCAGAACCGAAAGCAATAAGGGATTGTTTCTAGAATCGGGTCCTTTCTCGAGGAAAAGTTTCTCTCGAAAGAATTGAGTGGGAGGATGGTGGAGACTTGATGAGGTTATTGAACCGTCTCTTCAACTAGTGTGTGGCAGGGCACAGGAAGTTGTTCCTGTGGCACCTACACCAATTGAAGTGGAAGCTTATGATAGTGATCATGAAACTTCAGATCAAGTCACTACCAAACCTCATAGGATGACAAGGATGCGTACTACTTCAGAGTGGTACGTAATCCTATCTTGGAAGTCATGTTGCTAGACAACAATGAACCTACGAGCTATGGAGAAGCGATGGTGGGCCCAGATTCCAATAAATGGCTCGAGGCCATATAATCCGAGAGAGGATCCATATATGAAAACAAAGTGTAGACTTTGGAAGAACTACTTGATGGTCGTAAGGCTGTTAGGTACATATGGATTTTAAAAGGAAGACGGACAATGATGGTAAATATCACCATTAAGAAAGCTCGACTTGTCGTTAAGAAGTTTCCCGACAAGTTCAAGGAGTTGACTATGGTGAGACTTTCTCACTCGTAGCGATGCTAAGAGTCTGTTGGAATTATATTAGCAATTACTGCATTATTTATGAAATCTTGCAGATAGGATGTCAAAACATTGTTTCCTCGACGATTTTCTTGAGGAAAGGTTGTATGTGATACAACCGGAAGGTTTTGTTAATCCTGAAAGATGCTAATAAGTATGCAAAGCTCCAGCAATCCTTCTAAGGACTGGAGTAAGCACCTCGGAGTTGGAATGTATGCTTTGATAAGATGATCAAAGTTTTGGGTGTATACAAAGTTTATAAGAAACTTGTATTTCCAAAGAAGTGAGTGGGAGCACTATAGAATTTCTGATAAATATATGTTGACATATTGTTGATCAGAAATGACGTAGAATTTCTGGAAAGCTATAGGGTTATTTGGAAAGTATTTTTCAATGGAAATCCTGGATTAAGCTACTTGAACATTGAGCATCAAGATCTATAAGGATAGATCAAAACGCTTAATGGTACTTTCAAATGAGCACATACCTTGACATGATCTTGAAGGTGTTCAAGATGGATCAGTCAAAGGAGTTTTTGCCTGAGTTGTAAGGTATGAAGTTAAGACTTAAAACTCGACCACGACAGAATAGAGAGAAAGGACGAAGGTCGTCCCCTATGCTTAAGACATAGGCTCTACAGTATGCTATGCTATGTACCGCACCTGAAATGTGCCTTGCCATGAGTCAGTCAAGGGGTACAAGAGTGATCTAAGAATGGATCACAGGACAGCGGTCAAAGTTATCCTTAGTAACTAGTGGACTAAGGAATTTTCTCGATTATGGAGGTGGTAAAAGAGTTCATCATAAAGGGTTATGCCAATGCAAACTTTGACACTAATCCAGATTATTCTGAGTAATAAACTAGATTCGTATAGTCGAACAGTTATTTGGAATAGCTCCAAATGTAGCGTAGTAGTTGCATCTACAAGATGACATAAGAAATTTGCGAAGTACATACGGATCTGAAAGATTCAGACCCTTGACTATAACATCTCTCACAAGCATAACATGATCAAACCCAGAACTCATCGAGTGTTAATCACATGGTAATGTGAACTAGATTATTGACTCTAGTAAACTCTTTGGGTGTTAGTCATATGGGGATGTGACCTTGAGTGTTAATCACATATCGATGTGAACTAGATTATTGACTCTAGTGCAAGTGGGAGACTGTTGGAAATATGCCCTAGAGGCAATAATAAATTGATTATTATTATATTTCCTTGTTCATAATAATCGTTTATTATCCATGCTACAATTGTATTGATAAGAAACTCAGATACATGTGTGGATACATAGACAACACCATGTCCCTAGTAAGCCTCTAGTTGACTAGCTCGTTGATCAATAGATGGTTACGCCTGACCATGGACATTGGATGTCGTTGATAACGGGATCACATCATTAGGAGAATGATGTGATGGACAAGACCCAATCCTAAGCATAGCACTAGATCGTGTAGTTCGTATGCTAAAGCTTTTCTAATGTCAAGTATCATTTCCTTAGACCATGAGATTGTGCAACTCCCGGATACCGTAGGAGTGCTTTGGGTGTGCCAAACGTCACAACGTAACTGGGTGGCTATAAAGGTACACTACGGGTATCTCCGAAAGTGTCTTTTGGGTTGGCACGAATCGAGACTGGGATTTGTCACTCCGTGTAAACGGAGAGGTATCTCTGGGCCCACTCGGTAGGACATCATCATAATATGCACAATGTGATCAAGGAGTTTATCACGGGATGATGTGTTACGGAACGAGTAAAGAGACTTGCCAGTAACGAGATTGAACAAGGTATCGGGATACCGACGATCGAATCTCGGGCAAGTGTCGTACCGATAGACAAAGGGAATTGTATACGGGATTGATTAAGTCCTTGACATCGTGGTTCATCTGATGAGATCATCGTGGAACATGTGGGAGCCAACATGGGTATCCAGATCCCGCTGTTGGTTATTGACCGGAGAGTCATCTCGGTCATGTCTGCATGTCTCCCGAACCCGTAGGGTCTACACACTTAAGGTTCGGTGATGCTAGGGTTATAGAGATATTAGTATGCGGTAACCCAAAAGTTGTTCGGAGTCCCGGATGAGATCCCGGACGTCACGAGGAGTTCCGGAATGGTCCGGAGGTAAAGAATTATATATAAGAAGTGCTATTTCGGCCATCGGGACAAGTTTCGGGGTCACCGGTATTGTACCGGGACCACCGGAAGGGTCCCGGGGGTCCACCGGGTGGGGCCACCTGCCCCGGGGGCCACATGGGCTGTAGGGGGTGCGCCTTGGCTTACATGGGCCAAGGGCACCAGCCCCTAGAGGCCCATGCGCCAAAGGGACAAGAGGAGGGGAGAGTCCTAAAGGGGGAAGGCACCTCCAAGGTGCCTTGGGGAGGATGGACTCCTCCCCCCTTGTCCGCACCCTTCCTTGGAGGAAGGGGCAAGGCTGCGCCCTCCCCCTCTCCCTTGGCCCTATATATAGTGGGGGGGAGGGAAGGCAACCATACCTAAGCCCTGGCGCCTCCCTCTCCCTCCCATGACACATCTCCCTCCTCCCGCAGCGCTTGGCGAAGCCCTGTTGGAATCCCGCTACTTCCACCACCACGCCGTCGTGCTGCTGGATCTCCATCAACCTCTCCTCCCCCCCCCCTTGCTGGATCAAGAAGGAGGAGACGTCGCTGCTGCGTACGTGTGTTGAACGCGAAGGTGCCGTCCGTTCGGCGCTAGGATCATCGGTGATTTGAATCACGACGAGTACGACTCCATCAACCCCGTTCTCTTGAACGCTTCCGCGCGCGATCTACAAGGGTATGTAGATCCACTCCTCCCTCGTTGCTAGATGACTCCATAGATTGATCTTGGTGACACGTAGGAAAATTTTGATTTTATGCTACGTTCCCCAACAGATCTTTCGTAGTTCTTTTTCTTTTGTGTTGTGTCATAGGAACCACCGTACTGTTAAGTGGGGTCCAGGAGAACCAGTCAGAATGACTGAAGTGATGCCTAAATCAAAAACCTATGTCTTCGAACGAAGACAATGAGAGCGAATCTTGTCCAGAGCCGGACAAGTCAGCTTTGCTTGTAGCCCAAGCAAAGTTGCCATGAGAGTTTGAAATCTGACCGTTGAGACACGTGTCAGTTCCTTAGTGACCCAGGGTCATTTCGGGCAAATCAGGTCGGGTTGCCAAGTGGCTATAAATAGCTCACCCCCACAACCATAAACGGTTGGCTGCTCAGATTTCAGTGCACGGCTTTTGTCGTTTGAGAGCAACCCACCTCGAAGCCTTTGAGAGAAAATTTCTAGTGAGGAGAAAAGCCCTAACCACCCAGAGCCAGAGCAAATTGGGCATCACCTAAGTCTTCTTGTCCGTGTGATCTGAAGACTTATTACACTTGAGGACTGTGAATCCTCCAGACGGTTAGGCGTCGCGTTCAGAGCATCCAAGAGACATTGTGGATTGCCAGTGAACGAAGTTTGTGAAGGTTTGGGAGTCTACCTTGAAGACTTACAAGAGTGATTGGGCGAGGACTAAGTGACCTTAGCTCAAGGAGAATACGGTGAGGACTTGGTGTCCTGAACTGTGTGTTCAGGACTGGGTGTCCGGGACTGTGTGCCCTAAGGTTTAAATACCTAGCCGCTCCAACCAGACGTACAGTTGTCACAGCAACTGGAACTGGTCCAACATATCATTGTCTTCAACGAGTCACTGGTTTCATCTTCACTTCCTTTTCTTACTGTTACACATTGTGAAGCCATTGCATGCTTGCTTTATCTCTTGTCTTCACAACGTGTATGTTTGAACTGTTTGGCTTCATAACTTCTTCCTACCTGATCCTTATTACACTGCAGTTGTTTGTCATTGTACTTTCACTCTATTGAATACATGACCATGGCTGGCCTAGTGTAATCTAACTTCCGCTGCATAGTAAAAGGCATAATCTTCGCTGTTTGTCTTCATAACTCTCACGTTTTGAAGACTTTCATAAAAATCGCCTATTCACCCCCCCCCCTCTAGTTGATATAACGCACTTTCAGCATGTCTTTCAACATGGTCGCAACTTGACATTTTTTATTTTTATTTTTGTCGGATGAGGAGATGGGTCAGCTGCATGTCCCGCGCTAGGCACGCAACTGCATGTCTTCTAACTTGGTTCCAACTGTAAGCGGCTTCCATTGTTTTGTCGGAGGGGGCGATAACAAGTGGCAGGGGGCACTTGCATGCTTAAATGTAGTCATGCAACTGCATGTCTTCCAATATGGTCGCAACTACGTGTCTTCTAACTTGGTTGCAACATGACCTTTTTTGTTTTTTTATCGGATGAGGTGAGAGGCCAGTTGCATGTCGCATAATAGGCACGCAACTGCATGTCTTCTAACCTGGTTGCATTTGGTAAGCGCCTTTGTTTTGTCGGAGAGGGCGGAGACAAGAGAGAAGCATGCCCAACTATAGCCACACAACTAATCTCACAACTAGCTTTGTTATTTTCTCACAGTGGGGAGTGGGCATTTTTCAAGATATATTGGTCATTTTGTTATTTTTTAAAAATCATATACACATTTTTTTTGCATTGAATTTTTTCCCAAGGAACCAGAACAAAAAATTAATTTGTTTTTGTGGAAAAAGAGCATATTAAAGCTGAAATAGTTACTTTTGTCTAGATCCAGGGACACATAAATGTTTGTTGTGGTGGAATGGAGTATCTATAGACGGTGTCTTGTTCTTTTTTCTGTTTGAAGTCTCTGGAACGTGGACCGAGCCTCAACATCTTTCTAGAGGCCACCCCAACGGTATTGTTTGAACTGAGAGATGAGCGGGGACAGCGGAATAGCTGCACAGACGACCTTTTATGCACGACAGGTGGACGATGGTAGGATCTGACGTTGCTTAGGTATGGAGTGATTCAATCCAACGATTATTAGCCTGTGTCGTCCATGCATCGTCCGCAAAATCATCGGTTGTGTAGCATTGCTCCGGGAACAGAGAGAGAACGGGCGAGGAAGGAAGCCGCATCACCGAGGTGGGCACATCGAAGGTTTCCGCGGCGAAAGTCGCCGGTGACAAGATGCTCAGCGACGCGAGCGCCCCTCCAGACTCCAGTATGTGAATTTATTTTCAATTTTCAATTTTTATTTTTTATTTTGTAGTTTCTGTTTTTATTTCTATTTATATTTTATGTTTTAGATTTGTGTTATTGTTTCTTTTCTAATTTAGTGATGTTTTGGATATTTATCTAAAAAATAATGCCACTCAATTTTGTGCACACATGGACCACACATTTTTTTCTTAATTTATTTTTCTTCTTTTTTGTGGCAACAATATGTGCTCAAAGAAATACAAACACAATACATTTTTTTTAGAACAACTACACTTTTTGTATGCATTATGTTTGTTTGAGACACACTACAGTGCAAATCGACTGGGAGAGCTGACACAAACACCCATATATTTGACAGCCCAAATACAAACAAAGAAAATAAATAAATAAACCAATCTAAAAGAAAGAGAACAAAAAACAATAGGAAGGCTGCCCACGTACAAGCAAGAAAAAAAAAAGCCCAACACAAGACAAGCAATTTGGAAGAACAAAACAAAGGACAAAAGCAGTCCACCTAAGAAGACAAGAAAAAAAAGAACAAAAAAAAAAGCCCTGTACACATTAAACAAGCCCAAAGGGAAACGAAGGAATGACAAGGAAATCGAACGGGGCATCGCTGACTTCAGTGTCGACTGAGTTCTAGACAGACCCTATGTATTATGACATGCATGAACAGATCTTCTAAAATTGACTAAGTTTCTAAAGAATATATTAGTATTCATTTCTATATGCGGGGACTTCTTTCAAATATAAGATGAACTTTTGTGGAATCATGTAGGCGAGTTGCATGTGATCATAACAGAAGAAGAGAAAACCAAAGTGCAAAGTCCGAGGGGTACAAGGGCTAGAACCCAACAAGCAGAAACAACACCCCACAAGCATAAGCAAAACAAACCCTAGCGACCAGCGACTCGGGACACTTAACCCCAACGGTGTACTAGTAAATAGCACCACAGTTTACCTGGTGTATAACAAGATCGAGCTAATTGAACCTATTCTTAAACACTTTGCGCCAGTGGCGGAGACAGGGGGGACCAGCAGGGGCCCTGGCCCCCCCTAACACTACTGATTTGAGTCTAGTATTAGTGTAAACTTTGATGTTTTTGCTGCTAAAATGATGTATTTTTATGAACTGGCCCTCTCTAACAAGACATAACAATACTTGGCCCTCCTCATTCGAATTCCCTGGCTCCGCCACTGCTTTGCGCTGTGTTCTTTCCAGATGGACCAAGACAACCATACCAGTCAGCTTGTTAATGGCGAGGGAGATCGACCCGGCCGCCGAGCGATTTTAGAGATTGAGCACCCGAGGTGTGTGGTCAGCATCTTCAGCACGTCAGAGCAAAGGACGTAGCGCTCGTTATGGGGAAGCCCGCGTTTGGCAAAACGAACGGCAGTCCAGATCCTCTTGCGCACCACAAGATGAACTTTTATATTCATGCATGTATATCATTTTTTTTTTTGACGGTGTATATGGGGCTAGGAAGTGTTCACAGGTCAGTTAACCTGTAAACGTTGATAAAAATACGCAACTTGCAAGCCAGTCAATGGATAGTCGCCGTCAGCAATCTCTGTGCAATCCGGAGCTACTTCTATAATAATAATACTCCAATATTCCAAACGGCTGAAACGAGAGAGAAAATGATGTCCAATTTCCAATCTACAAATTCCATTCTACTGCACAGACGAACACACTAATTGAACACAGTAATTAAATGAACCGAGTCTCCTAGCTAGCTAGGCTTTGTTTCGACGGTGGCCTCTGTGCACCGGTGCCGCCGACGCGGCCGGCGATCTGGATGACGTCGTTGTCGAGGAGGAGGAGGAGGACTTGGCGGCGCTTGGCTGCAGCAGGAGCTCGAGGGAGGGGAGGACGTCGTCGGCCATGGAGGGGCGGGACTTGGGGTCGTTCTGCAGGCAGCGGAGCGCGAGCGCGGCCATGTCCTCCGCCTGCCTCTTAGGGTACTGCCCGCCGAGCCTGGTGTCCATGACCCGTATCACCTTGCGCCGCTCCCCTTGCAGCATCGGCATCGCCCAGTCCACCAGCAGCTCCGACGCCACCCCGCGGGCCTCGTCCAGCGCACGCCGCCCGGTCATCAGCTCCAGGAGCACCACGCCGAAGCCGTAGACGTCGCTCTTGGCCGAGAGGTGGCCGGTGGCGACGTACTCGGGCGCGGCGTAGCCGCGCGTGCCGACGACGCGGGTGGAGACGTGGCTCTTGCCGCCGGTGGGGCCGGCGCGGGCGAGGCCGAAGTCGGAGAGCTTGGCGCGGTGGTCGGGGCCGAGGAGCACGTTGGAGGACTTGAGGTCCCGGAAGATGACGTCGCGGGAGTGGAGGAAGGCGAGCCCGCGGGCGACGTCGACGGCGACGGACACGCGCGTGGACCACGGCAGCGGCGGCTGGCTGCCCCGCCGGAAGAGGTGGTTCTCGAGGCTGCCGCGCGGCATGTACTCGTACACCAGCAGCTTGTTGCTGTCGGCGTCGGAGCAGTAGCCCACCAGCTTGACGAGGTTGTCGTGGTGGAGGTCGCCGAGGTAGGTGACCTCGGTGAGCCACTCCCGGTGGCCCTGGAAGCTCTCCTTCTTGAGCTTCTTGATGGCCACCATCATGGCGTTGGTGGCGCCGGGCCTGGCGGGGGCGAGCGTGGTCTCGTCGATCCACCCCTTGTATACGCACCCGAACCCGCCCTCCCCCAGGTAGGACGTGGAGCCGAAGTTCTTGGTGGCCGCCCGCAGGTCCGCCATGGTGAACGACTTGAGCGACGCCGGCGGCACCGCCTGCGCCTCCCCCGCCGCCGTCGGCGCCTCCGCCGGCTGCGGCGGCTTCTCCGGGCCGGAGCTGCTCCGGCGCGACGCCTTGGAGTTTGAGTTGGAGGTGCTGCTCCTCGGGTTCACCTCTGAACGAAACACAATCGACGCATCCACACGATTAATTCCCTCCCTTGATTGATGATCTCTCAACAAAAGAAAAATCAAGAAACAAAGATATCGAGGACGGCGGCGAGCGGCTTACTTGATTGGAAGGGAGTGGAGGCGCTGGCGCACTTGGCGGAGCCGCCCATGCACACGCAAAAGTTCCCCATGCCCGCCGAAGCTTAGCTTATCCGCTCTGCTCCCCGGCTAGGTGGCGCAGAGCTCCGGCCGATTGATCCAAATGGAGTAACAAGTCACAGTACGGAGGTGGAAGAAGAGGAAGAAGGATATAGGGAGGGGGGGAAGCGACCGGACAGGCTCGTTGGGTTGGCGCCTCTGATGACTTCTCGAGAGTGATATGCGGCAGCACCGGCAGCAGCTTGCTTGGATCGATCACTCCGTTGACTGACCACGGCCACGCCCGCCTGCCTTCTCCACGGAGTCAAGCACGAGCCGCCCTACACGTCGATTTCCAGCCTCTTGTCTTGATTAAAACGTGTAGGGTATTTTATACCAGATGTATTTCATAATTTCCACCGCTAGAAACCATGGCGTACGTACGTATTTTTGTTGTGTTCCGCTAGCTGCTGTCAAAGGCCTGTCCACGTCTCCAAGTTAGCAGTTTTGGGAGGGTTTCGCCTTTTGGGGCGTGGAAAGGTAAGTGGCATGGGGAGAAAATTGTCCGGGGGAAGGAGAAAGGAACCTGCAACAAATTACGGTTGCTTCGAAATTTGTTTTGCGTCAAAATCCCAATGTTGATTTCCCATGTCCTCAAGCTATGAGAACAACCATTCTTTCATAATAGACTGGATGGACAAATCATTACAACATGGGTGAGCACGTTTTTAGATTGTTACAGGCTTTTCGATTACTATTATTATTATTTTTTCTCTCAAAAAAACTATTTATTATTATTTTGCGGGGAATATGCGAGGTTTTTATATTTATATAAATGTATGAATAAACTTGTAAATCAACTCGCAATTAGTTAATTTGCAAATTTGAAAAATCAAGTTCGAGTTCTCAGTCAACTAAGAAGTAAGAATACATGTGCGCAAGCCATCGTATTCTCGGCCACATGTACCCACGCCTGCGTCATCACGGGATGGTAAGGTCCTCTTTGATTCATAGAGAAATGGAGGTAAATCATAAAAAACAGGAAATTTGGCTTTGGTGGAACAATGTATCCATTTGATTCAGAAAAAAAGGCATATACAAAAGAGGATGATTTTTTCTTTGGTTTTACTTTCAGAAAAAAAGAAATTTTACGATCCATTCAATCTTCTATTTTGGCATTTCTATGCACTACGGCCACGGCAAAGTTCATAAGTTGCACAATGACAACCTACCTTTACCTTTTGCATATGCTTTAAAGTTGATTTGAGTGTTGAGCATGCTTTTTTAGGATTATAAAGTGTTCGTCATATTCCTGCTAATCAAACCCTCAGTTCTGTAAAATGCTCGTGTTTTCACAAATCTCTGTTTTGCACATGCAACCCTATAATATTCGTGTGGTTTCACTATTCGTACATTTTCGAAACCCTCCACAGCGAAGAACCCAAAAAGAAAAAGAAAAGGAAACCTGGAATGATAAGTTGGTGTCCCTCATGCTTCCATGGCAAATTGGTACCCGGAAGGACAAGAGCGAACAAGTGTGAGGCGGACGGTACTGTTGTGGTTCACGTGACATCTCGCGGGATCCATCTTTTTTTCTTTTGAAAGACCCAGCAAGCTGCTGGCATTTCATTGATTTAGCAGAGGAGAGCGGAAACAAGGTTGATCAAGTGATCGGGTGGATGAAAGAGTTCAAGAAAGAGAGGAAGAATGTCCATAGGCTCTACCCTAGGCTAATCTCTCGCATCACTTGTCCCAAAGGGGTGCTCAAAACACTTTGCTCCGGCCAAAACGCCATAGCTCTATGCTTAGCCTGATTTTCTTGATGACATCCTCTCCATTGGCTTCTTTTCCTCTGAATGTGCAGCAATTTCTTTCGTGCCAAATTTCCCAACAGACAAGAATCAGCATGGGCAGGATGGCCATCTCACATTGAGTTTTTTCTACTAGTGTTTGGATATGGCGCTCTTGTTAGTTAACATTTCAAATGATATTTCGTACGTTCTACGGTGTCTGACTATTGACATTTGGATACCGTCAATGGCTTGCCTGCGTACAGCTCACCGCCATACACTGACCTCTTCTTCATTTTCCTAA
Organism: Triticum dicoccoides; assembly: GCF_002162155.2. Taxonomy (NCBI): domain Eukaryota; kingdom Viridiplantae; phylum Streptophyta; class Magnoliopsida; order Poales; family Poaceae; genus Triticum; species Triticum dicoccoides. The sequence continues at coordinate 59,365,532 of NC_041382.1, read as the reverse complement.
CACATCACGCATTGAGGACGACCGAGGCGATACAATAATGAATCTACAAGTTTATGTGTACGAATATATTTGTAAATTGTAAAATGGACCGGCAATTAGTTAATTCTCAATTAGTGAGATTATATTTTTTCAGTAGATTTATACTATTTTTTCCCTTCTTCGCTAGAATATTTTTTAGCCTTTTCACTAGATTTTTTTTTAACAAAACCGATTTGTCAGTCAACTAAGACATAAGCATATTAACACAAATCCAATTCATTTGCAGTTATGTGTATTCATGTGCGGGTCATCCTTGAATTGTAAGGGCCTATATGTTTCATAGGGAAATGGAGAAAAAACATAGACATAGGGAAAAAATTGGTGACACAATTTATCTATTTGGTTCAAAGAAATTGATTATATAAAAATTGAGATTTTCTTCTTTGCTTTGAGTTTCACAAGAAAAAAAATACAATCCACTCAAACTTCTATTTTTCTTCGATGGCTATTTTACATACTCTTGTAAATGCTCTTTTTAGATCTTAATACAAATGACAAACATGACTTGTGCGTGTTCCGGGGAAATGCAGTAAGAACAAGGCAAAGGTCACAAATTAGATAACAACAAACTAACCTTACTTTTTCATATGTTTTATCTTGGTTTGACTATGCTTTTATGATTAAAGTGTTTTTTCGTATTCTTGCAGATTAAACACTGGATTCTACAAAATTCTCGTGTTTCCACTAACCTCTGTTCTGCGCATGCAACCCTATAATATTCCTATGTACTCCCTTCATTCCTGCCAAAACGTCTTACATTTACTATTCATACATTTTTGAAACCCTATAACATTCCGATGTTCTCACAATTCGTACATATTTTCGTAGGACGGTCCTGATCAATGAAGCTAAAGAAACAGAGAGGGCGGTGGAAGAAGAAAAACCTGGAATTGCCGAAGCTGGTGCATATTGCAGAAGTTGGTTCCATGGCAATTAAGAACCGGGCATGTGTGAAAAGCGGACAGTATCACCGTGGTTCAAGTGACATCTCTTAGGATTGACTACCACTAGTATTTGTACACTTCGTACGTTCTACGGCGTCTGCTCCAAACAGTCGCCATTTGGATACCGTCAATGGCTCCGCCTGTGCACAGCTCACCCCCATTACACACATTGACCTCTATTTGCCCCCCTATCGACGCATCACGCATACAGCGAAAATTGAATGGAAGTCAAGCCGGCGAGGCGATCCGATGATGGACCTGCATGCAGTTTTATATGCCGATTCCTGAATTCTCAACAAACGGAGCAGACGTAAGCGGTTGAACTGGTCTACCCACTGGATGACAGGACAACGAATCAAATACCATAAAACAATCCACCGATTAGATATGGTCCTAATTTCGTCGGATCTGATGAATACACGACGCAACAGCCAACGGAACCGTCCTACATGGCTCTGACTTTTTTGGGCTGTATAGCCAGAGAAAGTAAGTAAGCTGACGAAATCTTCATCAGTGACGTAGGCGTCTGAATAATTCAATCTATGTTTGCGGTGCACCACGATCACGATGACGACGACGACGACGTGCTTAGATTGACCGTGATCAGGTCAGTCAAAGCAGGAAGCAGGATAGTACGCCGACAGATGGCGGAAATCTGTCACCCGGTCGTGTTGTCATTACCTCCAATTTGTCACAGACGTCGTCACGTCAATCCAGTGAGTAGCACGTAAGAAAGTTGTTTGCCTCCTCCTTTATCATCAGCTTCCTGGAAGCAGGGTGCGGGCACAGGTTGATCTTGAAATGCAGCACGCTTTAGTCTGTGTACATCTTTTTCTGCAGAAGAAGATGGTGGTGTTGTGTTGTCAGTCAAGTCGGTCATCAGGGTAGGGTTCCCATTATGCTTCCTGGAAGGAGGACATCGGGACAGTCTGCACCGGCACGGCAAGATCAGCTTCTTTCTTGTCTGTCACCTACAGGTCTCAGCAACGTGTTATACTAACAAGATTATCCACCAGACTTCCTGCTTCTCAGGACTTTCACGGCCTGGCTAGCATCCACATGGTGCAACCCATGCTGCCTCAGGCCAGACTTGCCGTTGTCCTTCCCCTTCTTGAGCGCTTCCAGAAAATACTGGGCGTCTGTCTCTCGCATGGTCAGCAGCTTCAGAGAGTCGGTTACAAACGGGAAGAAGGCCTCAGGTCTGGAACAGTAGGGCCTGAAGATGCGGAGGAGGGCCTTGGTATCGACTCTCAGCTGCACGACTGCGGGGTCAGAGAACTTCACTTGGCCCCACCGTATGCTGCTGTACACGAAGTAGTCGAGACCTTCTGCTATGCTCCTCCACAGGTCAAGGAAATCCTTGGAGTTGAGATACAGCTTCAGCTTCGTGGTTCGCTCTCTCAGGACTTCTAGGCTGGCGACGAATCCAGGCAATACCTCTAGGTTTTCTTCATCAGGAACCTGATCATCTGGTTGGTTTTGTTCATTTGATGATCCAATGCTTTGGACGTAGTCCCAGGACAGGTCTTCAAACTCAATCAGGATGGAGGACATGATCTGTTCCAGAAAATCAGTCCCTAGCTTAACCAAAAAGGCAATCTCGTCTGCAAAGAAAGAACACTGACGTTGGGCACTGTGTTTGTGGATTTGTTCTTGGTTTCCATCAACATAATTCCCATGCGCACCCAGCTCCATGAAGGCGGTATCTTCACCCCATTCCCGAACAACATATTCACAATATCTAGCTGCATTAATTGCATAGGAAGCTTTCAACAGAGACTCATCTTGTAAAGCTGTATTTGGCAACTGCAATGCCTCACATCCCTCATGCAACAAAACAAAGAAGTCATTCAAGAACTGGACTGAAGTGGATCTGCAATACTGCATCTTCGTCCCCTTAGTTGGCAGAGCATGACTTCTTTCAATCATCGTTGATGCAGTTTTGACGACAAATTCAGAAACAGGTGGAGCTTTGTAATCTTCTCTCGTAGACAGAAGAAATCTAGCAGTGGTTTCCTGGTGACCAAGCTCATCCTGAGGATCAATACTACATAACCAACATGCCTCATCCTCTAATTCAGACTTGAGCTTATTCTGTGCAGAATTAAGCTCTATATCAGCCCATATCCGAAGCCAATCAGAATGTCCAACGTATATTGAAAAGACAGATAATGACCTTGAGAGCCCTTCAGAAACCAATGCAACTTTCTGAATTCCTGAATCTGCAAGCAGCTGCATCCTTTTATCAAAAGTAATCATCTGGTCATTCAAATGCATCCAAGATGAATGTACTTCAAGTTTGTCATCAGTACGATGATAAGCGGTGACAAGGGGTGGGAAAATTTGCGTCTCAAGGTATCCTAGAAGCATTTTTACCATTCCAGTTACCCAAGATTCTTTGGCACTTAAGCCCACAAGTCTTGCTTTGTCAATCAAAGGCTGCAGTACATCATCCACTCCATCCATGAAATCCTTTGTTATCTTGTAAACAAGAGCAAAAATAAACTCTGGTTGTTCAGACCATTTAGAAAAATGATATTCCATCCTTGACACAATAGGGTGGACCAATTCATCAATTGCCCAAAGTCCATTATCGAGGCACGCAGTTTTATCAAAGTACTTCCAATCTGACAGGCTAGGAGTAGTTGCCGCTGGCATCTGGCATTGACGCACTTCACGGTTGGCTTGCACATGTTGTAGAGCACACAGTGCTAGAAAGCTTTCAGAATACTTCTCTTTATTTGCCTCATTCATCAAGATAAGGGGATTTGGAACTTGGGAGTACTTATCCTTCTCCATGTCAGGTGAAGACAAGGAAGGTGGCCAGCCTAGTGCAGCAAGTAGAGCTCGATAATCTGTAAGTGCTTGAGGCCTCAAAATGGCTAGAGTCTTGTCCACTCTTGAATCAACCGCCACTATAAGATTTGTCCACTGTGGCCTACTTGTGCTGATCCTTACCAATTCTCGCTCAATATCTCTCACAGCATCAACAGCCTGGAGCAACTTTTCTTGCTTCCGTTCCACCCCCTACATTACAGAAAAGAAAGAGTAACACTTAATGAAGGATTACTGCTGAGAGGCCTATATGAGCATAATCTATTATTAGTTTCATCCAGAACGGCGAAAGGAGAAAGGGAAGACAAAAGGTTCTTACGTTTGATGCCCGGCGAAGTACTGATGACAGGTTCAACTTTGAGGCCTGTCTAACAATGGAATATGCTGCATCTTCTAGGTTACCAACCAGAGCTTCCAACTGTAGAGTAGCTTCTGGAATGTCAGCACAGCAAAGTTATAGAAAGCACTATAAAATCCTACATCATACTAGGAGGACATGGAAGGAGAAATAATAATACAATAGGGACATCTACCACACCAAAGAGGTTCTCTTTTTGCAGAAAAGGACAAATTACTTGTGGTCATGCACATTGCAGGAAGGTAAACTGATCACACCAAATTTAAGCAGTTAAAACTGTTATAACTGGTACAACCAGTTTTATGATCTGTGGAAGACGACATTTATTCAGGAAATTCTGAATGCTGGTACTAGTTTATTTGGCGAGGAACTACTCAACTGAGTAAGAGCTTTACATGGATTGCCCCCTCAGTTCACATGGTCAGTCCCTCAGTTGGACGTTCGGTTGGGAATTAATGCATTCCTTTTGGTGTTAGATCAAGTCATCAAAGTAGTGTGAGGTATGAGCAAACCATATTGCAAGCACTATCTTTGGACAGAGAAACTGTTGACATGCCCCCTTGTGAGTTGTGATCCAATCAAGCATAACTTGCTAACATACAAGATTCAGAGCGAAATTTGACAGGTAAAACCACTTGTGAGTTGTGATCCAATCAAGCATAACTGGCTAACATACCAGATTCAGAGCGAAATTTGACAGGTAAAACCACTCACAATCTAATTTTTTCCCACAGCTACTGTTTTCTGAAAAGCTAAACGATTAATCATCTAAAACATTCCTCATTATATCAAAAAAAATCTAAAACATTCCCTTCGGGAAATGTAGGATCCCCAATTAGTCAGATCGTGCAACTTCACAGTTAGGAGAGCATGACACGAAGAGAGGAACAAACGCTCACCCGCGTAGAGACGAATGGTGTCGATCCGCTGGATCTCCCGCACGATCGCCGGCAGCTCCACGCCCGGAGCGCTCGCGTCCCCTTGGTCCCCGGCAGGGATGTCTCCTCCTACGAACAGAACAAGGAACCCCCATTGAGACCCCGAGCCAAATCCGCGACAGGGAACCGAATGAGTCGGAACAGGGGCAAAACCCTAGGGTTTAGTTTAGGGGAGCGGACCTCCGGAGCGGATGCGGCGGAGGCCCGACCGGGCCTCGGCCGAGCGGGCGAGCCAGGAGGCGGAGCCGGAGGCGAGCTGCGCCTCGAGGCGGCGGAGGGACGCCTCGAGCCCCGCGCACTCGCGGCGCAGGAGCTCGGCGAGGGCCGGCGCGGCGGTGAGGTCCTCGGCGGAGGCGAAGTGCGCGTCGAGGAAGCCGCGCAGGGTCGCCGCCGGGGGCTGCGGCCGCGGGGTCGACATGGGCCGGTCGGTCGGTCGGTCGGAACTCGGGAGGGAAGGCTCGGGCCAGAGAAAAGAAATCGAAGTTTGAGAGGTGTGGCCTCGGCGGGGGACGGCAAAAGCAAAACGGTTTTGCCTCTCACCGGACGGCGCCACGCCACATGCGAGAAATATCTTCTTTTTTTTGAGAAATCACATGGGAGAAATATCATCAGGTGCTCCCATGCTCCACTTTTCCAAAAAAAAATATTTAGATGTTTCAAAATATTATATTACAAAAAAAGTTTATGGATGTTCACAAGACATGTGTCTAGGATCGGCAAAAAGTTCAAACCAAAATTCGAAGTACACATCAGGGAAAAAAAGACAATTTCAACGTGAATAGTGTCAAAGACAAAACCAAAATGACACTATTCACATCTGGATTTGTCTTTTTTGTTTCTTGGTGGGTATTTGAAATTTTGATTTGGATTTTTCTTACATATCCTAGACACATGTGTTATGAACCTTCACGATATTTTTTGAAATTTTCCAAAACACCTAAATATACTTTTCGAAAAGTGGTAGCATGGGGTCACCTTAAGTTTGGAACATAAGATATCTACCTGGCGCCATATATTGCAACTCATAAACAATTCATGAAATAGGCGTTCGCCCTATTTTATATATAAAGCAACAACCGATCAAAGTACACGGCCGAACGATATAAGGTGGTGGGGTAGTCCACATACAAAATTGTTCCCAGGATAACGGGATCACGCAGGACGCATGCGACTACGCTACCGAAAGAGAACACGTGAAGATTTGAGTACAATGTCGCTCTATGCCCTAGAACACTTAAGGTCCACGACAACACCCTCAGAAGGGAGAATGGCGCTAAGCTTCGCCGCTGCCTAGTCCAAAATGGACAAGGGTCTTCACCTAGAACCCTGACACGGAGAGGGGCACCTTGACGACATCTTCAAGAAGAGAGTGGCGCCCACGAGCGTGAAGTGCAAAGGGTAGACACAAAGGGCGTGTTTGGTAGCCATAGTGGCCGGGCCTGGCTGGCTCAAGCCTGACTCATATGAGGTTGGGTGAGCAAATGCAACCTCTAAACCAACATCTGCAACTTTTTTGGTTGTCCACATTTAGTTCTCATGCATTAGGGGCGAGCTTAGCGCACGGTGTTTGGTTGCATGCTTGTGTACGCACAAACACAAGGCCTGCTGTTTGGCTGCATGCAATGCCTGCTATCTGATAAGCTCTTCGGTGCGGTGGTGAGGTTACTGATACGTCTCCAACGTATCTATAATTTTTTATTGTTCCATGCTATTATATTATCTGTTTTGAATGTTTTATATGCATTAATATGTTATTTTATATTATTTTTGAGACTAACTTATTAACCTAGAGCTCAGTGCCAGTTTCTGTTTTTTCTTCTTGTTTTTGAGTTTCGTGAAAAATGAATATCAGATGGAGTCCAAACGAAATAAAACTTTGTGATGATTTTTCTTGGACCAGAAGACACCTGTAGGACTTGGAGTCCAAGTCAGAAGACCTACGAGGCAACAACAAGGGAAGAGGGCGTGCCCTAGGGGGGCGCCCCCTGCCTTGTGGCCCCCTCGGGAGTCCACTAACCTACCTCTTCGTCCTATAAATTCACATATATTCCAAAAACCTCAAAGGGAGCCATGAAAATGCTTTTCGGCCACCGCAACCTTCTGTTCCCGTGAGATCCCATCTTGGGGCCTTTTCCGGCGATCTGCTGGAGGGGGATTCGACCACGGAGGGCATCTACATCAACCCTATTGCCCTTTCGATGAAGTGTGAGTAGTTTACCTCATATCTACGGGGCCATAGCTAGTAGCTAGAGAGTTGGATTAACGAGTTTCTCGGCTCGTTCATCTCGTTATCATTAAGCTCATTATCGTTAAGCTCGTTATCATTAAGCTCATTATTATTAATGAGCAAAAGCCTCAGTTCAGCTCGGTTCATTATGGGCTCGTTATGATCGCGAGTGTTCACGAGTGCTCGTTAAGGTAGTAAACAACACAAAATAATCCCATGATCCCATAGAAAATTCATAATAGAATAAATTAAACAAGGATAAGGTAATAAACAACACACAAGTATCCCATGACCCCATCAAAAATTCAGGCATAAATATAAACAAGGACGTTTGGCTCCTAGCGGCTAGCTTCTGGTTGGCTCTAGGATCTCTTGGCGGCTAGCTCCTAGGTCTAGGAGAAGTGCCGAAGTGGGCTAGGATGCTAGGCCCCTAGGCTGGTGAAAGGATTGAGAAGAGGTGTCTAGAGGGGGGGTGATTAGACACTAAGTACCAAAAGTTGCAGTTTTTAATTTCTTTAAGTTGAAGTGGAGTTTTGGCACAAGTTTAACAAACACAATACATATCAAGCAAGCATGTAAAGAGTATATGAGCATCGGAAAGTAAAGCATGCAACTTGCAAGAATGTAAAAGGACGGGATTGGAGTGTGCAAACGCAATTTGGAGACACGGAGATTTTCGAGACGTGGTTCCGATAGGTGGTGCTATCGTACATCCACGTTGATGGAGACTTCAACTCAGGAAGGGTAATGGCTGCGCGAGTCCACGGAGGGCTCCACCCACGAAGGGTCCACGAAGAAGCAACCTTGTCTATCCCACCATGGCCGTCGCCCACGAAGGACTTGCCTCACTAGGGTAGATCTTCACGAAGTAGGCAATCTCCTTGCCCTTACAAACTCCTTGGTTCAACTCCACAATCTTGTCGGAGGCTCCCAAGTGACACATAGCCAATCTAGGAGACACCACTCTCCAAGAAGTAACAAATGGTGTGTTGATGATGAACTCCTTGCTCTTGTGCTTCAAATGATAGTCTCCCCAACACTCAACTCTCTCTCACAGGATATGGATTTGGTGGAAAGAAGATTTGAGTGGAAAGCAACTTGGGGAAGGCTAGATATCAAGATTCATATGGTAAGAATGGAATATCTTGGCCTAAACACAAGTGTACGTGGTTCTCTCTCAGAAAAGGTAAGTTGGAAGTGTAGGTTCGTTCTGATGGCTCTCTTCACGAATGAAGAGGAGGTGGAGGGGTATATATAGCCTCCACACAAAATCTAACCGTTACACACAACTTGCCAATCTCGGTAGGACCGAATTGATAAACTCGGTCGGACCGATTCAGCAAATCTAGTGACCGTTAGGATTTTCGGTGGGACCGACATGCAACTCGGTAGGACCGATATGATTAGGGTTAGGGCATGATGTAATCTCGGTCAGACCGATTACACAAACTCGGTAAGACCGATTTTGGTAACAAGCTAACCAGAGAGTTGGTCAGGTAAACTCGGTTGGACCGATTCGCTCATTTCGGTGAGACCGAAATGTTACGAAAAGGAAACAGAGAGTTTACATTGCAATCTCGGTAGGACCGATTATGCAAACTCGGTGAGACCGATTTTGGTAATAGATTCATACAGAGGAATTGCAATCCTATCTCGGTGAGACCGAGATCCCTATCGATGAAACCGATTTGCCTAGGGTTTGTGGCAGTGGCTATGACATCTGAACTCGGTGGCGCCGGATAGAAAGAATTGGTGGGGCCGAGTTTGACTTTTGGTTTAGGTCATATGTGATGTGAGAAAGTAGTTGAGGGTTTTGGAGCATATTACTAAGCATTTTGAGCAAGAGCCTCATTAAGCAACACCTCATCCCTCCTTGATAGTATTGGCTTTTCCTATAGACTCAATGTGATCTTGGATTACTAAAATAGAAAATGTAGAGTCTTGAGCTTGGAGATTGAGCCAATCCTTTGTCCTTAGCATCTTGAAGGGGTTCCACATCCTCTAGTCCATGCCACTTCATTGTTGAACTTATCTGAAACATACTAGGTAAAAGTGTTAGTCCAACAAGAGATATGTTGACATTAATTACCAAAACCACCTAGGGAGCACTTGTGCTTTCAATCTCCCCTTTTTGGTAATTGATGACAACATACATCAAAGCTTTAGATAAAGATATAGAGAATAGTAAGTAAAGCTTTGGAAAGACATGTAACATGCATAGGCTCCCCCTACATGTATGCAATCATGTGAATATGGAATATAGGAGCATGTGAATGGATAAACATGACAGAGTAAGCAATGTGTTACATGTATCTTGGCTATATGCATCAGAGCAAATGATGTGAATATGAGAAATGTACCTTCATGCTCATGAGTCCTTCTTGCAAACAGTATGTACATCAGCAAGAATTTCTCATACACATGACTGTGATGCATATACTTACCTTGTGGTCTTGAGTTGGCTTAGGATGGGATGAACCTACATAAACAAGGTTAGATAACACAGATACACCTACTGCCCAGAGCAAACAAAAGAAACCACAAGAGTACCAAGACTGGGATGACATGTAGAGTGAGTACTAAGTACCACATTGGATATAGACATGTCACCAAAGGTAAAGATGTGCAATAAATTCAAGGATTTCCTTCCCTTAGATGTCTTGCCCCCCCTGAATCTTAGCATGGGATACTGGGAGAAGATAGGGAACAGAAACTCAGAGCAAAATCAGAGCTCAAAGGAAATTAACAGAGCTAATGCAAACGAGCAAATATGAACATGTCTTTCCCCTCTTGAAGACATGTGACTTCTCTCCTCTTGAACACCAAGCATCTGGGGTCCTTGATGATTACTCTTTCTTCCCTTGAGTATTCTCTCCCCCTATAGATATGATTAAGCTTTGATGTGATCTCTCTCTCCCCTTTTGACATCAATTTCCAAGAAGGGTTCTTCTGGATTTCTGTCATGATGGGTTTGGTCCTTGAGTCACAGAACAAAGCAGCAAGTTGAATGGGATGCTGGTCGAGGACAAGATTCATTGAGTGGATCTGGATCAAAAAGAATGTAGAAACAAGTGGCAAGATGACTTTCCTGTAGTGAAATTGGTGACACCGAGTTGTATGGTTCGGTTGTACCGAGAGGATTCGGTTGGACCAAAAGCATCAGACCGGTGAGACTGAGTTCATCGCAGAGAAAACACTTGTCACCTCAGCTCACTAGACAAGTAAGATCTCACAAGGATTTGCAAGGAATTAACTGAAAGATTTGCAATGAATTGGATGCAAGGAATGCAAAACAGAAAATAAAAGAGAAGAAACTAAAAAGGAGTCTAGATGAAGTTTTTTTGAATAGGGAAACAAATATGCATGAGACAAATGCAAGAACACAGAAAAGAACACAAGAGAACTTCATCTATAATTGGTCGGCGACAAAGGCACCTATGTTAGAGTATATTGACTTAGGAGTCAAGTGAGATCACTTGATCATAGGTCATACTCATCGTTTAAGCTCAAAATGGGGTTACCATGTTTAAGCTTTTTGATGTATTCACATCTTGTCGAGTTGCTTTGATTCATGACTTGGAGTAAAGCTTCTCTAAGATGTAATAACATACCTTGGGTGGTGGTGTTGATCATGATCATGTAGTTGAACTTGTGTGGGTTGCTCAAGGTTGATGTAGCTCATCAAGAGTTGGGAGCACCACTTGGAGTTTGAGTTCATCTACCTACATGGGTTAGTTTTTGCAAGGAAGAGCACTTGTGTATCCAAAATGACAATCATGAAACTCAACATATAATTTGTCAAAGGATATGTTTGAATGGTTGCGTGCTTCCTTGTCTTCATCCACCATTGTGTAGAGACTTGGTGATATAGAAATTGCTCAAGATGTGAGTGAGTTGCAACCTCATAGATTTAGATTCATCCAAGTACCTACACGGGTTAGATAACATGCAAGGTGCAAATATATCCAAGACATAAGATAGTCAACATAAGAGAAATATCAAGGATTAGTCATAGGCTCATGCCTTGCATGTATCAAATGGAGTTCCTACTCCAAGTTTGAAGCATCAATGATGTTCAATTCACCTCTTAACCTGCAAAACACTTTCTCATCAAGTGGTTTCGTGAATATATCAGCTAACTGCTTTTCGGTGCGAACATGCTTAAGATTAATGTCCCCTTTGGCAACATGATCTCGAATGAAATGATGACGAACTTCAATATGCTTAGTTCGAGAATGTTGCACGGGATTGTGAGCAATCTTAATAGCACTTTCATTGTCACAAAGTAATGGAACATGTTTCACAGATATCCCATAATCTTTAAGAGTTTGGGTCATCCAAAGTAATTTAGCACAACATGATCCAGCGGCAATGTATTCCGCTTTGGCGGTGGATAAGGATACCGAGTTTTGTTTCTTGGAAGACCAAGACACAAGAGATCTACCAAGAAATCGACAAGTACTCGAAGTGGAATTTCTATCAACCTTGTCACCGGCATAGTCCGAGTCGGAGTAGCCAACAAGATCAAAGGAGGCCCTCTTTGGGTACCAAATGCCAAAATTTGGTGTATGGATTAAGTATCTCACTATCCTTTTCACGGCCTTAAGATGACATTCTTTAGGAGCGACTTGATATCATGCACACATGCACACACTTAGCATAATATCGGGACGTGAAGCACATATAACAATGAACCAATCATAGAGCGATAAACCTTTTGATCAACCGGTTCACCATCTTTGGTTAAATCAAGATGTCCACTAGTAGGCATGGGTGTAGTCATACCTTTGCATTCTTGCATATTGAACTTCTTGAATAAGTCCTTGGTGTACTTCATTTGAGAGACAAAGGTACCTTCCTTAGTTTGCTTGATTTGCAAACCAAGAAAGAATTTGAGGTCGCTCATCATCGACATCTCAAACTTCTCCAACATTAGCTTTCCAAACTTTTCACTAAAATGAGGGTTAGTTGATCCAAATATAATATCATCGACATAAATTTGTCACACAAATAGTTCTCCATTAACCCTTTTAGTAAAAAAAAGAGCAGAATCTATTTTTCCAATTTCAAAGCCTTTTTCAATAAGGAACTTGGTCAAGCATTTATACCATGCTCTAGGAGCTTGTTTAAGACCATAAAGAGCTTTGTGAAGTTTGTAAACATGATTAGGTTTCTTAGGATTGAAAAATCCGGGAGGTTGCTTAACATAAACTTCCTCCTCTATTTCACCATTTAGAAAAGCACTTTTAATGTCCATTTGGTACAAGGTGATATCATGATGATTAGCATAGGCAAGTAAGATGCGAATGGACTCAAGCCTAGCAACGGGGGCATATGTCTCACCATAGTCCATACCTTCGACTTGAGTGTAGCCTTGGGCGACGAGACGTGCTTTGTTGCGAACTACTTGTCCATCTTCATCTTGCTTGTTGCGAAACACCCATTTGGTACCGATGATGTTGTGGTTGTTGTCGGGCTTCTCAACTAATGTCCAAACTTGATTTCTCTCAAAGTTGTGTAGCTCTTCATGCATGGCATTTATCCAATCCGGATCTTCCAAAGCTTCTTCAACCTTCATAGGTTCAATGCTAGAGATGAATGAATAGTGTTCACAAAAGTTAGCTAAACGAGTTTTTGAGCGAGTGATTCTCCCGATTTAGATATCATTGTAGATTTGCTCGACGGGATGGTCTTTAGCAATTCTTGCTCGAACTCGTGAAAGCTTTTGCTTGGATCTTGGTTGAACATCTTCTTCATCTTGTTCTTCTTCTTGGCCTTCTTCATTGTTGACGTCGTCGTTCTCTTGTCGTGGTGGAGAAGGAGGTTGTTGGCGTTCATCTTGGTGCACTTCCTCGTTTTCTTCATCTTGGTGTGTCCCACTTGTGGATGCTTCCATATCAACTCTTGGTTCACCTTGTCGTGAGGTATAAGCTTCCACTTGGATGGACGAGGTATTCTCCTTCACCTCCGTTGGACGAATCTCGCCAATAGACAAGTATTGGATTGCTTCCGAAGGGTCTTTGTCTCCTACATCAATTGGCAATTGCTCTACTTGCGAGGCATTAGATTCATCAAACTTCACATCTACCGTCTCTTCAACCTTTCGAGTGAAATTATTGTAAACACGGTATGTGTGAGAGTTTGAGCCATAACCAAGTAGGAAACCTTCATGAGACTTAGGAGTAAATTTAGAATGATGATGCTTATCAAGAATGTAGCACTTTGAGCCGAATACTCGAAAGTATCCAACTTGTGGTTTGTTATCGGTGAGGAGCTCGTATGCCGTCTTGCCGAGTAGATTGTGAAGATACAAGCGATTTGTTGCATGACAAGCTGTCTCAACCGCTTCCGCCCAAAAGTGCTTTGGCGTCTTGTACTCATCAAGCATCGTTCTCGCCATTTTGATGAGTGTCCGGTTCTTCCTCTCAACAACTCCATTATGTTGAGGTGTGTACATAGCCGAGAACTCATGTGAAATCCCTTCTTCGTCAAGAAAGGTGTCCACATTTGCATTCTTGAACTCCGTTCTATTGTCGCTGCGAACCTTCTTGATTTTCACTTCAAATTGATTTTGGGCCTTCCCAGCGAAGTTTTTGAAGATCTTTTGGACCTGCGATTTATCATCGAGAAAGAACACCCACGTAAATCTTGAAAAATCATCAACTATAACTAGACCAAAAGAATTTCCACTGAGACTTTTGTAAGCGTTAGGACCAAAAAGATCCATGTGAAGTAGCTTGAGTGGCCTCCTTGTGGTCATGATGTTCTTCATGGGATGCCTTCCTCCAACCTGTTTACCTGCTTGACAAGCGCTGCAAAGTCTATCCTTATCAAATATGACATCGTTAATGCCAAGGATATGATTTCCTTTAATAAGCTTGTCAAGGTTTCGCATACCAACATGACCTAATCGTCTATGCCATAACCAACCTTTAGAGGATTTAGCAATTAAGCAAGTTCTAGGTTGAGCCTTTTTAGTGAAATCAACAATGTAAAGATCACCTCTGCGTATACCGGTAAAGACTATTTTATGATTATCTCTATGAAACACTTGGCAATCTACTTCAGTAAATAGGACATTGAAATCGAAATCAGCAAGTCTAGATACTGAAAGTAAATTGTAGCCAAGAGATTCAACGAGCATGCCATTTTGTATGGAGCTATCATGTGATATGTCCACCTTACCGAGGCCAACCACCTTACCCTTTGAGTTGTCACCGAAAGTGACATACTTTCGAGGACCATCGTTTTTAGCAAGCTCATGAAACATGTCTTTATCTCCGGTCATGTGATCGGTACATCCACTATCAAGAACCCATTCCTTTCCTCCTGCCATATATCCCCCAAGATTTGCCATAAGACCAAAGTGTCTCATTGCATCATCAAGATCAAAATCACTATCATCATCCTCGTCATAGTATCCATGTTCAACATCATCATGTGGTGGATCAAATCCTAGAGAGGGTGATTCGTTAGAGTGAGTTTGACAATGATCTTCTTTATGAATTTTAATAACTTCGGAAATAATATCACTAATAATTCCAACATCTTCTTTGGCACACATAAGGTTTGTAAGCTCAAATAGACAATCACGAAACATAGGATCATTGGAATTCATCTTACTCAAGGCAATAGACTTATGGAGAATTTCATCTAGATTTTTTAAGGAATAATTTGGAAAGCGTTCCTCAAAAAATTTCCATATGGTGTAGGCACACTTAAGAGTAGGCAAACATCCAATCAAGTTTCTAGGCAAGCCTCTAGTGATAAGATTAACAGTTCTAAGATTGCGAATCATGTCAATTGACTCATCAAGGGTAGGATGCATGGGATCAACATGAGGTGCATAAGGGCTAGCAATATACTTGTTCAAATGATATTCACTGAAAATCACAAGCATCTCATTTTTCCACTCATGAAAATACTCTCCATCAAGTATATGCACTCTATGTCTAAGACTCCCCAAAGTAGACTCATCCATCTTCCTCCAATGGTGTTTAAACCAAAGCAATGGAGACCCATGCTCTGATACCAATTGAAAGGATCGAAAAGAGGTGTCTAGAGGGGGGGTGATTAGACACTAAGTACCAAAAGTTGCAGTTTTTAATTTTTTTTAAGTTGAAGTGGAGTTTTGGCACAAGTTTAACAAACACAATACATATCAAGCAAGCATGCAAAGAGTATATGGGCAGCGGAAGTAAAGCATGCAACTTGCAAGAATGTAAAAGGATGGAATTGGAGTGTGCAAACGCAATTTGGAGACACAGAGATTTTTGAGACGTGGTTCCGATAGGTGGTGCTATTGTACATCCACATTGATGGAGACTTCAACACAGAAGGGTAACGGCTGCGCGAGTCCACGGAGGGCTCCACCCACGAAGGGTCCACCAAGAAGTAACCTTGTCTATCCCACCATGGCCGTCGCCCACGAAGGACTTGCCTCACTAGGGTAGATTGCTGTCTACTACACAACCTTCTTCTTGTAGACGCTGTTGGGCCTCCAAGTGCAGAGGTTGGTAGGACAGTAGCAAATTTCCCTCAAGTGGATGACCTAAGGTTTATCAATCTGTAGGAGGCGTAGGATGAAGATGGTCTCTCTCAAGCAACCCTGCAACCAAATAACAAAGAGTCTCTTGTGTCCCGAACACATCCAATACAATGGTAAATTGTATAGGTGCACTAGTTCGGCAAAGAGATGGTGATACAAGTGGTATATGGATAGTAGATATGGGTATTTGTAATCTGACAATATAAAAATAGCAAGGTAACGAATGATAAAAATGAGCGTAAACGGTATTGCAATGATAGGAAATAAGGCCTAGGGTTCATACTTTCACTAGTGCAAGTCCTCTCAACAATAATAACATAATTGGATCACATAACTGTCCCTCAACATGCAACAAAGAGTCACTCCAAAGTCACTAATAGCGGATAACGAACGAAGAGATTATGGTAGGGTACGAAACCACCTCAAAGTTATTCTTTTGAATCAATTCGTTGGGATATTCCTATAGGTGTCACAAACAACCCTAGAGTTCGTACTAGAATAACACCTTAAGACACAAATCAATCAAAACCCTAATGTCACCTAGATACTCCAATGTCACCTCAAGTATCCGTGGGTATGATTATACGATATGCATCACACAATCTCAAATTCATCTATTCAACCAACACAAAGGACCTCAAAGAGTGCCCCAAAGTTCTACAGGAGAATCACGACGAAAACGTGTGCCAACCCCTATGCATAGGTTCATGGGCGGAACCTGCAAGTTGATCACCAAAACATACATCAAGTGAATCACGTGGTATCCCATTGTCACCACAGATACGCACGACAAGACATACATCAAGTGTTCTCAAATCTTTAAAGACTCAATCCGATAAGGTAACTTCAAAGGGGAAACTCAATCCATTACAAGAGAGTAGAGGGGTGAAGAAACATCACAGGATCCAAATATAATAGCAAAGCTCGCGATACATCAAGACCGTATCACCTCAAAAACACGAGAGAGAGAGAGAGATCAAACACATAGCTACTGGTACATACCCTCAGCCCCGAGGGAGAACTACTCCCTCCTCGTCATGGAGAGCACTGTGATGATGAAGATGGCAACCAGAGAGGGATTGCCCCCTCCGACAGGGTGCCAGAACGGGTCTAGATTGGTTTTCGATGGCTACGGAGGCTTCTGGCGGCGGAACTCCCGATCTATTGTCTGTTCTGGAAGTTTTAGGGTACGTGAGTATATATGGGTGCAGGAAGTACGTCGGTGGAGCTTCGGGGGCCCCACAAGGCAGGGGGCGCACCCTAGGTGGGCCGCCCTCCACCCTCGTGAGCACCTCCCTTGGCTCCTGACGTGGGGTCCAAGTCCATCCGGTAGCTTTCCTTTAAAAATAACTTCTCCAGTTGATTTCGTTCCGTTTTGACTGCGTTTGATATTTCTTTTCTTCGAAACACTAAAATAGGCAAAAACAGCAATTCCGAGCTGGGCCTCCGGTTAATAGGTTAGTCCCAAAAATAATATAAAAGTGGATAATAAAGCCCAATATTGCCCAAAACAGTAGATAACATAGCATGGAGCAACCAAAAATTATAGATATGTTGGAGACGTATCAAGCATCCCCAAGCTTAATTCCTGCTCGTCCTCGAGTAGGTAAATGATTCAAGACAAAAGTTTATATTGACATAAAAATGATAATACTTCAAGCATACTAACTAAGCAATTATGTCTTCTCAAAATAACATGGCCAAAGAAAGTTCATCCCTACAAAATCATATGGTTTAGTCATGTTTCATTTTCGTCACACAAGAATGCTCTCATCATGCACAACCCCGATAACAAGCCAAGCAATTGTTTCATACTTTAGTAATCTCAAACTCATAAACTTTCACGCAATACATGAGCGCGAGCCATGGATATAGCACTATGGGTGGAATAGAATATAATGAGGGGGGTTATGTGGAGAAGACAAAAGGAGAAAGTCTCACATCAACGAGCCTAATCAATGGGCTATGGAGATGCCCATCAATTGATGTTAATGCAAGGAGTAGGGATTGCCATGCAACGGATGCACTAGAGCTATAAATGTATGAAAGCTCAACAAAAGAAACTAAGTGGTTGTGCATCCAACTTGCTTGCTCACGAAGACCTAGGGCACTTGGGGAGGCCCATTGTTGGAATATACAAGCCAAGTTCTATAATGAAAAATTGCCACTAGTATGTGAAAGTGACAAAACAAGAGACTCTCTATCATGAAGATTATGGTGCTACTTTGAAGCACAAGTGTGGTAAAAGGATAGTAGCATTGTCCCTTCTCTCTTTTTCTCTCTCTTTTTTTGGGCCTTCTCTTTTTTTGATGGCATTTAGCTTTTTTGGGGCCTTCTCTTTTTTATGGCCTTTCTCTTTTTTTATTCCTCACTTGGGACAATGCTCTAGAAAATGATGATCATCACACTTCTATTTATTTACAACTCAATGGTTACAACTCGATACTAGAACAAAGTATGACTCTATATGAATGCCTCTGGCGGTGTACCGGGATATGCAATGAACCAAGAGTGACATGTATGAAAGAATTATGAATGGTGGCTTTGCCACAAATACTATGTCAACTACATGATCATGCTAAGCAATATGACAATGATGAATGTGTCATGATAAACTGAATGGTGGAAAGTTGCATGGCAATATATATCGGAATGGCTATGGAAATGCCATAATAGGTAGGTATGGTGGCTATTTTGAGGAAGATATAAGGAGGTGTATGTGTGATAGAGCGTATCATATCATGGAGTTTGGATGCACCGGCGAATTTTGCACCAACTCTCAATGTGAGAAAGGGCAATGCATGATACCGAAGAGGCTAGCAAGGATGGAAGGGTGAGAGTGTGTATAATCCATGGACTCAACATTAGTCATAAAGAACTCACATACTTATTGCAAAAATCTACAAGTCATCAAAAACCTCGGCACTACGCGCATGCTCCTAGGTGGATAGATTGGTAGGAAAAGACCATCGCTCATCCCCGACCACCACTCATAAAGAGGACAATCAAATAACACCTCATGTTTCAAATTTGTTACACAACGTTCACCATACGTGCATGCTACGGGACTTGCAAACTTCAACACAAGCATTTCTCAAATTCACAACTACTCAACTAGCACGACTTTGATATTATTACCTCCATATCTCAAAACAATTATCAAGCATCAATTTTTTTCTTAATATTCAACGCACTCAAAAGAAAGTTTTACAAATCTTGAATACCAAGCATATTATTATTAAGCAAATTACCATGTTATTAAGACTCTCAAAATAATCTAAGTGAAGCATGAGAGATCAATAGTTTCTATAAAACAAATCCACCACCGTTCTCTAAAAGATATAAGTGAAGTACTAGAGCAAACAACAAACTACTCCGAAAGATATAAGTGAAGATCAATGAGTAATCGAATAATTATGCAACTATGTGAAGACTCTCTAACATTTAATAATTTAAGATCTTGGTATTTTATTCAAACAGCAAACAAAACTAAATAAAATAACATCTAAGGATAGCAAACATCATGTGAAGAAGCAAAAACTTGGGATCAACCGAAACTAACCGATAGTTGTTGAAGAAGAAAGGTGGGATGCCAACCGGGGCATCCCCAAGCTTAGAAGCTTGAGACTTCTTGAAATATTATCTTGGGATGCCTTGGGCATCCCCAAGCTTGAGCTTTTGTGTCTCCTTAATTCCTCTCATATTACGGTCTCCCTAAATCTCAAAAGCTTCATCCACACAAAACTCAACAAGGACTCGTGAGATAAGTTAGTATAAACCATTGCCAAAACCTTATCATACTCTACTGTAGAAAATCACTAAAATTATTATTCAACATTGCATACTAAATTCCTCTTCATATTTAATAGTCCTATCCTCAAATAGAATCATTAAAGAAGCAAACATATGCAAACAATGCAAACATAACAGCAATCTGCCTAAACAGGATAGTCTGTAAAGAATGCAGCAACATCCCTACTTCCCTAGCTCCAAAAATTATGAAAGAAAATTTCCACTGTAGTAAATTTATCATATCTTAATATGCAAAAGGTTTCAACATTTTATCACATTCTGAATTTTCTAGGGAATTATAGCAACAGCGGTAAACTTTCTGTTTTCAAACAGCAACATGTGGACTTCTAAAATAGGCATAGTAAAGGCTATCAATGCCACTTTTATTGAAATAAAAGATGCAAAACATTGTTCTAAATAACATAAAGCAAATCCTAACAAAATAAATTGACGCTCCAAGCAAAACACATATCATGTGGCGAATGAAAATATAGCTCCAAGTAAAGTTACCAATGAACGAAGACGAAAGAGGGGATGACTTCTGGGGCATCCCCAAGCTTAGGCTCTTGGCTATCCTTGAATATTAACTTGGGGTGCCTTGGGCATCCCCAAGCTTAGGCTCTTGCCACTCCTTATTCCATAGTCCATCGAATCCTTACCCAAAACTTGAAAACTTCACAACACAAAACTTAACAGAAAACTCATAAGCTCTGTTAGTACAAGAAAATAAATCACCACTTCAAAGTACTGTAATGAACTCATTCTTTATTTATATTGGTGTTAAACCTACTGTATTCCAACTTCTTTATGGTTTATAAACTATTTTACTAGCCATAGATTCATCAAAATAAGTAAACAACACACGAAAAACAGAACAGTCTGTAGTAATCTGTAACTAAAGCAAACTTCTGGAACTCATAAAATTCTCAAATAAATTGCTGGACCTGAGGAATTTATCTATTAATCATCTGAAAAAAGAATTAACTAAATATCACTCTCCAAATAAACATTACAGCAATTCTCGTGAGTGCTAAAGTTTCTGTTTTTTATAGCATGATCAACAAGACTCTCCCCAAGTCTTCCCAAAGGTTCTACTTGGCACAAACACTAATTAAAAGCATAAAACCACATCTAAAAAGAGGCTAGATGAATTATTTATTACTAAACAGTAACAAAAATCAAGGAATAAAAATAAAGTTGGGTTGCCTCCCAACAAGCGCTATCGTTTAACGCCCCTAGCTAGGCATGATGATTTCAATGATGCTCACATAAAGGATAAGAATTGTAACACAAAGAGAGCATCATGAAGAATATGACTATCACATTTAAGTCTAACCCACTTCCTATGCATAGGGATTTTGTGAGCAAACAACTTATGGGAACAAGAATCAACTTGCATATGAAGGTAAAACAAGCATAACTTCAAGATTTTAAGCACATAGAGAGGAAACTTGATATTATTGCAATTTCTACAATCATATATTCCTCCCTCATAATAATTTTCAGTAGCATCATGAATGAATTCAACAATATAACCATCACCTAAAGCATTCTTTTCATGATCTACAAGCATAGAAATTTTACTACTCTCCACATAAGCAAAATTCTTCTCATGAATAATAGTGGGAGCAAACTCAACAAAATAATTATCATGTGATTGAAAATTAAGATCAAGATGACAAGTTTCATGGTTATCATTATTCTTTAAAGCATACGTGTCATCACAATAATCATCATAGATAGGAGGCATGCTTTCATCATAGTAAATTTGCTCATCAAAGCTTGGGGGACAAAAAATATCATCTTCATCATACATAGCTTCCCCAAGCTTGTGGCTTTGCATATCATTAGCATCATGGATATTCAAGGAACTCATACTAACAACATTGCATTCATGCTCATCATTCAAATATTTAGTGCCAAACATTTTATAGATTTATTCTTCTAGCACTTGAGCACAATTTTCCTTTCCATCATACTTACGAAAGATATTAAAAAGGTGAAGCGTGTGAGACAAACTCAATTCCATTTTTTATAGTTTTCTTTTATAAACTAAACTAGTGATAAAACAAGAAACTAAAAGACTCGATTGCAAGATCTAAAGATATACCTTCAAGCGCTAACCTACCCGGCAACGGCGCCAGAAAAGAGCTTGATGTCTACTACACAACCTTCTTCTTGTAGACGTTGTTAGGCCTCCAAGTGCAGAGGTTTGTAGGACAGTAGCAAATTTCCCTCAAGTGGATGACCTAAGGTTTATCAATCCGTAGGAGGCATAGGATGAAGATGGTCTCTCTCAAGCAACCCTGCAACCAAATAACAAAGAGTCTCTTGTGTCCCCAACACACCCAATACAATGGTAAATTGTATAGGTGCACTAGTTCGGCGAAGAGATGGTGATACAAGTGGTATATGGATAGTAGATATGGGTATTTGTATCTGAAAATATAAAAACAGCAAGGTAACGAATGATAAAAGTGAGCGTAAACGGTATTGCAATGATAGGAAATAAGGCCTAGGGTTCATACTTTCACTAGTGCAAGTCCTCTCAACAATAATAACATAATTGGATCACATAACTATCCCTCAACATGCAACAAAGAGTCACTCCAAAGTCACTAATAGCGGAGAACGAACGAAGAGATTATGGTAGGGTACGAAACCACCTCAAAGTTATTCTTTCCAATCAATCCGTTGGGCTATTCCTATAGGTGTCACAAACAGCCCTAGAGTTCGTACTAGAATAACACCTTAAGACACAAATCAATCAAAACCCTAATGTCAGCTAGATACTCCAATGTCACCTCAAGTATCCGTGGGTATGATTGTACGATATGCGTCACACAATCTCAAATTCATCTATTCAACCAACACAAAGGACCTCAAAGAGTGCCCCAAAGTTCTACCGGAGAATCACGACGAAAACGTGTGCCAACCCCTATGCATAGGTTCATGGGCGGAACCCGCAAGTTGATCACCAAAACATACATCAAGTGAATCACGTGGTATCCCATTGTCACCATAGATACACATGGCAAGACATACATCAAGTGTTCTCAAATCTTTAAAGACTCAATCCAATAAGGTAACTTCAAAGGGGAAACTCAATCCATTACAAGAGAGTAGAGGGGGCAAGAAACATCATAGGATCCAAATATAATAGCAAAGCTCGCGATGCATCAAGAGCGTATCACCTCAAGAACACGAAAGAGAGAGCGAGAGAGATCAAACACATAGCTACTGCTACATACCCTCAGCCCCGAGGGAGAACTACTCCCTCCTCGTCATGGAGAGCACCGGGATGATGAAGATGGCAACCAGAGAGGGATTGCACCCTCTGGCAGGGTGCCGAAACGGGTCTAGATTGGTTTTCAGCGGCTACGGAGGCTTCTGGCGGCGGAACTCCCGATCTATTGTCTGTTCTAGAAGTTTTAGGGTACGTGAGTATATATGGGTGCAGGAAGTACGTCGGTGGAGCTTCGGGGGCCCCACGAGGCAGGGGGCGCGCCCTAAGGGGGCGCCCCCACCCTCGTGAGCACCTCCCTTGGCTCCTGACGTGGGGTCCTAGTCCATCCGGTAGCTTTCCTTCCAAAAATAACTTCTCCAGTTGATTTCGTTCCATTTCGACTCTGTTTGATATTCCTTTTCTTCAAAACACTAAAATAGGCAAAAACAACAATTCTGGGCTGGGCCTCCGGTTAATAGGTTAGTCCCAAAATAATATAAAAGTGGATAATAAAGCCCAATATTGCCCAAAACAGTAGATGACATAACATTGGGCAATCAAAAATTATAGATACGTTGGAGACGTATCAAGCATCCCCAAGCTTAATTCCTGCTCATCCTCGAGTAGGTAAATGATAAAAACAGATTTTTTGATGCGGAGTGCTACTTGGCATAATTTCAATGTAATTCTTCTTAATTGTGGTATGAATATTCAGATCCGAAAGATTCAAGACAAAAGTTTATATTGACATAAAAATGATAATACTTCAAGCATACTAACTAAGCAATTATGTCTTCTCAAAATAACATGGCCAAAGAAAGTTCATCCCTACAAAATCATATGGTTTAGTCATGTTTCATTTTCATCACACAAGAATGCTCTCATCATGCACAACCCCGATGACAAGCCAAGCAATTGTTTCATACTTTAGTAATCTCAAACTCATAAACTTTCACGCAATACATGAGCGCGAGCTATGGATATAGCACTATGGGTGGAATAGAATATAATGAGGGGGGTTATGTGGAGAAGACAAAAATGAGAAAGTCTCACATCAACGAGGCTAATCAATGGGCTATGGAGATGCCCATCGATTCCTGTTAATGCAAGGAGTAGGGATTGCCATGCAACGGATGCACTAGAGCTATAAATGTATGAAAGCTCAACAAAAGAAACTAAGTGGGTGTGCATCCAACTTGCTTGCTCACGAAGACCTAGGGCACTTGAGGAGGCCCATTGTTGGAATATACAAGCCAAGTTCTATAATGAAAAATTCCCACTAGTATGTGAAAGTGACAAAACAAGAGACTCTCTATCATGAAGATTATGGTGCTACTTTGAAGCACAAGTGTGGTAAAAGGATAGTAGCATTGGCCCTTCTCTCTTTTTCTCTCTCTCTCCCTTTTTATATTTTTTTTGGGCCTTCTCTTTTTTTTGATGGCCTTTCTGTTTTTTTGGGCCTTCTCTTTTTTATGGCCTTTCTCTTTTTTTATTCCTCACTTGGGACAATGCTCTAGAAAATGATGATCATCACACTTCTATTTATTTGCAACTCAATGATTACAACTCGATACTAGAACAAAGTATGACTCTATATGAATGCCTCCGGCGGTGTACCGAGATATGCAATGAACCAAGAGTGACATGTATGAAAGAATTATGAACGGTGGCTTTGCCACAAATACTATGTCAACTACATGATCATGCTAAGCAATATGACAATGATGAATGTGTCATGATAAACTGAATGGTGGAAAGTTGCATGGCAATATATCTCGGAATAGCTATGGAAATGCCATAATAGGTAGGTATGGTGGCTGTTTTGAGGAAGATATAAGGAGGTTTATGTGTGATAGAGCGTATCATATCACGGGGTTTGGTTGCACCGGCGAAATTTGCACCAACTCTCAATGTGAGAAAGGGCAATGCACGGTACCGAAGAGGCTAGCAAGGATGGAAGGGTGAGAGTGCGTATAATCCATGGACTCAACATTAGTCATAAAGAACTCACATACTTATTGCAAAAATCTACAAGTCATCAAAAACCTCGGCACGACGCGCATGCTCCTAGGGGGATAGATTGGTAGGAAAAGACCATCGCTCGTCCCCGACCGCCACTCATAAGGAGGACAATCAAATAACACCTCATGTTTCAAATTTGTTACACAACGTTCACCATACGTGCATGCTACGGGACTTGCAAACTTCAACACAAGCATTTCATGGCGAAGGCGTCGTCGTGCCTCCCGCACCTGGTCACCACTTCAATGCCATCGTCATTGAAGACGATGACCTTCAGCATGTCGGGAGTCAGCAACTTGAAGGTCACCATGAAGCCTATCTTGACCTGATGGATGGCGGCGAAGGTGGCCCAACCTTGATCGAGGGTAACTCTACCATTCAACATCTGGACAGTGACCCTCGAGAAGCAGCCGGTGTTCGTCTTCAGCTTCAACTCCTGCGGCACGGACATGAAGTGCCTCATGAAGTTCAACGACATAGGTATGGCCTTGAACTGGGGGGCCATAATCACCTTGCAGAAGGTGGTTGGCCCTCCCACCTCATGGTAGTGGCCATAGTTCCGGCTCTTGCGGGTGGGGGGCACCTCCGGCACGTCGTCGTCCATGGCCGGGCTCTGGACAGGCGTCACCTCTGAGAGCGGCACATCATCCTTGCCCTTGCCCTGCTCCTTTGATGGCAACACCTCCTTTCCCTTGTTCTCCATGTCGATCTACATTATGAAGAGTTTCAAAGGCTGGGCCAGCATATGCATTATGAACCTTGCAACATCGCCAATTAAACCTATGCCCGTGTGCCCCTTTAGTTACCCACCATGAGGGTCACCACTTACCCACTACCTCTAGCCCATGGCCATGAACTCGAACAACAAGTCGAACCCCAACCCCAACCTCAACCCCTTCCCTTGGGGCATTGTATGGAGGGCTTTCACCCTAGGGTTCTCATTGGGTGACCACACCAAGTTTGAGAACACCATGGAAGTGTGCTCAAACTTCATCAGCATGAAAGATCTGCACAAAGAGTCAGACGTTGTGTTGAAGAAGGCGACACCGAAGGAGTTGAACACGCTGATTCCTGACCCAATGAAGGGCGCTATGTTAGTCGACATACTACGCTGGGCCATGAATCTGGCTGAATCCGTAGACGCTGGACATAGGGCAAAGTGGGCCAAGTACAAACAATACCGACGTCCTCATGACCATCGTGCCGGCGTGTACTTGACCACAAATACTGTGCCTATGGAAGGGGAAGAAGAAGATGCGGTGGCCATGATTGTGAGGGCGCCGGAGCCAGGAAACCAAAGCATGCCAATCGAGGTGGACTCCGACAAGGAAGAAGAGACGGTGGTGCAGGAGAAGACCAAGACCAAGGCCACCTACCGCTCCAATCGCCTCTAGGGTCCCCGAGGCTAAGATCTGTACGTACTATGTAAGATGAACCCTAATCCCCATTCCTATTGTACCCAATCCGGATCTGGAACCTCATATCTACCGGTAGTCATGATGATGTTATGATCACTTCTATGGTGTTTACCTCGATTCCATGTTGTCCTAATGCTGATCGAATCTAAACTCGAATCAAGGGCGAAGTAGTAGGCGAGGAGGGGAAAAATAGCTTACCTCCATTGCCAAAGTGTTGCTGCTGATGCCGGTGAAGGTGGCCGGAGGTCGACTTGCTGTTCTCCGATCTGCTGCATGCCGCTGCCGCCGCTGTTGGTGAGAGTGGGGAGAGGGGAGAGAGCGAGCGGTGAGGGAAGGTGATGGTAATAACTGTCGGCGCTTCGGAGGCAACACGACTTCTCGAGGGTGGCTCCTAGCATGCAGCCCCCTCCGCCCACGTGCCTCGCTCAGGCCTGGCTCGCGAGAAACTTTCGATCTGAGCGTTCCCAACGAGCCAGGCCCAGAGGCGCTTTAAACTTCGTGCGGTGCAGGCGCAACAGGAAACGCAGGTGATCAAACAGGTCGGATTATTCCCGGGTGGGCCTGGTTGGCCTATATGCGGGCAACCAAACGCGTCAAAAGCTTGAATAATAGGACATGGCCTATTCTTATGATCTAGACTTAGCTAAAGTTAGGTTCAACCCGATGCTTGAGAACCTGGTGTGTAGGGTTGTGAGAAACACCATTAAGGTCTCTAGGGGTATGAAACACTTGAGTCTGCCAATCCTTGATGGAGGAAATGAGTTCTGATAGATTTTGGTTGATGTCCAACATTTTTTCTTTGAAGAAATGCTCCTATTGATGTCGTTCTTATCAACGTCAAGTTATGTATCAAGAGGGTGATCTGAGATATGATGAGACGTTGAGTGATCCAAGACAGCTTGGGGAGGAGAACTCGGCGTGACAATGGAGGCTTGGACCATGATTCTTGTTTGCGATGTGGCAAGAGCGGTTAGCATCTATAGCCCCTACTCAAGCCTCTAGGGCCTCTTTCATTCACAAAATTGTAAAAATGTAGGAATAGATTAAAAAACATATAATTGAAATCACATGTCCATCAAAGGAAAAATAAAGGATTCTTTCAAGAGGTTTTGAGTGAATGCTAGATTTCTTATGTTACGTAGTACAAATGATTCCTTAGAAAATATGGCTATATGATACTTTCTGCTGAAAAGAAGGCCTATAAATTTTGTTAGGAGTCAAATGGACCAAGTTTATGAAAAACTGTCATAAATATAATACCGGATTAATATCAGTAGATACACAACAGAGTATATTTCCAAATGATATATACTCCCTCCGTTCCTAAATATTTGTCTTTCTAAAGATTTCAACAAGTGACTACATACAGAATAAAACGAGTGAATCTACACTTTAAAATATGTCTATATACATCATATGTGGTAGTTCATTTGAAATCTTTAGAAAGACAAATGTTTAGGAACAAAGGGAGTATTTAGTATTGTAGCTGTTGATGTTTTTTCATACAAAATATGATCAAACTATTCAACTTTTGACTTCATGAAACAAATACAAGCCTTCTCTTTGAAAGATGGAGGGAGTACAATCATATGAATCAATCGAACAATGTAGAAAAAATAATCCTAAGGATTTCATCCTCCAAGAATTATATTAAAATACTTTGAATCAAAGAGACCCTAAAAATACACTAAAAAGGGTCTAACACAACTTTTTGTGTTCCTCCAGGAAAGCTTCTTGAAGCCCCTAAAATATGAAGGTCCCAAAAAAACAAACAAAGTATAGGGATTGCCCCCGCAACCTTTATCGACATACTCAAAGGGTGGGAAGGTAACTAACTTCCCCGCGCTCCACCACTAGAATCAACGTTTTACATGGCTTTTAGTCTACACAATGACAATGTTTTACACCACTACCAATATCCTTGTGTTTAGGACGAGATGAAGGGGTAATCTTTACACACATGAGTTGCTTTTGATTCTAATATTTTTATGGAGTAAAATCATAGTCTGTTCACTCACGTGTGGCCGTGTTAGTTTTTTTATTCAAATATAATGTTTTATTTGTTTCCGACTTAATCCAATGGCTCATTTGGATTTAATATTTTGTGTCTCTCTTTCGGATTTGGTATGGAGTAGCCCCTCTTCCGACCTTTTTTTAACACAGTGCAGATGCAAACGCTCATACGCTCGTCCTTATGAACGCATACACGCACACCCTACCTCCATGAACACCTTTAAGAGACTGGGTCGGCATATCATCTTGAGACTTACGAAGTCAACGTAGGCGCCTCGTCATCAATGGGAACGTCTTCTCCCACTGAAAGCGCATCACTGAAAATTCAAGAATAATGCGATGACTTGAACACTGATGGGCTGGGATACCGTTGTCCCTCTAACCATCCAACCAAAGGTTGGTTCACCCCCCACCCCCCACCTTGCAATGAGACATAACATACTCCGTATATCCTTATATGACTCCTCATCAAAATCTGCTTATCCAAAAGTACAAGTACACTATGCCTTTTATTTCTTAAGATTAAATAACCACTTCGTTTCAAAATGAATGCTCCACATGTAGGACCCTACGCCCCCAGTATCTGAGATTACTGATCTGATTTCGTGCTCAGTCTGTTCACCAATGATCGTGGTCACCGGTCGTTTGTGCCCACCATAACAACGTACACTTTGTTGATACTTAAGGGTCATTGCAAATATAATAAATTCTCATCACTTATAATTGTAGGGTCCTCCAACATTGGACATGGACGCATATCAATAGGACAAGGAGAGGGTAGTCGCGTGGTAAACCAACGTCGGTTTTGTACGATTTTTGTTCTACACAACGATGATGCTTTGCATCCTCAGTAAACTCACATAGAAGGACGGGTGATCTTCACACACACACACACACACACACCTATGTACGGGGTGCATTGTGATTTATATTTTTACGAAGAGTGCAATTTTCATGAGTTCACTCGAGTGGGTATCTTTCGGACAAGGGAGCTCATGTACAATGTAAATCATGAATTATATAGCCACCAACCTAAACATCATTAACGATCCAAATAATAGGGTGTTGGCTAGACCTATGAGTTAGGTCCAAACAAGTAAAGATAGGTTCAAGTAGATCTATTAAAGAATCCGATGAGCACAATGATAAGCTATAGCATTAATCTCCCTATGAATATGATAGACTGAAGGGAGTGCTACATACATTGACATCTAAAGTTCAGGATGTACTCATAGGTTTCAAACTTCATTATCAGTCAATATTCAAAACTCATTACTGCTCAATAATGATCAATATTTCACAACCCAGATACCAAGAAACCAAACATAGAAGTGAAAAGTAACTCAAACCTAACCTAAACCCGAATTATAAATTGTACAAACAACATAAAAATATTGCCAATACAGTTTATGAATCATATTTTTTACAGTTTGGACTATGGTATTTTTATGTTTACAATATGAGTTCCATTTTTGTTGCTTTTGTCTGTGGTAGTTTACTGAAGCCCCTGTCAGCCGTAGCGGTTTTGCAAAGCCGGATTCTTAGGCCCTATGTGGAACAAATAATCTTCACAAGTATTTTGTAGGAATGAAATTCTATAGATTTTTTTCCTATGATGATATTGGATTGTAGAATTGGCTTGCAGAATTCATATAAGAATACTTGCCTCCACTTTTTGAATGATTCTAAGCATTAGAGCATTTCTAGCGGATCCCACAAACTAGGCCGTTGGTTTGCAGGATCCATCCCGTACATCCGGCCCGAACAGATACTCCAAATTCAGTTGTCCCGTATTTTTTTTGTGGGATCCCGCATCTGCAAGCCCAATTCCTCTATATATACGAGATGTCGCCCAATTTTGGAGAATCCCCTTTCCTTTGGCGGGAGGAAAATTTCAGCCTCAACAGCTTCCCTCGCAGCCGGCGCCACGGTTTCCCAAGCTCGATTTCGGCCAAATCTCGCAGCCGCCGCCGTCGCATTCGAAGTGCTGCACACCGCCGTCGTAGCACGCGAGCCGCCGCACGTCGCCGTCGCCACCGTCACCCGCTATTGCCTGCGAGCTAGCTAGCTACTGCTACTGTTGTCGCCGCAGGGGGCTAACAGAGGCTTGCAGTAGCATAAATTCCAATCTAGAGTTATTTATGGGGGTTTTCGTATTTATAGGAATTTTTAGCATTGGTTTCACATGAAGATGGGCTTCGAGGGGTCTACCACCCATCAGGGCGCGCCGGGGGGGGGGGGGACTGGCGCGCCCTGGTGTCTTGTGGGCAGCAGGGGGCCCCCTCTGGCGGTTCTTTACTCCATTATTTCTATTTTCTTCCAAAATATTGTCAAAAAATTTCGTCCAATTCCGAGAACTTCTATTTCTGCGCAAAAAACAACACCATGGTAGTTCTGCTGAAAACAACGTCAGTCCAGGTTAGTTCCATTGAAATCATACCAAAACCATATAAAATTGTTGTAAACATGGCATGATTACTTCATAAATTATAGGTACATTGGAGATGTATCGGCATCCCCAAGCTTAATTCCTACTCTTCCTCGAGTAGGTAAATGATAAAATAAATAATTTATGAAGTGTGAATGCTAGCATAGTGCATAAGTTTGATCAATGATAATTTCAGTCACTTTTCCTAGCATCATAACAGCAACTCTTTCTCATAAAACTTATCATGATAAAGTAACAATCAATTCACATGTTACGGTTCAAACAATGCCTTCTCTTGAAACTTAACAACATATGTTCTTAGTCACGAAATAATTGCAATTCAACTTATTCTCAACAAAGTCTAAGTAAGAGCTCCACATACTCAATCATCATATAGTCTTCTATGATTGCTAGTACTCAAAGCATATTTTTAGAACAAATGGCATCCATCAAACACATGGAAGGATAGGGGCTTAATGTTTTGCCTCCCAATTAATTTATCATAGTGATAATTGTCAACAATAATAAATCATGATCAAATATATTTGACTGGCCATATGTGCCTAAATCTTTCCCCACCACAGAGAAAGATAGGATGCTTGCCAACTAGAGAATAATTGAGGTTGAAATGAGAATGCACACTATTGAATCTTGCATAAAAGTAAATACTAAAAAGTAAAAGACAGGCCCTTCGTAGAGGGAAGCAGAGGTTGTCATGCGTTTTTTTATTTTTGGATGCATAATCTCTTAGTGCAAAGAAACATCACGTTATATTGCCCCTTATGATAGCAACCTTTATTATGCAGCCGTCGCTTTTATTACTTTGCCATCACAAGTTTGTACAACGCTTATTTTCCCTTAGAATAAAAGATCAAACATATTTAGAAGCAATTTTTATTGCTTTATGCACTGATGACAACTTACTTGAATGATCTTATTCAATTCATAGGTAGGTATGATGGATACTCATGGCAAGAAACTGGGTTTAAGGGTTTTGGATGCACAAGTAGTATCTTTACTTAGTACTAATTTTTGGCTAGCAAGAGATCCTAAGCAAACACCACATGTTGGAGGATCCATAACAATATAACTTCTATGCAAATATACACAACCATAACTCATTACGTTGTCTTCCTTGTCCCACTTCAACTAATTTGCTCAAGTTTAAAAATAATTAATGGGTATTCACAATCATAGAAGATGTCCAAGATAATATATTTGTATGTGAAACTTCTCTTCCTTATACTAATCATTCATGAATTGCTTGTATGACCAATATTGTGATTGTCAAGCTTCAAAAGATTTCACTTTCTAAACCCATTGTGAAGCTACTACTAGGTATGGTACAAGCATATGAAGCACATATAATTTGAACTTTATGATATTCAATTCATTCAACAATTTACTCATAGGATATAAGTGAAGCACAAGAGTAAATGATGAACTACTCCAAAAATATATAAGTGAACTTCTGATCTAGGGTTATTTCTGGGGGTTTCTGTATTTATATGATTTTTTGGCGTTGGTTTCATGCGAAGATGGGCTTCGAGGGGCCCACCACCCACCAAGGCACGTCAGGGGGCTGGTGCGTCGTGGTGTCTTGTGGGCAGCAGGGCCCCCCTCTGGTGGTTCTTGCTCCATTATTTCTCTTTGCTTCCAAAAAAAATCGTCAAAAAGTTTTGTACAACTCCGAGAACTTTTATTTCTGCACAAAAAACAACACCATGGTAGTTTTGCTGAAAACAACGCTAGTCCTGGTTAGTTCCATTCAAATCATATCAAACCATATAAAATTATTGTAAACATGACATGAATACTTCATAAATTATTGATACATTGGAGACGTATCAATGACCCAACTATAGACTCAAATGCATTACCTCTGGGTCGGGGTGCAGTTGATGTAGCTCCCATAGACGCCTTGCGCTTCGAAGCTCTGCCACCGGTTGGTGCCGAGGACATCGACACCACTCTCTTTGGTGCTTGGCGCATTGAATGGCGACCCTTGGGAGTAGAAGTTAGCGTATTTGGAGTATCCTAAAGCGAGCGCCCTTTTGGGGAAGAGGCCTTCTTACTACTTACTATGGAGGAAGGGAGGACCCTTGGGTGATGGGCTGTGAGAGCCACCTTGGAGCCGTCAAGGCCCTCCTGGTAAAACACCCCGTCCTCGAAGTCAATTGATGTCTCTGGATCATCATGGAATCCTAGGTCATCGTCATGATAATGTTTCTTTGGTTGCAGGGAGGGGCAGCTGATGGTCCCAACCACGCGCCTCCAACTCTGTTTGAAAAATAGAGGATCCGATCAATAATGTGGACGTGATGTTTGGATTATACACAGGAAAATTGAAAATTACACATTCAATGTGATTATAGCTCAAATAGCCATCCCTGTTCTTCAAACAGGTAAATTCTTCTTCCTCTCCTTTGAAGAGGTTGGCCAGTATGGCTGCCATTGATGCCTAGTTATCGAGCCCTTGCCGTTTGTAATGGGATGCGTCGTTTGTCCGGTTGTAGCACCACAGGGGATGTATCCTTTACTGGAGAGGTTGCACGCATCGGGTAATGATTGCGGCCATTACGTCAATGATAGTCAACTTACTGTTGGCCAACAGCCTCACCTTGGCAGCCTGGCACCGCACCTCAATGCTTTCTTCTTGAGAAGGGCTTTTTGGCCTCCAGTTGAATCACTTCTTTAAAGGGGCATCCGAATATCTGAGCAGACCCCTCCAAACTAGCTCAAACAGAGGGACGTCCTCAATATAAAACCACTCCGAGTTCCACTCTTCGGGATCCTTCTTGGGGGTCCCAATGGGATACCCCGTCCCGGCTATGCGCCATACCTCAGCACAGTCTACTTCGAGAATTGACCCCTCGCGGGTACGTGAGACAAGGCAGAAGTATTTCCTCCATAACTCGAAATGGGCCTCGCAACCCGGGAACATCTCTCAAAGGGCGACATAGCCAGATATGTGTAATATAGATCCGGGTGTGAGATGGTGAAGTTGGATCCCGTAAAACTCTAACAAACCCCTCAGGAAGGGGTGAATGTGGAAGCCTGATACGTCTCCAACGTATCTACTTTTGCTAACGCTTTTCCTCTTGTTTTGGACTCTAAATTGCATGTTTTGAATGAAACTAACCCCGGACTGACGCTGTTTTCAACAGAACTACCATGGTGTTGTTTTTGTGCAGAAATAAAAGTTCTCAGAATGGAACGAAACTTTGCGAGGATTTTATATATAATATATAAGAATTTCTGGAGCCAAGACCTACCGGAGAGGGGCCCTTGGGTGGGCACAACCCACAAGGGCGCACCCTCTCCTAGCGCGCCTAGGTGGGTTGTCCCCACCTGGTGGCCCCGCTGACCCTGAAACCAACTCTATAAATTCCTATTTTCGGATAAAAAAATGAGGAAGAAAGAATTATCACGATCCACGAGATGGAGCCGCCGCCAAGCCCTGTTCTTCCTCGGGAGGGCAGATCTGGAGTCCCTTTGGGGCTCCGGAGAGGGGGGCCTTCGTTCTTCGTCATCACCAACCCTTCTCCATCGCCAATTCCATGATGCTCCCCACCGGGAGTGAGTAATTCCTTCGTAGGCTCGCTAGTCGGTGAGGAGTTGGATGAGATTCATCATGTAATCGAGTTAGTTTTGTTAGGGCTTGATCCCTAGTATCCACTATGTTCTTAGATTGATGTTGCTATGACTTTGCCATGCTTAATGCTTGTCAGTTTGGGCCTGGGTGCCATGATTTCAGATCTGAACCGTTTATGTTATCATCATTATATCCATGTTCTAGATCCGATCTTGCAAGTTATAGTCACCTACTACGTGTTATGATCCGGTAACACAGGAGTGACAATAACCGGGACTTCTTCCGGTGATTACCGTAGTTTGAGGAGTTCATGTATTCACTATGTGTTAATGCTTTGTTCCGGTTCTCTATTAAAAGGAGGCCTTAATATCCCTTAGTTTCCAATATGGACCCCGCTGCCACGGGAGGGTAGGACAAAAGATGTCATGCAAGTTCTTTTAATAAAGCACGTATGACTATTTACGGAGTACATGCCTACATTATATCGATGAACTAGAGCCAGTGCCGTGCTGCCCTAGGTTATAACTGTCACATGATGAATATAATCCAACAAGTCATCAATCCAATGCCTACGAATTTATCCTATATTGTTTCTACTAAGTTAGTACTGCTATCTTCACTGTTACGCTTGCTACAAAATTACTGCTATCACTATTATTGTTTCTATTGCTGCTGTCACTACTATCAAAACTATCAAACTACTATGATACTGATTACTTGTTGCAGATAATTAATCTCTGAGTGACAACTCAGCTGCTAATACCTTCAAATATTCTTTGTCTCCCTTTGTGTCGAATCTATAAATTTGGTTTGAATACTCTACCCTCGAAATCTGTTGCGATCCCCTATACTTGTGGGTTATCAAAGCCCAGACCTCGCAGAAGAAAAGGCATGAAGCATACCATCTCTTCTTTGCTGGGGGCGGGGAAATTCTCTGCAAAGGCTTCACCCCTCACACAGGTTAATCCGGCGTGAACAGATGTGAGATCTGAAGTAGGAAGGTATCCTTGCGTTTGGAACCTGCTTAACTAGAGATGCGAAACTGAACAGCTAGCCCAGTCACCCGGAGAGGGTCATGGGGACGCGAGGATGAGCCTGGGGCGCTAGTCATCTTCTCTAGATTTTGCTGGTGTTTTCTTGTCTTCTTGGTTTGAGATGGATGAACTGCCCGTCGCACTCCTGGCCTATTAAATGGGTCGGTCCTACCTAGCCTTCAATGGGTGTTTTTGTAAAACATTACTGGGCTGTTCGCCTCCTGTTGGTGCATGAAAACCGAGGGGCGCTTTTAGCCCTTGATAAAAAATTGATTGATGATGAGGGCCACACGACAACTAGGTGGATTGAAAGGTCATTGGAGGCCAAGCTATTAATAGACGAACATGGGAGGGGTGAAGAACTCATCTCGCAAGCCGGAGACTTTGGGCACATAGAGCGACTGGAAATCACGACACCGGCATTGGAGACTAGTTCGGGGGCTACTGAGGGAGTTCTGGACTAGGGAGTTCTCGAGCTACCGGCCTATCCCTTGTGGGCAGGACAGGTGGGATGCTATTCGACTACCACAAGGCCGAGCTATAACACGACTTCATGTCTGGACAGGAAACCCTCGAAGTCTTGGTGTGTCCTCCAAGTCAAGATAGAAGATTCGGAATTTATTTCCTCATTGTAACCGACTATGTGTAACCCTACTACCCCCTGGTGTCTATATAAACCAAGGGGTTTTAGTCCGCAGAGGCTAGAACAACAACCATCATCCTACTCACCTAGGGTTTAGTTCATCTAATCTCGTGGTAGATCGACTTTGTAACCATCCTACACACTTCAATATAATCAAGCAGGCCGTAGGGTTCTACCTCTTAGAGAGGGACCGAACTTGGGTAAACATCATCCCCTTCATCCCTAGTTCCCCATTGATCCAAGATCCAGAGCTCGGGACCCCCTACCCGAGATCCGCCGGTTCTGACATCGACATGGGCAGGCAAGGAAATGGTGATTTCCTCCGCCCTTCCCTATTCGGTTTATATTTTATTTATGTTTTAAGTAGTTTGTACAATGGATTTGCACTGTCCGCCGTTGAACTCTGATGAACTATGTTTCTTTTATCCGACGATGAAATGTTGATTCGATGAACTGCGTGTGTTGATCGTCTTTGACGTAGTGTTGCATGGGTTGTATGGTTTTGAGGTTTCGGATATGAAGAGGCGCAGGTGTGGAAGCCAATAAATGTGGCGTGCCCGGTCATTGGGCACGTCCGCCGGCATTTGAGGGCCTGGATTTGCTATCTTTTGCTGTAAATGCTCTTAGGCCTCGATTTCTACCCCAACAAGAAGGAACTCCGGTTCGTATACCAGCTAGACCCTGCCGTGTTACCGGGTAGCACTACCACAAGGATCGCATTACCACGGCGGCGTGGAGGTAGCGCTACCATCCTCCTCTCTCCACTCTCCAAGCTCCACCTTCACAAGTGCTCATCTGCGATGACGGATCTTGAAGACTTCATCCATGTCGCGCTGGGCCTCGACAGCCTGGATATCGACTCCCGGGATTTTCCCCTTGTCCCGACACTAGTGGCGACCATTTCACGCTCCACTGCCCAAGTGTCACCACCATTATGCTTGCCAGTCTAGGGTTGAGGACCGCCAAAGGCATCGAGCTCCATGCGCCATGCTTGCGAAACTTCAAGTATGACGAAGGCCTAGTAGATTTCTTCATGAAATTGCCGCCATCCGAGTTGGCACGAGCTGAGTTGGTTGTAACCCCAGATATAATGAGACAGAGAATCCATGGTTCGATTCTTTCTGGCGAATCATACGCAACTTTCAACACACCAAGATCCTCAAATTGAAGGTGCCAAACATCCAGGGCATCGTGGTGAGAAAGGACATGGAACATGAGCACTTGGTCATGCTACTTAATCTTAAAAGGATGAACATGAACATCCAAGGCATCCTCAAATTGAAGGTGCGTTATATAGAGCATGCTAATATGCTAATCTGTATATTATCGGAAACAAACTTTGATGGTACTTATAGAAGCAGCAAAAGTGTTGGATCCCTGGTCCATGGAGCCAGACATCAGAAGCAACCTTACTGGCATCCTGCACTAATTCCTTCTGTCGGACAGCAAGCCAACACGTAATCTAGTTGGACTGTTTCCCTTCTCGACCATAGCCACCACGCGCTATGCGGAAGAGAGGATACTGGCTAGACAATAGGATTGCAAATACATTGCACAAGAGGGAAACATATGGAAATATAAAGAGGCGACAGAGAACACTCTAACGTGCAACCCTAGCCAGGTTATTATCAACAAACAACATGGCTACCAGGATGAACAAGTACTATAAAAGCCAATAGTAGTTTCAATAATAAGATGGCTAGTAAAATAATTCTTACAAGGTACCACCACACGATTTATCTTAAATTCTAAAGACACACACCTTACATCAACCATAAGCAGTTCACACAAGACACACAACTTATATCCTCTTGTTCTTGGCATTGACAAGCCAGACTCTCTCACAAGCATGACAGACTAACTACCAGACTAAGTAAACATGAGGAAGGATCACTTAGCAAGCATAAACAGTTTCACATCGCCACACACTTTGTATGTCATCTCAATTCTTGTCTTGTCATAGACGATCACCTTCATCAGCCCAAGGTGTACAACCTCAAATTCAGCCATGCATCTATGATCGAGTCCATGGAACTTCACAAACACAGACCACAACATAGCCAACACCAGTATTCCATCATCTTGCTTCAACTCAACACGCCAACAATAGCCCATGCTCGTCTCCAGATTGATCCACCTAGGCGTACTCAGCTTGGTGGCCTATAAAAGAGAGGCTGCACCGTTGGGTATTACCAAACGGGATGTGCACCTTTTATCTTGCATGATTCTCACGAAACAGTTTGGCCTCTTTTCTTCGTAGGAATGCCCAATGCTAGCATAAATATTTTTAAGTTCAGACAACGACTTCCCCTGTCAATAACAATGAGGTACATTTATATCATTTGGTCAATCAAACTTGTCCTTGCAAAACCAAGATGAACATACCTTATGGGCTTGGTCACCAGAGGATACAAAAACACATGTAAGTGATGAAACTGTACTAACTGCTGGCGCTGCCGCCTTAGCAAGTTCAGATATTAATCAATGGGACAATTGCTTCAAGGTAGGGGCTTGAATGACATACAACAACATCATACAACATAACATACTGCATTTTTATAGCTAGAAGCCTCAGTTCAGCATCCACAACTGGTGGCAAGCACGACGGTCCACTGGTTGACTGCAGTGTCTGAATTGCATTTAGTAAGTCAATAAACCATCATACAAAACAATCTCAAGAAAATGTTAAAACACCGTACATAATTCATCTACATTAACACAAATGTAGCATAGGGACATTAAACCAGACAATAGAGGTGCTGCAAGATTGTAATAGCTAAAACATGGCTTTCTGATACGTCTCTGTCATATCTATAATTTTTTATTGTTCCATGCCAATATTCTACAACTTTTACATACTTTTGGCAACTTTTTATACTATTTTTGGGACTAACATATTGATCTAGTGCCCAGTGCCAGTTCCTGTTTGTTGCATGTTTTTTGTTTCGCAGAAAATCCATATCAAACGGAGTCCAAACGGGGTAAAAACTTACGGAGATTTTTTTGGAATATATGTGAATTTTGGGAAGTGGAATCAACGCGAGATGATGCCCGAGGGGCCCACGAGGGTGAGGGGCACGCCCCAGGGGGTAGGGCGCGCAATGGGCCCTCGTGGCCACTCTGTAAGGCAGCTGGTTCCCTTCTTTGGCCGCAAGAAAGCCAATATCCGGATAAAAATCATGTCAAAATTTCAGCCCAATCGGAGTTACGGATCTCCAGGAATTTAAGAAATGGTGAAAGGGCAGAATCAGGGAGCACAGAAACAAAAAGAAATAGAGAGAGAGTGAGAGAGAGATCCAATCTCGGAGGGGCTCTCGCCCCTCCGCCGCCATGGAGGCCATGGACCAGAGGGGAAATCCTTCTCCCATCTAGGGGAAAGGTCAAGGAAGAATAATAAGAAGGGGGGCTCTCTCCCCCTCTCTCCCGGTGGCACCGGAACGCCGCTGGGGCCATCATCGCGAAAAAGATCTACACCAACAACTTCACCACCGTCATCACCAACTCTCACCCCCTCTATGCAGTGGTGTAACCCCTCTTTTACCCAGTGTAATCTCTAATTAAACATGGTGCTCAACACTATATATTATTTCCCAATGATGTATGGCTATCCTATGATGTTTGAGTAGATCCATTTTGTCCTATGGGTTAATTGATGATCGTGATTGGTTTGAGTTGCATGTTTTATTATTGGTGCTGTCCTATGGTGCCCTCCGTGTCGCGCAAGCGTGAGGGATCCCCGCTGTAGGGTTTGCAATATGTTCATGATTTGCTTATGGTGGGTGGCGTGAGTGACAGAAGCACAAACCCGAGTAAGTAGGTTGTTTGCGTATGGGAGTAAAGAGGACTTGGTTCCTTATAATGCTATGGTTGGGTTTTACCTTAATGATCTTTAGTAGTTGCGGATGCTTGCTAGAGTTCCAAACATAAGTGCATATGATCCAATAAGTGAAAGTATGTTAGCTTATGCCTCTCCCTCATACAAAATTGCAATAATGATTACCGGTCTAGTTATCGATTGCCTAGGGACAAATAACTTTCTCGTGACAAAAATCTCTCTACTAAAACTCACTTAGTTGTGTCTTTATCTAAATGGCCCCTAGCTTTTATTAGATGCTCTTTATTATCTTGCAATCCTATCCTATCACACCTACAAAGTACTTCTAGTTTCATACTTGTTCTAGGTAAAGCGAACGTAAAGCGTGCATAGAGTTGTATCAGTGGTCGTTAGAACTTGAGGGAATATTTGTTCTACCTTTAGATCCTCATTGGGTTCGACACTCTTACTTATCGAAAGAGGCTAAAATTGATAAAAAGGAAATTTTCCCTAGAGGCAATAATGAAGTTGTTATTTATATTTCCTTATATCATGATAAATGTTTATTATTCATGCTAGAATTGTATTAATCGGAAACTTAGTACATGTGTGAATACATAGACAAAACATTGTCCCTAGTATCCCTCTACTTGACTAGCTCATTAATCAAAGATGGTTAATTTTCCTGACCATAGACATGTGTTGTCATTTGATGAATGAGATCACATCATTAGAGAATTATGTGATGGACAAGACCCATCCATTAGCTTAGCATAAATGATCGTTTAGTTTTATTGCTATTGCTTTCATCATGACTTATACATGTTCCTCTGACCATGAGATTATGCAACTCCCGAATATCGTAGGAACACCTTGTGTGCGATCAAACATCACAACTTAACTGGGTGATTATAAAGATGCTCTACAAGTGTCTCCGATGGTGTTTGTTGAGTTGGCATAGATCGAGATTAGGATTTGTCACTCCGATTGTCGGAGAGGTATCTCTGGGCCCTCTCGGTAATGCACATCACTATAAGCCTTGCAAGTAATGTGACTAATGAGTTAGTTGCGGGATGTTGCATTATGGAATGAGTAAAGAGACTTGCCGGTAATGAGATTGAACTAGGTATGTTGATACCGACGATTGAATCTCGGGCAAGTAACATATCGATGACAAAGGGAACAACGTATGTTGTTATGCGGTTTGACCAATAAAGATCTTCGTAGAATATGTAGGAGCCAATATGAGCATCCAGGTTCCGCTATTGGTTATTGACCGGAGATGTGTCTTGGTCATGTCTACATAGTTCTCGAACCCGTAGGGTCCGCATGCTTAATGTTCGATGACGTTTTGTATTATGAGTTATGTGATTTGATGTACCAAAGGTTGTTCGGAGTCCCGGATGAGATCATGGACATGACGAGGAGTCTCGAAATGGTCGAGACGTAAAGATTGATATATTGGAAGGCTATATTCGGACATCAAAAAGGTTTCGGGTGATTCGGTTATTTTTCCGAGTACCAGAGAGTTACGGGAATTCGCCGGGGGAAGTAGTGGGCCTTAATGGGCCATACGGTAAAGGAGAGAAGGGCCTCAAGGGTTGGCCGCCCCCCATGGCAAGTCTGAATTGGACTGGGGAGGGGGCGGCACCCCCTCTCTTTCCTTCTCCCTCTCCTACTCCTTCCCTCTCCCCCCTCTTGGAAAAGGAAGGGGACTCCAACTAGGATTGGAAATCCTAGTTGGACTCCCCCTATAGGCGTGCCCCTCCTAGGCCGGCCTCCTCCTCCTCCCTCCTTTATATACGTTGTCAGGGGCACCCCAAAGGCACTCCAAGATTTGTCTTAGCCATGTGCGGTGCCCCCCTCCACAGTTACACATCACGGTCATATCGTCGTAGTACTTAGGCAAAGCCCTGCGCCGGTAACTTCATCATCACCGTCGCCACACCGTCGTGCTGACGGAATTCTCCTTCGGTCCCAATTGGATCAAGAGCCCGAGGGACGTCATCGAGCTGAACGTGTGCTGAACGCGGAGGTGTCATACGTTCGGTACTTGGATCGGTTGGATCGCGAAGACGTTCGACCACATCAACCGCGTTACTAAACGCTTCCGCTTTCGGTCTACGAGGGTATGTAGACACACTCTTCCCTCTCGTTGCTATGCATCTCCTAGATAGATCTTGTGTGATTGTAGGTAAAATTTTGAAATACTGCGTTCCCCAACAGTGGCATCCGAGCCAGGTCTACGCGTAGATGTTATATGCACGAGTAGAACACAAAGGAGTTGTGGGCGTGGGTATATACATATTGCTTGCCATCACTAGTTGTTTCTTGATTCGGCGGTATTGTTGGATGAAGCGGCCCGGACCGACATTAGATGACCGCGTTCATGAGACTGGTTCTACCGATGTGCTTTGCACACATGTGGCTAGCGGGTGTCTGTTTCTCCAAATTTAGTTGAATCGGATTCAATGAACAAGGTTCTTTCTGAAGATCAAAAAGCAATCACTATACCACATTGTGGTTTTTATGCCGTAGGTAAGAATGGTTCTTGCTAAGCCCGTAGCAGCCACGTAAAACTTGCAACAACAAAGTAGAGAATGTCTAACTTGTTTTTGCAGGGCATGTTGTGATTAGATATGGTCAAGACGTGATGAGATATAAATTGTTGTATAATATGATCATGTTTTGTTAAAGTTATCGGCAACTGGTAGGAGCCTTATGGTTGTCTCTTTATTGCATAAGATGCAAGCGCCATATAATTGCTTTACTTTATTGCTATGCGATAGCAATAGTTAGCGAGACGAGCATGTGACGACACGTTGATAAAGATCAAGATGATGGAGATCATGGTGTCATGCCAGTGCCGATGGAGATCATGACGATACTTTGGAGATGGAGATCAAAGGCACAAGATGATGATGGCCATATCATGTCACATATTTTGATCACATATAAGTGTTCTCCTTGAGGATGCACCGTTGCGATAGTTCGTCGTGCCCAGACACCACGTGATGATCGGGTGTGATTGATACATCCATTTTGCATCATGCTTTTATATCGATATTTATTGCATTATGGGATGTTATTACATATTATGTCACAATACTTATGCCCATTCTCTCTTATTTTACAAGGTTTACATAAAGAGGAAGAATGCTGGCAGCTGGGATTTTGGGCTGGAAAAGGAGCAAATATTAGAGGCCTATTATGCACAGCTCCGAAAGTCCTAAAACTTCACGAAAGTTATTTTCATAATATATAAAAAATACTGAGCACAAGAAGTAACAGAGGGGGGCCACTCACCAGCCACGAGGGTGGGGGGGGGGGCGCCCTACCCCCTGGGCGCGCCCCCTGCCTCGTGGGCCCCCTGGTGGCCCTCCGATGACCATCTTCTACTATATGGAGTCTTTCATTGAGGAAAAATCATAAGCAAGCTTTCGGGACGAGACTCCACCACCACGAGGCAGAACCTTGGCGGAACCAATCTAGGGCTCCGGCGGAGCTGTTCTGCCGGGGACACTTCCCTCCAGGAGGGGGAAATCATCACCATCGTCATCACCAATGATCCTTTCATCGGGAGGGGGTCAATCTCCATCAACATCTTAACCAGCGCCATCTCCTCTCAAACCCTACTTCATCTCTTGTATCTAATTCTTGTCTCTAATTCTGGGATTGGTACCTGTGGGTTGCTACTAGTGTTGATTACTCCTTGTAGTTGATGCTAGTTGGTTTACTTGGTGGAAGATCATATGTTCATATCCTATATGCACATTAATACCCCTCTGATTATGAACATGAATATGCTTTGTGAGTAGTTACGTTTGTTCCTGAGGACATGAAAGAAGTCTTGCTATTAGTAGTCATGTGAATTTGGTATTCGTTCGATATTTTGATGAGATGTATGTTGTCTCTCCTCTAGTGGTGTTATGTGAACGTTGACTACATGAAACTTCACTATTATTTGGGCCTAGAGGAAGGCATTGGGAAGTAATAAGTAGATGATGGGTTGCTGGAGTGACAGAAGCTTAAACCCTAGTTTATGCGTTGCTTCGTAAGGGGTTGATTTGGATCCATATGTTTCATGCTATGGTTAGGTTTACCTTAATACTTCTGTTGTAGTTGCGGATGCTTGCAATGGGGGTTAATCATAAGTTGGATGCTTGTCCAAGTAAGGACAGTACCCAAGAACCGGTCCACCCACATACCAAATTATCAAAGTACCGAATGTGAATCATATGAACGTGATGAAAACTAGCTTGACGATATTGCCATGTGTCCTCAGGAGCGCTTTTCTCTATATAAGAGTTTGTCCAGGCTTGTCCTTTGCTACAAAAAGGATTGGGCCACCTTGCTGCACTTTATTTACTTTTGTTACTTGTTGCTCGTTACAAATTATCTTATCACAAAACTATCTATTACCTATAATTTCAGTGCTTGCAGAGAACACCTTGCTGAAAACCACTTATCATTTCCTTCTGCTCCTCGTTGGGTTCGACACTCTTACTCATCGAAAGGACTACAATAGATCCCCTATACTTGTGGGTCATCCAGACTCTTTTCTGGCGCCGTTGCCGGGGAGTGAAGCACCTTTGGTAGGTGGAATTTGCTAAGGAAAAATTTATATAGTGTGCTGAAA
The DNA here is from genome assembly GCF_002162155.2 of Triticum dicoccoides. Lineage (NCBI taxonomy): Eukaryota > Viridiplantae > Streptophyta > Magnoliopsida > Poales > Poaceae > Triticum > Triticum dicoccoides. The sequence goes on along the minus strand of NC_041382.1, from coordinate 59,321,019 downwards.
TTTACTGTCACTTGTTACTATGGAAAGTAATCCCTTGAGGGGCTTGTTCGGGGTATCTTCACCCCGACCAGTAGAGCAAAGAGTTGCTCCTCAACCTACTCAACCTACTGAAAATGAAAATGTCTACATTGAAATTCCTTCAGGTATGATAGAAAAACTGCTAGCTAATCCTTTTGCAAGAGATGGAACATTACATCCTGATGAGCACCTAATATATCTAGATGAAGTTTGTGGATTATTTAAGCTTGCAGGTATGCCCGATGATGTTATCAAGAAGAAGGTCTTCCCTTTATCTTTGGAGGGAGATGCATTGACATGGTATAAGCTATGTGATGATATGGGATCATGGAACTACAAACGATTGAAATTGGAATTTCATCAGAAGTTTTATCCTATGCATCTTGTTCATCGTGATCGTAATTATATATATAATTTTTGGCCTCGCGAAGGAGAAAACATCGCTCAAGCTTGGGGGAGGCTTAAGTCAATTTTATATTCATGCCCCAATCATGAGCTCTCAAGAGAAATGATTATTCAAAATTTTTATGCTCGACTTTCTGATAACAATCGCACCATGCTTGATACTTCTTGTGCTGGCTCTTTTATCATGAAGACTATTGAATTCAAATGGGATTTATTGGAAATAATTAAACGCAACTCCAAAGATTGGGATCTTGATGAAGGTAAGGAGTCAGGTATGACACCTAAGTTTGATTGTGTTAAATCCTTTATGGATACCGATGTTTTCCGTAAATTTAGCACTAAATATGGACTTGACTCTGAGATAGTAGCTTCTTTCTGTGAATCTTTTGCTACTCATGTTGATCTCCCTAAGGAGAAGTGGTTTAAATATAATCCTCCCATTGAAGTAAAAGTAGTTGCACCTATTAAAGTTGAAGAAAAGACTATCACTTATAATGATCCTATTGTTCCTACTGCTTATGTTGAGAAACCACCTTTTCCTGTTAGGATAAAAGATCATGCGAAAGCTTCAACTGTGGTTCGTAAAAGCAATATTAGAACCTATACACCTCCTGAGCAAGTTAAAGTTGAACCTAATATTGCTATTGTTAAGGATCTCTTGGCTGATAATATTGATGGGCATGTTATTTATTTCTGTGATGAAACTGCTAGAATTGCTAAACCTTGTGCTAAAGATAAACATAGACCTATTGTAGGCATGCTTGTTATTTCTGTTAAAATAGGAGATCATTGATATCATGGCCTGTATGATATGGGTGCTAGTGCTAGTGCAATACCTATTGACTTATACGAAGAAATTATGCATGATATTGCACCTGCTGAGTTAGAAGATATTGATGTCACAATTAAACTTGCCTATTGAGACACTATTTCACCAATGGGGATTGTTAGAGATGTTGAAGTCTTGTGTGGGAAAACTAAATATCCTGTTGATTTTCTTGTTCTTGGTTCCCCACAAGATAGCTTTTGTCCCATTATATTTGGTAGACCCTTCTTAAAAACTGTTAATGCTAGGATAGACTGCAAAAATGATGTTGTTATTATTGGTTTAGGTGATATGTCTCATGAGTTCAACTTTTCTAAATTCCGTAGACAACACCGGGAAGAGGAATTGCCTAGTAAAGATGAAATTATTGGTCTTGCTTCTATTGCCGTACCTCCTAGTGATCCTTTAGAACAATATTTACTAGACCATGAAAATGATATGTTTATGAATGAAAGAAGGGAAATAGATGAGGTGTTCTTTAAACAGGGACCTATTCTGAAACACAACTTGCCTGTTGAAATCTTAGGGGATCCTCCGCCACCCAAGGGTGATCCCGTGTTTGAGCTTAAACCATTGCCTGATACTCTTAAATATGCTTATCTTGATGAAAAGAAGATATATTCTGTTATTATCAGTGCTAACCTTTCAGAGAACGAGGAAGAAAAATTATTGAAAACTCTGAAGAAGCACTGTGCTGCTATTGGATATACTCTTGATGATCTTGAGGGCATTAGTCCCACTCTATGTCAACACAAAATAAATATGGAAAAAGATGCCAAACCAGTTATTGATCACCAACGACGATTGAATCCTAAGATGAAAGAAGTGGTAAGAAAAGAAATACTAAAGCTCCTTGAGGCGGGTATAATTTATCCTGTTGCTGATAGTCAGTGGGTAAGTCCTATACATTGTGTTCCTAAGAAGGGAGTTATTACTGTCGTTCCTAATGATAAAGATGAATTGATTCCATAAAGAATTATTATAGGTTATAGGATGGTAATTGATTTCCGCAAATTAAATAAGGCTACTAAAAAAGATCATTACCCCTTACCTTTTATTGACCAAATGCTAGAAAGATTATCCAAACATACACTTTTTTGCTTTCTAGATGGCTATCCTGGTTTCTCTCAAATACCTGTATCAGCTGATGATCAATCTAAGACCACTTTTACTTGCCCTTTCGGTACTTTTGCTTATAGAGGTATGCCTTTTGGTTTATGTAATGCACCTGCTACCTTTCAAAGATGCATGATGGCTATATTTTCTGATTTTTGTGAAAATACATGTGAGGTATTCATGGATGATTTCTCCATTTATGGATCCTCTTTTGATGATTGCTTAAGCAACCTTGATCGAGTTTTGCAGAGATGTGAAGAAACTAACCTTGTCTTGAATTGGGAGAAATGCCACTTTATGGTTAATGAAGGTATTGTCTTGGGGCATAAAATTTCTGAAAGGGGCATTGAAGTTGATAAAGCTAAAGTTGATGCTATTGAAAAGATGTCGTGTCCCAAGGACATCAAAGGTATAAGAAGTTTCCTTGGTCATGCCGATTTTTATAGGAGGTTCATTAAGGACTTCTCAAAAATTTCTCAGCCTCTGACTACCTTATTACAAAAAGATATACCATTTGTCTTTGATAATGATTGTGTAGAAGCATTTGAAATACTTAAGAAAGCATTGATCTCTGCACCTATTGTTCAACCACCTGATTGGAATTTACCTTTTGAAATTATGTGTGATGCTAGTGATTATGTTGTGGGTGCTTTTCTAGGGAAAAGAGTTGATAAGAAATTAAATGTTATACAATATGCTAGTAAAAATCTAGGCAATGCCCAGAGAAATTATGCTACAACCGAAAAAGATTTCTTAGCAGTTGTATTTGCTTGTGATAAGTTTAGACCTTATATTGTTGATTCTAAAGTAACTATTCACACGGATCATGTTGCTATTAAATATCTTATGGAAAAGAAAGATGCTAAAGCTAGACTTATTAGGTTGGTTCTCTTGCTACAAGAATTTGATTTGCATATTATTGATAGAAAGGGAGCTGAGAACCCCGTTGCAAATAACTTGTCTAGGTTAGAAAATGTTCTTGATGACCCACTACCTATTGATGATAGCTTTCCTGATGAACAATTAAATGTCATAAATGCTTCTCACACTACTCCATGGTATGCTGATTATGCTAATTACATTGTTTCTAAGTTTATACCACCTAGTTTCACATACCAGCAAAAGAAAAAGTTTTTCTATGATTTACGACATTACTTCTGGGATGACCCACACCTTTATAAAGAAGGAGTAGATGGTGTTATTGGACGTTGTGTACCTGAGCATGAACAGGAACAAATCCTACGCAAGTGTCACTCCGAAGCTTATGGAGGACACCACGCTGGAGATGGAACTGCACATAAGGTATTGCAATCCGGTTTTTATTGGCCTACTCTCTTCAAGGATGCCCGTAAGTTTGTCTTATCTTGTGATGAATGTCAAAGAATTGGTAATATTAGTAGACGTCAAGAAATGCCTATGAATTATTCACTTGTTATTGAACCATTTGATGTTTGGGGCTTTGATTATATGGGACCTTTTCCTGCCTCTAATGGGTATACACATATTTTAGTTGCTGTTGATTACGTTACTAAGTGGGTAGAAGCTATTCCAACTAGTAGTGCTGATCATAACACCTCTATTAAGATGCTTAAAGAAGTTATTTTTCCGAGGTTTGGAGTCCCTAGATATTTAATGACTGATGGTGGTTCACATTTTATTCATGGTGCTTTCCGTAAAATGCTTGCTAAGTATGATGTTAATCATAGAATTGCATCTCCTTATCACCCACAGTCTAGTGGTCAAGTAGAATTGAGTAATAGAGAACTCAAATTAATTTTGCAAAAGACTGTTAGTAGATCTAGAAAGAATTGGTCCAAGAAACTTGATGATGCATTATGGGCCTATAGAACTGCATATAAAAATCCTATGGGTATGTCTCCGTATAAAATGGTTTATGGAAAAGCATGTCACTTAGTCTCGAACTAGAACAAAAGGCTTATTGGGCTATTAAAGAGCTCAATTATGATTTCAAACTTGCCGGTGAGAAGAGGTTATTTGACATTAGCTCACTTGATGAATGGAGAACCCAAGCCTATGAGAATGCAAAATTGTTTAAAGAAAATGTTAAAAGATGGCATGACAAAAGAATACAAAAGCGTGAGTTTAATGTAGGTGATTATGTATTGCTATACAACTCTTGTTTAAGATTTTTTGCAGGAAAGCTTCTCTCTAAATGGGAAGGTCCTTACGTTATCGAGGAGGTCTATCGTTCCGGTGCCATAAAAATCAACAACTTCGAAGGCACAAATCCGAAGGTGGTGAACGGTCAAAGAATCAAACATTATATCTCAGGTAATCCTATAAATGTTGAAACCAATGTTATTGAAACCGTAACCCTGGAGGAATACATAAGGGACACATTCCGGAACGTTTCAGACTCTGAAAAGAAATAGGTATGTGGTACGGTAAGTAAACCGACTCCAAAACAGTTTTAATGGCATTTTTTCTCCATTTTGGAATATTTAGAAAAATAGAAAAATAAGAAGCAGTCCGGGAAGGACACGAGGGCTCCATGAGGGTGGAGGGCGCGCCCTACCCCCTGGGTGCCCCCTGCCTCGTGGGCACCTCGTCTGCTCTCCGGACTCTGTTTTCTTGCACGTTACGTATTTTGGTCGGTAAAAATTCATTATATAATCTCCCGGAGGTTTTGACCCCTGTATCACGCAAATATCTCTCATCTTTGTTTCGAGCTGTTTTTCTGACAGATCTAGGTCGTCATGTCGTCTTCAAGTGCCCCCAAGGACAAATTCTTCGAGAAGGTCATCAACCCGTACCTCGCGGAGGTGCTACAAACCCTGAAACCATTGAGATGCGTGAGGGGTTGTTGCACATCCGCGATGTTGAGGGACCAAGGAAGACCGGAAGCATGGAGGCAAGGCTCGAGGCATTGGAGCAACAAGTTTTCAAGTGTCAGGAGATGGTGGAGCGTGGACTCGACTCCAATCACATTATGATCACGGAGTTCACCAACAACCACAAGCTGGACGTCAAGGACATTGGGGAGGCCACTCAAGCTTCATGAGAAAATCGAGCACCTTCAAGCCCAGATCTATAACCTGCAAAATCAAAACTGTGAGTATGAATATAGATTCAAAAGGATGAGTTTGGCTGCAGATTTGAGGACTCAGGAGACTCAATCATCCTTCTATGATGGTGAGCCTATGCCTTGGAAGAGGGACGACAAGCCTACATCATCATCAACTCCAACTCCTTCACCGACAAAAGAGATATAATCACATGGGTATGGGCACTCCCCTTGGCAACTGCCAAGCTTGGGGGAGTGCCCCGGTATCGTATCACCATCAGTTTTACCTTTACAGTTTTTCTTAGTTCGATCCTTTTGGTAATATCTTGATGTAGTAGAAAAAAGTTTTTAGTATGATCTAGTTTTGAGTTTTGCTTTATGATCCCTCTATGTAATCGAGTCTGTGAGCTATATAATAAAGAATAGTGTTGAGTCAAGGGCTTGATTATTTTGCCATGATCTTGAGTGAATAAATGAAAAGAGAAAAGAATAAAAAGAAATAAAAGAGATCATAAGGATCTTATGGAGGGTAATGAGCTCACATATAAAGAGTATTACGAATAAAAGTTGTTGAGAGTTGACAAACATAGTTTTGGTCATCGTTGCAATTAATAGGAAGTAATAAAGAAAGAGAGGTCTTCACATATAAATATACTATCTTGGACATCTTTTATGATTGTGAGCACTCATTAAAATATGATATGTTAAAGAGTTGACGTTGGACAAGGAAGACGATGTAATGGGTTATGTTTTCTTACATCAAAGATAAATTATATTGCCATGGATCATCCAACATGGTTGAGCTTGCCTTTCCCCTCATGCTAGCCAAATTCTTTGCACCAAGTAGAGATACTACTTGTGCTTCCAAATACCCTTAAACCCAGTTTTGCCCCGAGAGTCCACCATATCTACCTATGGATTGAGTAAGATCCCTCAAGTAAGTTGTCATCGGTGCAAGCAATAAAAATTGCTCTCTAAATATGTATGACTTATTAGTGTGGGAGCAAATAAGCTTTATACGATCTTGTGATGTGGAAGAAATAAAAGCGATGGACTGCATAATAAAGGTCCATATCACAAGTGGTAATATAAAGTGACATTCTTTTGCATTAAGATTTTGTGCATCCAACCATAAAAGCGCATGACAACCTCTGCTTCCCTCTGCGAAGGGCCTATCTTTTACTTTTATCTCCCACCTTACATAAGAGTCATGGTGATCTTTACCTTTCCTTTTTTTACATTTTATCTTTTGGCAAGCACAATATGTTGGAAAGATCCTGGTATATATGGCTAATTGGATGTGAGTTTTCATGAACTATTATTGTTGACATTACCCTTGAGGTAAAACATTGGGAGGCAAAACTATAAGCCCCTATCTTTCTCTTTGTCCGATTAAAACTCCATACCCATAAGTATGCGTGATTGTTAGCAATTGTGAAAGACTATATGATAGTTGAGTATGTGGACTTGCTGAAAAGCTCCTATATTGACTCTTTCCTATGTTATGATAAATTGCAATTTCTCCAATGATTGAGATTATAGTTTGTTAGTTTTCAATGAAGTTTATGATTCATACTTGAAATTGTGATCGAATTATTACTCTAGCATAAGAGATCATATGACAATACTTATATAAGCTGCTGTTCTAAGAATGATCATGCTCATGTCCGTATTTTATTTTTATCGACACCTCTATCTCTAAACATGTGGACATATTTTTCGATTTCGGCTTTCGCTTGAGGACAAGCGAGGTCTAAGCTTGGGGGACTTGATACGTCCATTTTGCATCATGCTTTTATATTGATATTTATTGCATTATGGGATGTTATTACATATTATCTCATAATACTTATGCCCATTCTCTCTTATTTTACAAGGTTTACATAAAGAGGGAGAATGCCGGCAGCTGGGATTCTGGGCTAGAAAAGGAGCAAATATTAGAGACCTATTCTGCACAGCTTCAGAAGTCCTGAAACTTCATGAAAGTTATTTTCAGAATATATAAAAAATACTGAGCGCAAGAAGTACCAGAGGGGGGGGGGCACTCACCATCCACGAGGGTGGGGGGGCGCGCCCTACCCCCTGGGCGCGCCCCTACCTCGTGGCCCCCCTAGGGGCCCTCCGATGCCCATCTTCTACTATATGGAGTCTTTCATTGAGGAAAAAAAATCATAAGCAAGCTTTCGGGACGAGACTCCGCCGCCACGAGGCGGAACCTTGGCGGAACCAATCTAGGGCTCTGGCGGAGCTGTTCTGCCGGGGACAATTCCCTCTGGGAGGGGGAAATCATCACCATCATCATCACCAACGATCCTCTCATCGGGAGGGGGTCAATCTCCATCAACATCTTCACCAACACCATCTCCTCTCAAACCCTAGTTCATCTCTTGTATCCAGTTCTTGTCTCTAAGTCTGGGATTGGTACCTGTGGGTTGCTAGTATTGTTGATTACTCCTTGTAGTTGATGCTAGTTGGTTTACTTGGTGGAAGATCATATGTTCAGATCCTATATGCACATTAATACCCCTCTGATTATGAACATGAATATGCTTTGTGAGTAGTTACGTTTGTTCCCGAGGACATGGGAGAAGTCCTGATATTAGTAGTCATGTGAATTTGGTATTCATTCGATATTTTGATGAGATGTATGTTGTCTCTCCTCTAGTGGTGTTATGTGAACGTCGACTACATGACACTTCACCATTATTTGGGCCTAGAGGAAGGCATTGGGAAGTAATAAGTAGATGATGGGTTGCTAGAGTGACAGAAGCTTAAACCCTAGTTTATGCGTTGCTTCGTAAGGGGCTGATTTGGATCCATATGTTTCATGCTATGGTTAGGTTTACCTTAATACTTCTGTTGTATTTGCGGATACTTGCAATGGGGGTTAATCATAAGTGGGATGCTTGTCCAAGTAAGGACAGTACCCAAGCACCGGTCCACCCACATACCAAATTATCAAAGTACCAAACGCGAATCATATGAACGTGATGAAAACTAGCTTGACGATATTCCCGTGTGTCCCGGGGAGCGCTTTTCTCTATATAAGAATTTGTCCAGGCTTGTCCTTTGCTACAAAAAGGATTGGGCCACCTTGCTTCACTTTATTTACTTTTGTTACTTGTTGCTCGTTACGAATTATCTTATCACAAAACTATCTATTACCTATAATTTCAGTCCTTGCAGAGAACACCTTGCTGAAAACCGCTTATCATTTCCTTCTGCTCCTCGTTGGGTTCGACACTCTTACTTATCGAAAGGACTACGATAGATCCCCTATACTTGTGGGTCATAAGTGATAGGCTCAACGTTCACATACAACGGGTGCAAGCCAGTTTTGCACACGCAGAATACTCGGGTTAAACTTGACGAGCCTAGCATATGCAGATATGGCCTCGGAACACTGAGACCGAAAGGTCGTGCGTGAATCATATAGTAGATATGATCAACATAGTGATGTTCACCATTGAAAGCTACTCCATCTCACGTGATGATAGGACATGGTTTAGTTGATATGGATCACGTGATCACTTAGATGATTAGAGGGATGTCTATCTAAGTGGAAGTTCTTATGTAATATGATTAACTGAACTTAAATTTATCATGAACTTAGTCCTGATAGTATTTGCATATCCATGGTGTAGATCAATTGCTCGCGTATAGCTTCCCCGTTTTATTTATGATATGTTCCTAGAGAAAACTATGTTGAAAGATGTTAGTAGAAATGATGCCGACTAGCTCCGTGATCTGAGGATTATACTCATTGCTGCACAAAAGAATTATGTCCTTGGTGCACCACTAGGTGATGGACCTATTGCAGGAGCAGAGGTAGACATTATGAATGTTTAGCAAGCTCGGTATGATGACTACTTGATAGTTTTGTGCGCCATGCTTTATGGCTTAGAACCAGGACTTCAAAAACATTTTGAACGCCACGGGGCATATAAGATGTTCCAAGAGTTGAAATTAGTATTTCAGACTCATGCCCGTGTCGAGAGGTATGAGACCTCTGATAGTACTTTGCCTACAAGATGGAGGAGAATAGCTCAACCAGTGAGCATGTGCTCAGATTGTCTGGGTACTACAATTGCTTGAATCAAGTGGGAGTTAATATTCTAGATAAGATAGTGATTGACAGAGTTCTCTAGTCACTATCACCAAGTTATTGGAACTTAGTGATGAACTATAATATCCAAAGAATGACATAAAACGATTCCCGAGCTCTTCGCGATGCTGAAATCGGCGAAGGTAGAAATCAAGAAAAGCATCAAGTCACTACAAAAAAAAGACACATCTGTGACATTTTGGGCCGAACGAAAAAAATTATGTCATACTTATGACACTTCTATGACGATAATTGGACAAAACCCGGTATCATCATAGATGTGGTGGGGTCCTACTTCTATGACAAAAAATCATGACAGAAAATGAGCTTTTCATCTTGGGCGGGCCGGAGACGCAGCTGCATGACATTCTTTGGGCCGTCCATGACGGAAAAAACCATGGTCGAAGCGAGGGCGATGAAAATATCGGGGAGTTCCTGGTTACGGTGGGTGGTCAGGGGCTGAGCGATGTGCGTTTCTCTCGTACGTACGCGCGTGTGTGCGAGGCATTGGGCTCTAACTGAACCTGAGCGAGGCGTTGGGCTCTAATTGAACTTGAGCGATTGCACTACAGGCTACGCGTTACTGAACCCAAGCGACCGAGCGATGGCTGTTAACTGAACCCGATCGACCGATTCCTTCGCTACTGCTGCTAACTAAAGTCGATCGATGCTGCTTGTGGATGAACACCGGGGGGGGGATCTAGGGTTACATAAGGTCAGTTACAAAGAAAGGAATCTACTTATTTGATCGCCAAGCTTGCCTTCCACGCCAAGGAGAGTCCCGTCCGGACACTGGTGCAGTCCTCGGTCTTCGTATCTTCACAACCCATCAGTCCGGCCCATGGCTAATAGGCCGGACGCCCGAGGACCCCTTAGTCCAGGACTCCCTCAGACATACTATTGGAGTGCCTAAGATAAATTGTGTATGTAGACCCTATGTGTTTATTTACTTTGCATGTTAGCTTTGTCTCGGTTAAATAAAAAGCAGAGTTGGTGATGATGGTGTGCCTGCCATCCTGCAATATAGGCCGTCTGATCTATATCTAACGGATAGGAAGGAAACTATGACAATTTACCCGCACTCCTCTCAACATTTGCAGATAAGGCCTTCCCTCATTCATCCTTTTCTCCCACAAGATCTTGATGTTCCGTGCAACGCACAGGCATCTTGCTAGTACTCCTACAATATACTATATTATTGTGAATGTTCATATACACCGGCCGAGATTAATGCAAACATGACAGATTTTAATTACATTTCGAACTTTTATAGGACAGAAAAATAAAAGAAACCCGACCCTAAACCTATTCTACGGCGTCGACCGACGTCCTCCATCGGCGATCTCCATGTGCAGGGGCGGGGTTCAAGATGAAGGTGCGGTCTCCAGCGAGGAAGAGTAGAACACGGGAGATGGACCGGCCAGTTGGCACACCATGCCCTGCCGCCTCCCATGCCCTACTCATCCTCGGAGGAGTCCCCGACCTCGGCGGTGCCGGACATTGGATGGCAGCAAGTAGGACGCATGGCTGACGGTGCTGCCGTCGTTGGCCGCCATCGTGGCCACGCTTGTGCGGTCGTGTCCGCGTCTGGCTACGCCGCTATTGCGTCGCGAGTGGCGACTTGAGCGAGGGCGGCGACCTCGAGCTTCATCCTCGAAGACAAAGCCCTCCCGCAGAGCGTTCACGCTCGCGGTCATGGCGGATGTGGTGCCAGGTAGCAGGACGATGCGCTATGGTGTGGAGGTTAGCTAGCCATTGCCGCTTTAAGTAGCGTATTCCGGTGAGGCCAAAGCATCCGGGCGCGTCATTAAGTCGCCGGAGTTTGTTCCTCGGGCACCGAGCCTCTTAACGACGGCATACGAACGGATGACATGAATGCGGGCAGCTGGCACCGGCTGGGAACGCACCGCACGACGGCGTGAGGGACGAAGGTTTTAGGTGTGCCAGGGTAGTCAGTTGCGGTCGTAGCAACGTTGGAGATGCCCTTTGCTTACATGTGACCCCACATGTCATTGAAAAAGCAAGATGACACGGCATGGTCTTAGGTCCTGGGGATGCAGTTGGCCGCGCTACACCACTCCGCGGACACGCCGCGGCGCACGCGCACTTCGGCGCCCCGTGCATCCTCGACGAGCCGGGTGTTGATCTGCTGGTCATGCCATAGTGTAAGTGCATCTAGTGCCACCCCTAGTTGGTTTTGGAGTATTGATGACAAACCTAGTTGAGGGACTAATGTGTTTGTGAGAATTGCAGGATAACACAGGTAGAAGTCCCTCATTGATTCGGTTTTCCTACCAGAGATGACCCCTAAAAATGTATGAAGACATTGAAGTCAAAGGCGGTATGTGAAGACATTCACATTGCAGACTATGACAAGAGAATACATCGCATGAAGACTATGGAGCGCGAAGACTTAGATCTTTCGTAGTTCTTTTTCTTCTTTGTTGAGTCATAGGAACCACCGTACTGTTAAGTGGGGTCCAAGAGAACCAGTCAGAATGACTGAAGTGATGCTTAACCAAAATCCTATGTCTTCGAGTGAAGACTATGAGAGCGAATCTTGTCCAGAGTTGGACAAGTCAGCTTTGCTTGTAGCCCAAGTAAAGTTGTTGTGTGTGTTTGAAATCTGACAGTGGGAACACGTCTCAGTTCCTTAGTGACCCAGGGTCATTTCGGACAAATCAGGTCGGGTTGCCTAGTGGCTATAAATATCCCACCCCCTACAACCATAAACGGTTGGCTGCTCAGAGTTAGAGTACGGCTTTTGTCGTTTGAGAGCAACCCACCTCGAAGCCTTTGAGAGAGAATTCCTTGCGAGGATAAAGCCCTAAACACCCAGAGCCAAAGAGTGTTAGGCATCACTTAAGTCTTCCTGTCTGTGTGATCTGAAGACTTATTACACTTGAGGACTGTGAATCCTCGAACCGGTTAGGCGTCGCGTTCTGAGCATCCAAGAGTCATTGTGGATCGCCGATGAACGAAGTGTGTGAAGGTTTGGGAGTCTACCTTGAAGACTTACCAGAGTGATTGGGCGAGGTCTGTGTGACCTTAGCTCAAGGGGAATACGGTGAGGACTGGGTGTCCTGAGCTGCGTGTTCAGGACTGGGTGTCCGAGATTGTGTGTCCTTAGGTTTAAATACCTAGCCGCCCTAACCAGACGTATAGTTGTCACAGCAACTGGAACTGGTCCAACAAATCATTGTCTTCAGCGAGTCACTGGTTTCATCCTTCTCTTCCCTTTACTTACTGTTACTCCTTGTGAAGTCATTGTATGATTGCATTATCTTTTGTCTTCATTGAGTGACTGCTTGTTCTGATTGGCTTCATAATATCTTCCTACCTGATCGTTACTACCTAGCTGCTATTAGTCATTGTGCTTTCACTTCACTGAATACTTGACTATGGTTTGCCTAGTGTAGTCTACCTTCCGCTGCATGGTAATAGGTTTATTTCTATCGTTTGTCTTCGAAACTTCCACGTTTTGAAGACTCTCATAAAAATCGCCTATTCACCCCCCTCTAGTTGATATAACGCACTTTTAATTGGTATCAGAGCAACGTACTCCCTTGTTCTGTGTGATTCGGTTTAACCACCTGGAGTTTTAGCTATGTCGACTACAGGGATAATTAAAGTCTCCGCTGCATGCCCCGTCTTCGATGGAACTGAATATCCCTACTGGAAGAATAAGATGCGCATGCATCTTGAAGCCATTGATGTCGACCTATGGTATGTCGTCAAGAATGGCGTTCCCAAGGCTGGTGAAGGTGTCACCACTGCTGATGTCAAGAAGTTCGTTCAACTGGACTCCACTGCCAAGAACATCATCTGTGGTCATCTAACCAAAGGACAGTACGGCCATGTAAGTGCTTTGGTAACATCTAAGCTAGTCTGGGACTGGCTCTCCAAGGTCAATGAAGGCTTCTCAACCCAGAGAGATTAGAGAATCAGTGTCCTTCGCAACCTCTTCAACCACTTCAAGAGAAATGATAATGAGAATGTCCAGCTCACATTTGATCGACTCACCGACATCACAAATGAGCTTCAAGCTCTCGGCGCCACTGAGATCACCAAGCATGAAGTCGTCAAGACACTCCTGAGATCACTTGACAGCTCGTTTGACACCCTAGCCCTAATGATTCAAGAACGTCCTGACTTCAAGACACTCGATCCGTCTGACATACTTGAGAGGCTCAACACACACGAGTTTCAGCTTTCTGAGAAAAGAGACATCTACGGTCCCAACTATGGGCGAACTCATGCCTTGAAGGCAAAAGCTGTCTCCACATCTGAAGAAGAACCTGACAGCAGTTCTGATGATCCTGAAGACATTGGAAAGGAGCTTGCTATGCTTGTGAAGAAGTTCCAAAAATTCACCAAGAAGAAAGGCTTCAGAAAGTCTTCACGATCAAGCTCAAGGAATGATGAAGCTTCTGCTCATGACTACAAGAAAAGATCATGCCACAAGTGCAAGAAACCTGGCCACTACATCTCTGAGTGTCCGCAGTGGGACAATGAGAACAACAAGAAGAAGAAGAGCAAGGAGTATGACTCTGAAAGTGCGTTATATCGACTAGAGGGGGGGGTGAATAGGCGATTTTTATGAAAGTCTTCAAAACATGGAAGTTTCGAAGACAAACGATAGAAATAAACCTATTACCATGCAGCGGAAGGTAGACTACACTAGGCAAACTATAGTCAAGTATTCAATGGAGTGAAAACACTATGACTAATAGCAGCAATGTAGTAAGGATCAGGTAGGAAGATATTATGAAGCCAAACAGAACACGCAGTCACTCAGTGAAGACAAAAGATAGTGCAATCATACAATGACTTCACAAGGAGTAACAGTAAGTAAAGGGAAGGGAAGGATGAAACCAGTGACTCGTTGAAGACAATGATTTGTTGGACCAGTTCCAGTTGCTGTGACAACTGTACGTCTGGTTGGGGCGGCTAGGTATTTAAACCTGAGGACACACAATCCCGGACACCCAGTCCTGAACATGCAGCTCAGGACACCCAGTCCTCACCGTATTCCCCTTGAGCTAAGGTCACACAGACCTCGCCCAATCACTCTGGTAAGTCTTCAAGGTAGACTCCTAAACCTTCACAGACTTCATTCACCGACAATCCACAATGTCTCTTAGATGCTCAGAACGCGACGCCTAACCGGCTGGAGGATTCACAGTCCTCAAGTGTAATAAGTCTTCAGATCACACAGACAAGAAGACTTAAGTGATGCCTAACTCTCTTTGGCTCTGGGTGGTTAGGGCTTTATCCTCGCAAGGAATTCTCTCTCAAAGGCTTCGAGGTGGGTTGCTCTCAAACGACAAAAGCCGTACTCTAACTCTGAGCAGCCAACCATTTATGGTTGTAAGGGGTGGGCTATTTATAGCCACTAGGCAACCCGACCTGATTTGTCCGAAATGACCCTGGGTCACTAAGGAACTGACACGTGTTCCAACGGTCAGATTTCAAACTCACACGGCAACTTTACTTGGGCTACAAGCAAAGCTGACTTGTCCGACTCTGGACAAGATTTGCTCTCATAGTCTTCACTCAAAGACATAGGTTTTGGTTAAGCATCACTTCAGTCATTCTGACTGGTTCTCTTGGACCGCACTTAACAGTACAGTGGTTCCTATGACTCAACAAAGAAGAAAAAAAACTACGAAAGATCTAAGTCTTCGAGCTCCATAGGCTTCATGTGATGTCTTCTCTTGTCATAGTCTTCAATGTGAATATCTTCATATACCACCTTTGACATCAATGTCTTCATACATTTTTAGGGGTCATCTCTGGTAGGAAAACCGAATCAATGAGGGGCTTCTACCTGTGTTATCCTGCAATTCTCACAAACACATTAGTCCCTCAACTAGGTTTGTCGTCAATACTCCAAAACCAACTAGGGGTGGCACTAGATGCACTTATAATCTCCCCCTTTTGGTGATTGATGACAAACTAGTTGAAGTTTTCAATGGGGAATATAATATGTGAAATTGTAAAGGATAAGGAATTGTCTTCATAAGTTGCAAGGGCTCCCCCTGAAGATGTGCATATATGTAATTTGCTTTTGGAATGCACATGGACATGGCAGGTTGTGCTTGTGGAGATCCTCTTCAACTTATGATGACAATCCACTATGCATGTGAAGGTATGTGAAGATAATGCCATGCATAATGGAAAATGGACGTCTGCAAAATGATGTAAGTGCGGAATTTATCGTCGCACATGCGGAATTTATCATCACATCACAAGGTGGCAAATAAGTAGCAGACGACCATCGAGTTTAAGTGTTACAACTCAAAGAACCAAATGTATCAAAACGAGAGTTGTAAACACGAAGCAAAATATAAAGCACCCGCCCATATGGACCTGCTTGAAGACTATCAAATTCATATGCTTCTCCCCCTTTTGCCAGGAAGGACCAAAAAGGTTTGAAGACATAGAGCATCTACTCGTTCCCATGAAGAGTAGGTGAAGCAGCAGGGTCGTCGGTGATGTTCGGCGGTGCAGAAGAACTTGGGGCAGTGTCTAAGTGTGCTGAAGGAGGTGGCGGTGAAGTAGCATCGTCTTCATCCTCAATCACTCTGGCATTCACAGTTGCAGCAGAGGAAGAGAATTCAGAGTCTTCAAGAGATGGAGTTCGTCGCAGCACTGCCCTTCGAGGAGGTGTGGAGTCAAACTTGAAGCGTTCAGAGAAGCCATCCTCTTGAAGATCATCTTCAGAGCACATTAGCGTCAGCCCTTTCCAGGTGCGTCGAGAGGTTTCGTGTGCAACAAAGGCATTCTTGGTGGCAAGATTGCGAATGCGATTAACATCCACCAAGAGGCTTTGCATTTGACGCTTTAGCCAGTCATGATGCCCATCCTGTTCTGATGGAGAGCCACAAGAAGCTCTCGGTCATTGAGAACACGAGTGCGCTTCTTGGGTCGTTGGGCAATTGTGCTATCGGTGGCTTCAGTGAGAGCAGGATGTGGTGCACATGTAGTTCCAGCCAAAGGATACACATGAGTGACTGCTTCAACTCCTTCAATGTTCTGAGAAAAACTTTGATGCTCCGCATTCTGAAGACTTAGAGGTTCCTTGGCAGGCTCAGGATAAATGGCTTCAATAGACATATCCACATCAGGCAGAAAGATCCGATGATTGCGAGCAGATGGCTGATATGAGATAGCGGAGTGGAGTTTGATCAGCCGCATTATCCGTGGAGCGTAGAACTTCAAGCCAAAAAGATCAGAGCCTGATGCAGCAAGTTGGCGGATGAAGAAGTCCTGTGCATTGAAGCATTTGCCATGAAGAATATAGAATACCAAGGTCTTCATTGCACCTTCCAGCTTGGCCTGTGGAGAATGGCCTTTGATGGGCCAGAGAGTTCGCCTTATGATGTGATAAATAGTCCTTGGCAGATACTCAAGGTCTTCAACAAGGAACTCCTTAGGATATGCAGCATCTTGGGGAATGGCTTCATCATACTGAGCATCTGACTCATGTTAGGTTCAGGCTTCTGAAAGATGCTCTCCACAGCTTCACTGTGAAGTTGACAGCCAGATTCGTGGAGATCGCCAGGAGTTGGTAGACCAGTGAGCTCAATGATATCAAAGGCTTTGGCTTCATGATGAACATTTCCTGTCATCCACTCCAGGACCCAAGTCTTCGGATCTCTGTTGTACCCACAGATGTGAAGTGTGGCATAGAATTGGAGCAGCAACTCTTCATTCCAATGCTCTTGGTCAGTGAAGAACGACAGCAATCCAACCTCTTTGAAGCAATCCAGAGCTTTTTCCAGACAGGGCAGACCAGCTATTGCTTTAATGTCAAGACGCTTATGTGGGAAGATGCGACCTTGATTGTATAGAATGCAGGAGTAATAGCTTCGCTGCGGATAGCTCCAGAACCGATCAAATGATATTCTTTCCCTTGAGTAGGGGTTCCTGGAGCTATTGAAGAAAGTGTTGTCTGCTTTGAAGCCATTGATATTGAAGAATCCAGGTGCTGATGCAGGACCTGGAAACCTGGGCAATCTTGGGATTGGCTTCTGTACCTGAGGCATGTGCTCAACATGATAGTCAAACTGAGGACCAGCAGCAGGCGCAAGAACAGAAGCAGTGGGATCAGTGGCTTCGCTAACTTCTGGTGCTTGGGTTGGTGAAGGCTCCACATTAGCTTCAGCCATGACAGCATCAGTGGCTTCATTGGTGTTGGTGGTGGCAGCCTCAAGATTCTCAACCTCCACTTGACGAGCTGGAGGGTCGGTCACAGTCACGTTCTCCTCGAGAATAACTTCTTGGTGGGACGGGGGAGTAGCAGCCCTTGGTGTTTCTTCTTCATCGGCTGATGCAGCCGGAATGTCTTCAGCAGCTTTAGCTTCAGACTCAGAGACTGGAGGCCCTGGTCCTTTGCGAAGCCTGCGTAACGCTGGCGACGCCTGTGGAGTTGGAGTTGGCTGGGCCTCAAAGTCTTCTTCCTCTTGTGCTTGTGGGCGATCAGCCCATGATGCATCCTGAGCGATTGGCGTCAGAGGGCGACCAATGCTGATGAGTTCGCTGTGCGTTAGCACAGGCGATGATACCTGTTGGTGCTCGAGCTAAGGAAGAACTGCATCGTCTTCAACATGGTCATGATGACCAATGTCTTCAGCAGCGATGGGATCAGCTGCTGGAAAGTCTTCAGCTTCATGAGCCTCTGTGAAAGCAGGCTCATGGACAGTCAGTTGACGTTCTTGAGGTTCAGCGTCAGGGCGAACCATGGAGATGGGTTCAACAATCAAGGGCTATGTGGGAGCAGCCCATTCCTTCTTGGTCTTCCTCTTCTTCTTAGAGGGAGCAGTAGCAGAGGCTTCAGGATATTTCCTCTTTCTGGCTTCAGCCTCAGCAGTCCTCGTCTTCTTCAGCTCTAAAGCGGTTGACCGGGCCTTTGGCTTCGAGCCAGTCATGCTAGTTGGGAAGACAATGGGATCTTCTTCCCGCCTTGGTGCGTCGGGTTCGGCCATAGTGGGCTTCTTCTTCTTCTTAGCAGCCATCCTGGGATCAATGTCAGGACGCCCAAGGGCCTTGCACTTTTCAGCCTCATTGTAGGCTTGTACACACTTGTCAGCCAGGCTCTTCATGCGCTCACGAGAGCCTTGAGCTTCTTCACGCTTCTTGAGAAAGGCTTCTTTAAGCTCGTGCAACATGAGCTTGAAGTTCTTGACCTCTTGTACACTGAGCTTGGCCATATGCTTCTTGAACTGAGCCTTTTCATAGTCAATCTTTTGCTTCAGTTCGATGATGCGCTGAGCAAGAGCTAGCTCTGAAGCAATGGCGCCATGGAAGGCGACACTGAGACCAATGGGAAGTTGCAGGTCTTCGAAGCTGAGGTTGGGTGTTTCAAACCACTCATCAATGAAGTCGTGGATGATTGCCACGTCAAAGAGAGGCAAATTGTTAAAGATTTCTGCTTCTTCTTTGCTCTTGATCAGCTGCTCAAGAGCGTCATCTGCAAGATCTTCATCACTGGACAGATCAATGGCATCGTTGCGCAGAACAGCAGCAGCTGTCAGTTCTTGGTCGGTGTGTGGCAGAGGCATCTTGACTTTCTAGGGCTTGGAAATGCGTGATAAATCTTCAGACTGCACACTGTCTTCAGGAGGTGCAGTGGCCAATGGCTTCGCCCGTGAGATTTTTGGTGCAGAGGCAGGCTTTGATGCTTTTGGCTGCTTCAGTTTCTTTCGCTTCGGCGCTACAGGCGCTTCATCTGATTCAGCGTCATCTGCAGGCTCATTCACGGCTGTCCCTTGAACCAAGATATGGGTGATGAGACCTTCAAGGTTGTAGAAAGGACCAATGACATTGGGTTCTGCATCTCGTGAGCCGTCAGCCCGGGGAGCAGAAGGACCAGGGTTGAAGTCTAGTCCCAATGACTTCTTGTTCTGCTTTGCTGAGTTCTGGGCAAACTGGAAGTTGCGCTTGAACAGATTGTCGTCACGACACCATAGCAGTGATGATGAGTGTGCATCTGCAGGCTGTGGCCCACGGACCATACAGGGATAGAAGCCTTGTTCAATGGCTTCATCTCTGGTCCTGGGTTGAAGATTTTTGTAGAGGATGTCTCCCCATGGTCGCTTGATGGCATTCTTTTCAGCATATTCCTTTGTCACAAATCTGTACTTGAACCACTGTTCTGCCCAATAGCGTCGAATCCATTGGATTCGTGTCTTGCGCTGATTATAATCCTCTTCAGGATCTGTCTTGTACAGCTCTGAGAGGTCATCGGGCAGATCTCTTGATGTTTCTCCTCGACGCTTTCTGCCACCCTTCCTTGCTGATTTCTCTGAAGCCATGAACTTTAAACTGAATGGCTTCAATACGTTCAAAGGCTTCAAAGGCTTTCGCTTGCTGGACAAACATGAACTGGCTTCGGGAGAATTTATGTGATACTGTAAGAATTCTGCAAATGAATGTAGACTATGAGAACCAAGGGATTCTCCCACGGACATGTACCTGTGACAGCATTAAGGTGCGAGGGAAGGGGAAGAGGTCATATGCATTCTCAGAAGATTTTGAAGATAAATCAGTTTAGAAGACATTGACCTCATCGTGCGAAGACATTCACTCATAGATAAGGACTTGGTTCCAGATTTGTACGAATCCACGGATCAGTACAAGTGAGGAATCTAACTACTTTGTGAAGCATAAGTGAATATACTAGGCATGTTATGAGATGCAGTATGAAAGAGATCCAACTTGTGTGAATAGAAACTGCTTGTGGTAGAAAGTGATAAAGCTATAGGATCAAAGGGGCCGTAAAAAGGAAGTTTTATTTACCACACGAAGAACTGCTAGACGGAGTGGAAGAGGAGACCGAGCAGTTCGATCTTCCGTGCCCTAACTTGGCGACGGAGGACACCTACAGTGACGGGGGAGAAGACTATGTCCGCGGTTGGCGTGAAGACGGCGTTGGAGAGGTTGCGGCAGCGAAGCGCTTCGTCACCGGCGTCGTCGAGGGCTAGCGGTGGTGCTAGGGTTCGTGCGAGAGTGGAAGAAAAGATAATGACTGCTGTGAGGCATGTATTTATAGGTACAAGGGCGGCACTGCGTTATTACATAGGTGCCCCTGGCGATTCACATATGAGGGACACGTGGCCGTCATGCAGCATATCGGGGGTTGTTCCACGTCCCACGCACGCCTGGATTGTCGGGTGGTCGTTCCCACTTCTCCGGGTTTCAGGTGAAGGAATGAGCATTGAAAACGGACTTAATGTTTGTCTCTGTATCTTCTGCTGACAAGGACGCAGAGAAGACATTCGACAGTTTCAATAGAATGCATATGATTTGGAGAGATAGAGTTTGAGATAGAAAGCATAGAGAGGTTAGGGTCCGATCACATTCACTTAGTTCAAAAGATTCAACAAGAAGACATAGCTATAAGTGAATGCTGTAGAGGACAGAACACTAGTATATATATATATATATATATATATATATATATATATATATATATATATATATATATATATTCAACATAGTGAAGATAATCATGAAGACATGTTGAGATTGAAGCCAAACCAAATGTGAAGACATAGCAAATGTAACGCCATGAGTGAAACACTTCAAACAGAACATTTGGTGGTGGCGTTACCCACCGTATAGGAAGTATTAGACCCAGACACGACGCACAATTATCATGGCGCTCCGAAGTCAAAATCCACATTAATGTATTTACACTTAGAATGTATGTCTTCATTGATTGAAGATATACTTTACTTCGTGTGTTGCACATCTAAGTCATCAATATGCATAAGTGTTAGGATGTGTGCTTGATCACAGGACATTTGAGGATTCCAAGATATTTAGCTCACACCGTAACTTGCAAAATCTCTTCTCATCCAAGGGCTTGGTGAAGATATCTGCCAATTGCTCTTTAGTGTTGACGTGTATGATATCAATATCTTCCTTCACAACATGATCTCTGAGAAAGTGATGACGAATTTCAATGTGCTTTGTCTTCGAGTGCTGAACTGGGTTGTTGGCAATCTTGATGGTGCTTTCATTGTCGTAGTAGAGTGGCACTTGCTTCAGATGAATGCCATAGTCCTTGAGTGTTTGCTTCATCCACAGAAGCTGAGCGCAGCAAGATCCAGCAGCAATGTATTCAGATTCAGCAGTGGAGATAGATACACAGTTCTGCTTCTTTGAAGACCAACATACAAGTGATCGTCCCAGAAAATGACATGTGCCTGATGTAGACTTGCAATCCACTTTGTCACCAGCATAATCAGCATCCGAGAATCCAACCATGTCAAACTCTGAGCCCTTTGGATACCATAATCCTAGAGTTGGGGTGTGAGCCAAATATCAAAGAATTCACTTCACAGCTAAGTGATGCGACTCCTTTGGTGCCGCTTGAAATCGAGCACACATGCAAACACTAAGCATAATATCTGGCCTAGATGCACATAGATAAAGCAAAGAACCAATCATGGAGTGGCATACCTTTTGATCGAACTCTTTACCATTGTCGTCAAGACCCAGATGATGTTTGGCTAGCATTGGCGTCATGAAGCCTTTGCAGTCTTGCATACCGAACTTCTTTAGGCAATCTTGGAGATACTTCTCTTGAGATATGAAGATGCCGTTGCGTTGCTGTCGTATTTGAAGACCGAGGAAGAACTTCAGCTCTCCCATCATGGACATCTGATATTGCTCTTGCATCATATATCCAAACTCTTCACTGTACTTCTGATTGGTGCAGCCGAAGATGTTGTCATCCACATATATTTGGGACACAAACAGTTCACCATCATATGTCTTCGTGAAGAGAGTGGGGTCGAGGGAACCAGGTATGAAGCCTTTGCTCTTCAGGAAGTATTTGAGTGTGTCATACCAAGCCCGAGGGGCTTGTTTGAGGCCATATAGTGCCTTGTTGAGCTTGTATACCATGTCAGGATGTTTTGGATCTTCAAAGCCAGGCGGTTGTGCAACATACACTTCTTCTTCGATCTTGCCATTGAGAAAGGCGCTCTTCACATCCATTTGATATAGAAGTACGTTATGATGATTTGCATAGGCCAGCAGTATGCGTATGGCTTCAAGTCTAGCCACAGGAGCAAATGTTTCGTCGAAGTCAATGCCTTCCACTTGAGTGTATCCTTGAGCAACGAGATGAGCTTTGTTTCTGACAACTTGACCATGCTCATCTTGCTTGTTGCGGTATATCCATTTGGTGCCTATTATGTTGTGCTTCCGAGGATCAGGACATTTAACCAGTTCCCATACATTATTCAGCTCAAACTGTTGAAGCTCTTCTTGCATAGCTTGAATCCATTCAGGTTCCATGAAGGCTTCTTCAGCTTTCTTGGGTTCTGATATTGAGACGAATGCGAAGTGCCCACAGAAATTTGCTAGCTGAGTTGCCCTTGAACGAGTGAGCGGACCAGGTGCATTGATGCTATCAATTATTCTCTCAATCTGCACTTCATTGGCAACACGAGGATGTATAGGGCGAAGATTTTGCTCTTGCTGATCATTGTCATTGTTAGTGGGATTGTCTTCAGGCTGAGCATTGTCTTCAGGTTGATCAGGTGCGGAGATGATAAGTTCCTCTTCAGGTTGAGCTTCAGAGGGTATGATTTCTCCAGGTCCCATTAGCTTGATTGATTCGCTGGATGGAACTTCATCTAGCACATTTGGCAGGTGCTCTCTTTGTGAACCGTTAGTCTCATCAAATCGCACATCCACTGTTTCAACCACTTTATAATGAAAGAGATTGAAGACTCTGTAGGAGTGTGAATCCTTTCCATATCCAAGCATAAAACCCTCATGTGCTTTTGGTGCAAATTTTGAAGTGTGATGTGGATCCTTGATCCAGCACCTGGCGCCAAATACTCTGAAGTAACTGACATTTGGCTTCTTGCCAGTAAGGAGCTCATAAGATGTCTTGTTCAGAAGCTTGTGAAGATACACACGATTGATTGTATGGCATGCAGTATCAATGGCTTCAGGCCAGAATTTTCTTGGAGTCTTGTATTCATCAAGCATTGTTCGGGCCATCTCAATCAGTGTTCTATTCTTGCGTTCGACGACGCCATTCTGCTGTGGCGTGTACGGAGCTGAGAATTCATGTGTGATGCCCAAAGTATCAAGATATGTATCAAGGCCAGTGTTCTTGAATTCAGTGCCATTGTCACTTCTGATGTGCTTTATCTTGGCGCCATAGTTGTTCATTGCTCGATTGGCGAAGCGTCTGAAGACATCCTGCACTTCAGTCTTGTAGAGGATTATGTGCACCCAAATATATCTAGAATAATCATCAACAATGACAAAGCCATAGAGACAAGCAATAGTAGTAAGAGTTTAGTAATGAGTAGGACCGAAAAGATCCATGTGGAGCAGTTCGAAGGGTCGAGTAGTTGTCATGATTGTCTTCGAGGGATGTTTGGCCCTCGTCATCTTTCCTGCTTCACAGGCACCGCATAAGTGATCTTTCTTGAACTTGACACCCTCGATGCCTATGACATGCTTCTTCTTTGCAAGGGTGTGGAGGTTCCTCATGCCAGCATGCCCTAGCCTCTGATGCCAGAGCCAGCATTCTGAAGCTTTTGCTAGAAGACATACGGCAAGCTGTGGTTCTGCTGAGAAATCTACCACGTACAAATCATCTTTCCGATACCCTTCAAACACTAGAGACTTGTCAGATTCCATTAGAACAAGGCAACGATATTTTCCAAAAATTACGATCATGTTCAAATCGCAAAGCATTGAGATAGACATTAAGTTGAAGCGAAGGGATTCAACAAGCATGACTTTATCCATGTGTTGATCCTTTGAGATTGCAACTCTACCTAGACCCAATACCTTACTTTTACCAGTGTCAGCAAATGTGATGTGACTCTTGTCGGATGGACGTAAGGTTGAGTCCATAAGAAGGCTTCTTTTGCCAGTCATGTGATTGGTACACCCACTATCAATAATCCATTCTGAAGACGCTGGTGTCGTACCCTACAGTGCAGTTAGGGGGATAGGCTTCACGAAGAGAATTGTGAAGCAAAAACATTTGACGAACCAGTGGGTTATGAAAGCTTAGATCCAGATTAGGACTGATAGGGAGAGTAGCAAGCGATTCAGGAACGAAGTACATAGTAAGACCATTCGGGCATTTGATCTTGCGCCCTACAAGATGTTTAAGGTCCCCAGCAATAGCGTCACACGATTTTGGTTTTCTACTAGAGACCTTTCCCTGCAAAAGAGAGTTAAGCTTTCTTAGCCACCCACATCTTCAAGGGTGGCTTAGAAGCAATAAGTCTAAGTGCAGCGTCTGAGAACTTTGGCTTTGGAGCCCTAGCAAAAAGTCTTGCAGGCGGACAATAGTACTCATAAGAATAAGCAGAATAGTTCTTGGTCTTATGAACATGGCGGTTCGATGAACGATGCTCATATTCATAGGCCTGGGTATGATTTCCCTGCAAAACATTTGCGTTAGTGCGACTCAGGTGAGTCCTCTATCTGTATGAATCCTTTGGGCCGTATGAAGCCTGTGGTCTGGGGTATGTCTTCTTCATCTGTGGTGTCATGATGACATTCACATGAAGATTTTCCAAACACCTTTTCGACACCCAGATCTTCTTCATAGGCTGTCCATTCCTGCAGTTAGTACCAATGTACATGGCAAACACTTCACCATTCTGATTCTTAAACAGTTTATAGTTTGCATCAAAGGATTCATCAATGACAATGGGGTTAGCACAAGTGAAGCCAGATAGATTAGATGGATCTGCTGAAGGTTCCTTTGCAGTAACCCATGTGGTTTTGGGGTACTGCTCAGGTTTCCAGTAAGAGCCATCAGCATTCATTTTCCTTACGAACCCAACACCCTCTTTCCTAGGGTTTCGGTTCAGGATCTGCCTTTTGAGGACATCACATAGTGTCTGATGCCCTTTGAGACTTTTGTACATCCCTGTTGCAAGCAATGTCTTCAACCTAGCATTCTCATCAGCAATAGCAGTGGTATCCTCAGCAGAGGGGTTAGTTACCACCTCAACAGTTGAAGATATTGCAACCGTAGCAGCAGTAGAACACTCAGCAACAGAAGTAGCGTTGTCACACTCGATGCATTTAAGACATGGTGGTTCAAATCCTTCCTGAGCGGAACTGATCTGTTTGGCGCGAAGTGACTCGTTTTCCTTTTGAAGATCTTCATGAGCCGCTCTCAATTTCTCAAGATCTTGCTTCCTTTGAAGATAATCATAGGAAAGCTTTTCATGAGTTGTTGAGAGCATTTCATGACGAGTTTCAAGTTCCTCATACTTAACGTGAAGATTTTTTATGTCTTCAATTAAGGACTCAGATCGAGTCATTTGAGCGCCTAACAGATCATCACTTTTGTCTAACAGTTTTTGAATATGTTCCATGGCTTCCTGTTGTTCAGTTGCAATTTTAGCAAGTGTTTTGTAGCTGGGTCTTGAACCACAATCAGAGTCATCGTCACTAGATGTTTGATAGTGAGTAGTGCGTGTGTTTACCTTGGCACCGCGTGCCATGAAGCAGTAGGTAGGAGCGGAGTAGTCCTTGCCATTTGCATCGGTGTCGGTGGTGAAGTCATTGTCTTCAGTGTTGAAGATGGACTTGGCAACGTATGCTGTAGCCAGACTTGCAACGCTAGAATCGGACTCCTCCTCAGACTCCACCTCCGCCTCCTCAGAAGCGGACTCTTCCTCTGAATCCATTTCCTTGCCAACAAACGCATGTGCCTTGCCAGATGAGCTCTTCTTGTGTGATGAAGACTTTGAGGAAGACTTGGAAGAAGACTTTGAGTATTTCTTCTTCTTCTTGTCGTCAAAGTCATATTCCTTGCTCTTCTTCTTCTCTTTGTTCTCATTGTCCCACTGCGGACACTCAGAGATGAAGTGGCCAGTTTTCTTGTAGTTGTGGCATGTTTTCTTCTTGTAGTCATGAGCAGAAGCTTCATCATTCCTTGAGCTTGATAGTGAAGACTTTCTGAAACCTTTCTTCTTGGTGAATTTTTGGAACTTCTTCACAAGCATAGCAAGTTCCCTTCCAATGTCTTGAGGATCATCAGAACTGTTGTCAGATTATTCTTCAGATGAGGAGACAGCTTTTGCCTTCAAGGCACGAGTTCGCCCATAGATTGGACCGTAGATATCTCTTTTCTCAGAAAGCTGAAACTCATGTGTGTTGAGCCTCTCAAGTATGTCAGACGGATCGAGTGTCTTGAAATCAGGATGTTCTTGAATCATCAGGGCTAGGGTGTCAAACAAACTGTCAAGTGATCTCAGTAGTGTCTTGACGACTTCATGCTTGGTAATCTCAGTAGCGCCGAGGGCTTGAAGCTCATTTGTGATGTCGGTGAGTCGATCAAATGTGAGCTGGATATTCTCATTGTCATTTCGCTTGAAGCGGTTGAATAGATTGCGAAGAACACTGATTCTCTGATCTCTCTGGGTTGAGACGCCTTCGTTGACCTTGGAGAGCCAGTCCCAGACTAGCTTAGATGTTTCCAAAGCACTCACACGGCCATACTGTCCTTTGGTCAGATGACCACAGATGATATTCTTGGCAGTAGAGTCCAGTTGAACGAACTTCTTGACATCAGCAGCACTGACACCTTCTCCAGCCTTGGGAATGCCGTTCTTGACGACATACCATAGGTCGATGTCAATGGCTTCAAGATGCATGCGCATCTTATTCTTCCAGTAGGGATATTCAGTTCCATCGAAGACGGGGCACACAGCGGAGACTTTAATTATCCTTGTAGTCAACATAGCTAAAACTCCAGGTGGTTAAACTGAATCACACAGAACAAGGGAGTACCTTGCTCTGATACCAATTGAAAGTGCGTTATATCGACTAGAGGGGGGGGTGAATAGGCGATTTTTGTGAAAGTCTTCAAAACGTGGAAGTTTCGAAGACAAACGATAGAAATAAACCTATTACCATGCAGCAGAAGGTAGACTACACTAGGCAAACTATAGTCAAGTATTCAATGGAGTGAAAACACTATGACTAATAGCGGCAATGTAGTAAGGATCAGGTAGGAAGATATTATGAAGCCAAACAGAACACGCAGTCACTCAGTGAAGACAAAAGATAGTGCAATCATACAATGACTTCACAAGGAGTAACAGTAAGTAAAGGGAAGGGAAGGATGAAACCAGTGACTTGTTGAAGACAATGATTTGTTAGACCAGTTCTAGTTGTTGTGACAACTGTACATCTGGTTGGGGCGGCTAGGTATTTAAACCTGAGGACACACAGTCCCGGACACCCAGTCCTGAACACGTAGCTCAGGACACCCACTCCTCACCGTATTCCCCTTGGGCTAAGGTCACACAGACCTCGCCCAATCACTCTGGTAAGTCTTCAAGGTAGACTCCCAAACCTTCACAGACTTCGTTCACCGGCAATCCACAATGTCTCTTGGATGCTCAGAACGCGACGCCTAACCGGCTGGAGGATTCACAGTCCTCAAGTGTAATAAGTCTTCAGATCACACAGACAAGAAGAATTAAGTGATGCCTAACTCTCTTTGGCTCTGGGTGGTTAGGGCTTTATCCTTGCAAGGAATTCTCTCTCAAAGGCTTCGAGGTGGGTTGCTCTCAAACGACAAAAGCCGTACTCTAACTCTAAGAAGCCAACCGTTTATGGTTGTAGGGGGTGGGCTATTTATAGCCACTAGGCAACCCGACCTAATTTGTCCGAAATGACCCTGTGTCACTAAGAAACTGACACGTGTTCCAACGATCAGATTTCAAACTCACACGACAACTTTACTTGGGCTACAAGCAAAGCTGACTTGTCCGACTCTAGACAAGATTCGCTCTCATAGTCTTCACTCGAAGACATAGGTTTTGGTTAAGCATCACTTCAGTCATTCTGACTGGTTCTCTTGGACCGCACTTAACAGTACGGTGGTTCCTATGACTCAACAAAGAAGAAAAAGAACTACGAAAGATCTAAGTCTTCGAGCTCCACAGGCTTCATACGATTCTTCTCTTGTCATAGTCTTCAATGTGAATATCTTCATATACCACCTTTGACATCAATGTCTTCATACATTTTTAGGGGTCATCTCTGGTAGGAAAACCGAATCAATGAGGGACTTCTACCTGTGTTATCCTGCAATTCTCACAAACACATTAGTCCCTCAACTAGGTTTGTCATCAATACTCCAAAACCAACTAGGGGTGGCACTAGATGCACTTACAGACTCTGACGGCAAGAAGAAGAAGAAATACTCAAAGTCTTCTTCCAAGTCTTCATCACACAAGAAGAGCTCATCTGGCAAGGCACGTGCGTTTGTTGGCAAGGAAATGGATTCAGAGGAGGAGTCCGCTTCTAAGGAGGCGGAGGTGGAGTCTGAGGAGGAGTCCGATTCTGGCGTTGCGAGTCTGGCTACAGCATACGTTGCCAAGTCCATCTTCAACACTGAAGACAACGACTTCATCACCGACACCGATGCAAATGACAAGGACTACTCCGCTCCTACCTACTGCTTCATGGCACGTGGTGCCAAGGTAAACACACGCACTACTCACTATCAAACATCTAGTGAAGATGACTCTGATTGTGATTCCAAACCCAACTACGAAACACTTGCTAAAATTGCAACTGAACAACAAAAAGCCATGGAACATATTCAAAAACTGTTAGACAAAAGCAATGATCTGTTAGACGCTGAAATGACTCGATCTCAGTCCTTAATTGAAGACATAAAAAATCTTCATGTTAAGTATGAGGAACTTGAAAGTCGTCATGAAACGCTCTCAACAACTCATGAAAGGCTTTCCTATGATTATCTTCAAAAGAAGCAAGATCTTGAGAAATTGAGAGCGGCTCATGAAGATCTTCAAAAGGAAAACGAGTCACTTCGCGCCAAACAGATCAGTTCCGCTCAGGAAGGATTTGAACCACCATGTCTTAAATGCATCGAGCGTGACAACGCTACTTCTGTTGCTGAGTGTTCTACTGCTGCTACGGTTGCAATATCTTCAACTGTTGAGGTGGTAACTAACCCCTCTGCTGAGGATACCACTGCTATTGCTGATGAGAATGCTAGGTTGAAGACATTGCTTGAAACAGGGATGTACAAAAGTCTCAAAGGGCATCAGACACTATGTGATGTCCTCAAAAGGCAGATCCTGAACCGAAACCCTAGGAAAGAGGGTGTTGGGTTCGTAAGGAAAATGAATGCTGATGGCTCTTACTGGAAACCTGAGCAGTACCCCAAAACCACATGGGTTGCTGTAAAGGAACCTTCAGCAGATCCATCCAATCTATCTGGCTTCACTTGTGCTAACCCCATTGTCATTGATGAATCCTTTGATGCAAATTATAAACTGTTTAAGAATTAGAATGGTGAAGTGTTTGCCAAGTATATTGGTACTAACTGCAGGAATGGACCGCCTATGAAGAAGATCTGGGTGCCGAAAAGGTGTTTGGAAAATCTTCCCGTGAATGTCATCATGACACCACAGGTGAAGAAGACAAACCCCAGACCACATGCTTCATACGGTCCAAAGGCTTCATACAGACAGAGGACTCACCTGAGTCGCACTAACGCAAATGTTTTGCAGGGAAGCCATACTCAGGCCTATGAATATGAGCGCGGTTCATCAAACCGCCATGTTCGTAAGACCAAGAACTATTCTGCTTATTCTTATGAGTACTATTGTCCACCTGCAAGACTTTTTGCTAGGGCTCCAAAGCCAAAGTTCTCAGATGCTGCACTTAGACTCATTGCTTCAAAGCCATCCTTGAAGATGTGGGTGGCTAAGAAATCTTAACTCTCTTTTGCAGGGAAGGGTCTCCAGCAGACAACCAAAATCGTCTGACGCTATTGCTGGGGACCTTAAACATCTTGTAGGGCGCAAGATCAAATGCCCAAATGGTCTTATTATGTACTTTGTTCCTGAATCGCTTGCTACTCGCCCTATCAGTCCAAATCTCGATCTAAGCTTTCATAACCCACTGGTTCGTCAAATGTTTTTGCTTCACAATTCTCTTCGTGAAGCCTATCCCCCTAACTGCACTGTAGGGTACGACACCAGCAGCTTCAGAATGGATTATTGATAGTGGGTGTACCAATCACATGACTGGCAAGAGAAGCCTTCTTATGGACTCAACCTTACGACCATCCGACAAAAGTCACATCACATTTGCTGACACTGGTAAAAGTAAGGTATTGGGTCTAGGTAGAGTTGCAATCTCAAAGGATCAACACATGGATAAAGTCATGCTTGTTGAATCCCTTGGTTTCAACTTAATGTCTGTCTCAATGCTTTGTGATTTAAACATGATTGTGATGTTTGGAAAATATCGTTGCCTTGTTCTAATGGAATCTGACAAGTCTCTAGTGTTTGAAGGGTATCGGAAAGATGATTTGTACGTGGTAGATTTCTCAGCAGGACCACAGCTTGCCGTATGTCTTCTAGCAAAAGCTTCAGAATGCTGGCTCTGGCATCGGAGGCTAGGGCATGCTGGCATGAGGAACATGCACACCCTTGCAAAGAAGAAGCATGTCATAGGCATCGAGGGCGTCGAGTTCAAGAAAGATCACTTATGCGGTGCCTGTGAAGCAGGAAAGATGACGAGGGCCAAGCATCCCTCAAACACAATCATGACAACGACTCGACCCTTCGAACTGCTCCACATGGATCTTTTAGGTCCCACTCATTACTCAACTCTTACTACTACTGCTTGTCTCTATGGCTTTGTCATTGTTGATGATTATTCTAGATATACTTGGGTGCATATAATCCTCTACAAGACTGAAGTGCAGGATGTCTTTGGACGCTTCGCCAATCGAGCAATGAACAACTATGGCGCCAAGATAAAGCACATCAGAAGTGACAATGGCACTGAATTCAAGAACACTGGCCTTGATACATATCTTGATACTTTGGGCATCACACATGAATTCGCAGCTCCTTACACGCCACACCAGAATGGCGTCATCGAACGCAAGAACAGAACACTTATCGAGATGGCCCGTACGATGCTTGATGAATACAAGACTCCAAGAAAATTCTGGCCTGAAGCCATTGATACTTCATGCCATACAATCAACTGTATTTATCTTCACAAGCTTCTGAACAAGACATCTTATGAGCTCCTTACTGGCAAGAAGCCAAATGTCAGTTACTTCAGAGTATTTGGCGCCAGGTGCTGGATCAAGGATCCACATCACACTTCGAAATTTGCACCAAAAGCACATGAGGGTTTTATGCTTGGATATGGAAAGGATTCGCACTCCTACAGAGTCTTCAATCTCTTTCATTATAAAGTGGTTGAAATAGTGGATGTGCGGTTCGATGAGACTAACGGCTCACAAAGAGAGCACCTGCCAAATGTGCTAGATGAAGTTCCATCCAGTGAATCAATCAAACATATGGGAACTGGAGAAATCATACCCTCTGAAGCTCAACCTGAAGAGGAACTTATCATCTTCGCACCTGATCAACCTGAAGACAATGCTCAGCCTAAAGACAATCCCTCTAACAATGACAATGATCAGCAAGAGCAAAATCTTCGCCCTATACATCCTCGTGTTGCCAATGAAGTGCAGATTGAGAGAATAATTGATAGCATCAATGCACCCGGTCCGCTCACTCGTTCAAGGGCAACACAGCTAGCAAATTTCTGTGGGCACTTCGCATTCGTCTCAATAATAGAACCCAAGAAATTCGAAGAAGCCTTCTTGGAACCTGAATGGATTCAAGCTATGCAAGAAGAGCTTCAACAGTTTGAGCTGAATAATGTATGGGAACTGGTTAAGCGTCCTGATCCTCGGAAGCACAATATAATAGGCACCAAATGGATATACCGCAACAAGCAAGATGAGCATGGTCAAGTTGTCAGAAACAAAGCTCATCTTGTTGCTCAAGGATATAATCAAGTTGAAGGGATTGACTTCGATGAAACATTTGCTCCTGTGGCTCGACTTGAAGCCATACGCATACTGCTGGCCTATGCAAATCATCATAACATACTTCTATATCAAATGGATGTGAAGATCGCTTTTCTCAATGGCAAGATTGAAGAAGAAGTGTATGTTGCACAACCGCCTGGCTTTGAAGATCCAAAACATCCTAACATGGTATACAAGCTCAACAAGGCACTGTATGGCCTCAAACAAGCCCCTCGGGCTTGGTATGACACACTCAAATACTTCCTGAAGAGCAAAGGCTTCAAACCTGGTTCCCTCGACCCCACTCTCTTCATGAAGACATATGATGGTGAACTGTTTGTGTGCGAAATATATGTGGATGATATTATCTTCGGCTGCACCAATGAGAAATACAGTGAAGAGTTTGGATATATGATGCAAGAGCAATATCAGATGTCCATGATGGGTGAGCTGAAGTTCTTCCTTGGTCTTCAGATACGTCAGCAACGCAACGACATCTTTATATCTCAAGAGAAGTATCTCAAAGATTGCCTGAAGAAGTTCGGTATGCAAGACTGCAAAGGCTTCACGATGCCAATGCCAGCAAAACATCATCTGGGTCCCGATGACTATGGTAAAGAGTTCGATCAAAAGGTATACCGCTCCGTGATTGGTTCTTTACTTTATCTATGTGCATCTAGGCCAGATATTATGCTTAGTGTTTGCATGTGTGCTCGATTCCAGGCGGCACCAAAGGAATCGCATCACTTAGCTGTGAAGCGAATTCTTCGATATTTGGCTCACACCCCAACTCTAGGATTATGGTATCCAAAGGGCTCAGAGTTTGATCTGGTTGGATTCTCGGATGCTGATTATGCTGGTGACAAGGTGGATCGCAAGTCTACGTCAGGCACATGTCATTTTCTGGGACGATCACTTGTATGTTGGTCCTCAAAGAAGCAGAACTGTGTATCTCTCTCCACTGCTGAATCTGAATACATTGCTGCTGGATCTTGCTGCGCTCAGCTTCTGTGGATGAAGCAAACACTCAAAGACTATGGCGTTCATCTGAAGCAAGTGCCACTCTACTGTGACAGCGAAAGCGCCATCAAGACTGCCAACAACCCAGTTCAGCACTCGAAGACAAAGCACATTGAGATTCGTCATCACTTTCTCAGAGATCATGTTGTGAAGGAAGATGTTGATATCATACACGTCAACACTGAAGAGCAATTGGCAGATATCTTCACCAAGCCCTTGGATGAGAAGAGATTTTGCAAGTTACGGTGTGAGCTAAATATCTTGTAATCCTCAAATGTCCCGTGATCAGGCACACATCCTAACACTTATGCATATTGATGACTTAGATGTGCAACACATGAAGTAAAGTATATCTTCAATCAATGAAGACATGCATTCTAAGTGTGAATACATTAATGAGGAATTTGACTTTGGAGCGCCACGATAATTGTGCGCCGTGTCTGGGTCTAATACTTCCTATACGGTGGGTAACGCCACCACCAAATGTTCTGTTTGAAGTGTTTCACTCATGGTATTACATTTGCTATGTCTTCACATTTGGTTTGGCTTCAATTTCAACATGTCTTCATGATTATCTTCACTATGTTGATTATATATATACTACTGTTCTGTCCTCTACAGCATTCACTTATAGCTATGTCTTCTTGTTGAATCTTTTAAACTAAGTGAATGTGATCGGACCCTAACCTCTCTATGCTTTCTATCTCAAACTCTATCTCTCCAAATCATATGCATTCTCTTGAAACTGTCAAATGTCTTCTCTGCGTCCTTGTCAGCAGAAGATACAGAGACAAACATTAAGTCCGCTTTCAATGTTCATTCCTTCATCTGAAACCCGGAGAAGTGGGAACGACCACCCGACAATCCAGGCGTGCATGGGACGTGGAATAACCTCCGATATGCTACATGATGACCGCGTGTTCCTCAGATGTGAATCGCTAGGGGCAACTGTGTAATAACATTGAGCCGCCCCGGTCCCTGTAAATACATGCCTCACCATAGTCATTATCTCTTCTTCCACTCTCGCACGAACCCTAGCACCACCGCTAGCCCTCGACGACGCCGGTGACGAAGCGCTTAGCTGCCGCAACCTCTCTGACATTGTCTTCATGCCGACTGCGGACATCGTCTTCTCCGCCGTCGCCGTAGGTGTCCTCCGTCGCCAAGTTAGGGCACGGACGATCAAACTGCTCGGCCTCCTCTTCCACTCCGTCTAGCAGTTCTTCGTGTGGTAAATAAAACTTCCTTTTTACAGCCCCTTTGATCCTATAGATTCGTCACTTTCTACCACAAGCAGTTTCTTTCACACAAGTTGGATCTATTTCATACTGCATCTCATAATATGCCTAGTATATTCACTTATGCTTCACAAAGTAGTTAGATTCCTCACTTGTACTGATCCATGGATTCATACAAATCTGGAACCAACTCCTTATCTATGAGTGAATGTCTTCGCACGATGAGGTCAATGTCTTCTAAACTGATTTATCTTCAAAACCTTCTGAGAATGCATATGACCTCTTCCCCTTCCCTCGCACCTTAATGCTGTCACAGGTACATGTTCGTGGGAGAATCCCTTGGTTCTCATAGTCTGCATTCATTTGCAGAATTCTTACAGTATCACATAAATTCTCCCGAAGCCAGTTCCTGTTTGTCCAGCAAGTGAAAGCCTTTGAAGCCTTTGAACGTGTTGAAGCCATTCAGTTTGAAGTTCATGGCTGCAGAGAAATCAACAAGGAAGGGTGGCAGACAGCGTCGTGGGGGAACATCAAGAGATTTTCCTGATGACCTCTCAGAGCTTTACAAGACAGATCCTGAAGAGGATTACAATCAGCGCAAGATAGGAATCCAATGGATTCAACGATATTGGGCAGAACAGTGGTTCAAGTACAGATTGCCTCTGCCACACACCAGCCAAGAACTGACTGCTGTTGCTATTCTACGCAACGATGCCATTGATCTGTCCAGTGATGAAGATCTTGCAGATGACGCTCTTGAGCAACTGATCAAGAGCAAAGAAGAAGCAGAAATCTTCAATGATCTGCCTCTCTTTGACGTGGCAATCATCCACAACTTCATTGATGAGTGGTTTGACATGCCCAACCTCAGCTTCGAAGATCTGCAACTTCCAATTGGCCTCAGTGTCGCCTTCCATGGCGCCATTGCTTCAGAGCTAGCTCTAGCTCAGCGCATTGTCGAACTGAAGCAAAAGATTGACTTTGAGAAAGCCCAGTTCAAGAAGCACATGGCCAAGCTCAGTGTGCAAGAGGTGAAAAACTTCAAAACTATGTTGCACGAGCTCAAAGAAGCCTTTCTCAAGAAACATGCAGAAGCTCAAGGTTCTCGTGAGCGCATGAAGATCCTGGCTGACAAGAGTGTGCAAGCCTACAATGAGGCTGAGAAGCGCAAGGCCCTTGGTCGTCCTGGCATCGACCCCAGGATGGCTGCAAAGCAGAAGAAGAAGAAGAAGAAGAAGAAGAAGAAGAAGAAGAAGAAGAAGAAGAAGAAGAAGAAGAAGAAGAAGAAGAAGAAGAAGAAGAAGAAGCCCGCTATGGCCGAACCCGACGCACCAAGGCAGGAAGGACATCCCATTGTCGTCCCAACCAGCATGACTGGCTCGAAGCCAAAAGCCAGGTCTACCGCTTCAGAACTGAAGAAGATAAGGATTGCTGAGGCTGAAGCCAGAAAGAGGAAATGTCCTGAAGCCTCTGCTCCTGCTCCCTCCAAGAAAAAGCAGAAGACCAAGAAGGAACGGGCTGCTCCCACAGAGCCCTTAATTGTTGAACCCATCTCCATGGTTCGCCCTGCCGCTGAATGTCAAGAGCGCCAACTGACTGTCCATGAGCCTGCTTTCACAGAGGCTCATGAAGCTGAAGACTTTCCAGGAGTTGATCCCACTGCTGCTAATGACATTGGTCACTATGACCATGTTGAAGATGATGCAGTTCTTCCTCAGATCGAGCACCAATAGGTATCATCGCCTGTGCTTACGCACAACGAACTCATCAGCATTGGTCGTCCTCTGACGCCAATTGCTCAGGATGCATCATGGGCTAATCACCCACAAGAACAAGAAGAAGATGACCTTGAGGCCCAGCCAACTCCTTCTCCAAAAGCGTCGCCAGCGTTACGCAGGCTTCGCAAAGGACCAAGGCCTCCAGTCTTTGAATCTGAAGCTAAAGCTGCTGAAGACATTCCGGCTGCATCAGCCGATGACACCCAAGAAGAAGAACATGTCCCCACTCCCCCAACTATCGACGAAGCTGTTCTCGCGAAGAACGTGTCTGTGCCTGACCCTCCAGCTCATCAAGTGGAGGTAGAAAATCTTGAGGCTGCCACCACCAACACCAATGAAGCCACTGACGCTGTCATGGCTGAAGCAAATGTGGAGCCTACACCAACCCAAGAACCGGAAGTCAGCGAAGCCAATGATGCTATTGCTTCTGTTACTGTGCCTACTGCTGGTCCTCAGTTTGACTATCATATAGAGCATAAGCCTCAGGTACAGAAGCCAATGCCAAGGTTGCCAAGGTTTCCAGGTCCTGCATCAGCACCTGGATCCTTCAATGTTAACAGCTTCAAAGCAGACAACACCTTCTTCAATAGCTCCAAGAATCCCTGCTCAAGGGAACGAATATCTTCTGGTCGGTTCTGGAGCTATCCGCAGCGAAGCTATTACTCCTGCATTCTGTACAATCAAGGTCGCATCTTCCCACATATGCGTCTTGACACCGAAGCAATAGCTGGTCTGCCCTGCTTGGAAGAAGCTCTGGACTGCTTCAAAGAGGTTGGATTGTTGCCTTTCATCATCGACCAAGAGCACTGGAACGAAGAGCTACTACTCCAATTTTATGCCACACTTCACATACGTGGTTACAATAGAGATCCGAAGACTTGGGTCCTTAAGTGGATGACAGGAAATGTTCATCATGAAGCAAAAGCCTTTGATATCATTGAGCTCACTGGTCTGCCCACTCCTGGAGATCTCTATGAACCTGGATGTCAACTTCATAGTGAAGCTATGGAGAGCATCTTTCAGAAGCCTGAACCGAACATGAGTCAGATGCTCAGCATGATGAAGCCTTTGCCACAAGATGCTGCATATCCTAAGGAGTTCCTTGTTGAAGACCTGGAGTATCTACCAAGGACCATCTATCACATTTTAAGGCGAACTCTCTGGCCCATCAAAGGACATTCCCCATATGCAAAGCTGGAAGGTGCAATGAAGACTTTGGTCTTCTATATTCTTCACGGCAAATGCTTCAACGCACAAGACTTCTTCATCCGCCAACTTGCTGCTTCAGGATCTGATCTTTTTGGCTTGAAATTCTACGCTCCATGGATAATGCAGCTGATCAAACTCCACTCGGCTATCTCATATCAGCCCTCTGCTCGCAATCATCGGATCTTTATGCCTGACGTGGATATGTCCATTGAAGCCCTCTATCCAGAGCCTGCCAAGGAGCCTCTTAGTCTTCAGAATGCGGAGCATCAAAGTTTCTCTCAGAACATTGAAGGAGTTGAAGCAGTCACTCATGTTTATCCTCTGGCTGGCACTACACGTGCACCTCATCGTGCCCTCACTGAAGCCACTGAAAGCACCATTGCCCAATGACCCAAGAAGCGGTCTCGTGTTCTGAATGACCGAGAGCTTCTGGTTGCCCTTCATCAGAAACAGGATCGGCATCATGACTGGCTGAAGCGTCAAATGAAAAGCCTCTTGGTGGATGTCAACCGCATTCGCAATCTTGCCACCAAGAATGCCTTTGTTGCCCATGAAACTTGTCGGCGTACATGGAAAGGGCTGATGCTTATGTGCTCTGAGGATGATCTTCAAGAGGATGGCTTCTCTGAACATTTCAAGTTTGACTCCACACCTCCCTGAAGGGCTGTGCTGCGACAAACTCCCTCTCTTGAAGATTCTGAGTTCTCTTCCTCTGCGGCAACTGTGAATGCCAGAGTGACCGAGGACGAAGACGATGCTACTTCACCGCCCCCTCCTTCAGCAGGCGTCAACACTGCCCCGAGCTCGTCTGCACCGCCTAACAACACCGACAACCTTGCTACTTCACCTACTCCTCAGGGGAACGAGTAGATGCTCTATGTCTTCGAACCTTTTTGGTCCTTACTGACAAAAGGGGGAGAAGCATATGAGTTTGATAGTCTTCAAGCAGGTCCATATGGGCGGTTACTTTATGCTTTGCCTAGTGTTCACAACTCTCGTTTTGATACATTTGGTTCTTTGAGTTGTAACACTTATACTCGATGGTCGTCTGCTACTCATTTTGCTACTTTGTGATGCGATGATAAATTCCGCATGTGCGGTGATAAATTCCGCACTTAGATCATTTTGCAGACGTCCATTTTCCATTATGCATGTCATTATCTTCACATACCTTTCATGCATGATGAGTTGTCATCATAAGTTGAAGAGGATCTCCACAAGTACAACCTGCCATGTGCATTTGCATTCCAAAAGCAAATTACTTATATGCACATCTTCAGGGGGAGCCCTTACAACTTATGAAGATAATCCCTATCCTTTACAATTTCACATATTATATTTCCCGTTGAAAACTTCAACTAGTTTGTCATCAATCACCAAAAAGGGGGAGATTGTAAGTGCATCTAGTGCCACCCCTAGTTGGTTTTGGAGTATTGACGACAAACCTAGTTGAGGGACTAATGTGTTTGTGAGAATTGCAGGATAACACAGGTAGAAGTCCCTCATTGATTCGGTTTTCCTACCAGAGATGACCCCTAAAAATGTATGAAGACATTGAAGTCAAAGGCGGTATGTGAAGACATTCACATTGAAGACTATGACAAGAGAATACATCGCATGAAGACTATGGAGCGCGAAGACTTAGATCTTTCGTAGTTCTTTTTCTTATTTGTTGAGTCATAGGAACCACCGTACTGTTAAGTGGGGTCCAAGAGAACCAGTCAGAATGACTAAAGTGATGCTTAACCAAAATCCTATGTCTTCGAGTGAAGACTATGAGAGCGAATCTCGTCCAGAGTTGGACAAGTCAGCTTTGCTTGTAGCCCAAGTAAAGTTGCTGTGTGTGTTTGAAATCTGACTGTTGGAACACGTGTCAGTTCCTTAGTGACCCAGGGTCATTTCGGACAAATCAGGTCGGGTTGCCTAGTGGCTATAAATAGCCCACCCCCTACAACCATAAACGGTTGGCTGCTCAGAGTTAGAGTACGGCTTTTGTCGTTTGAGAGCAACCCACCTTGAAGCCTTTGAGAGAGAATTCCTTGCGAGGATAAAGCCCTAAACACCCAGAGCCAAAGAGTGTTAGGCATCACTTAAGTCTTCCTGTCTGTGTGATCTGAAGACTTATTACACTTGAGGACTGTGAATCCTCCAGCCGGTTAGGCGTCGCGTTCTGAGCATCCAAGAGTCATTGTGGATCGCCGGTGAACGAAGTCTGTGAAGGTTTGGGAGTCTACCTTGAAGACTTACCGGAGTGATTGGGCGAGGTCTGTGTGACCTTAGCTCAAGGGGAATACGGTGAGGACTGGGTGTCCTGAGCTGCGTGTTTAGGACTGGGTGTCCGGGACTGTGTGTCCTCAGGTTTAAATACCTAGCCGCCCCAACCAGACGTACAATTGTCACAGCAACTGGAACTGGTCCAACAAATCATTGTCTTCAATGAGTCACTGGTTTCATCCTTCCCTTCCCTTTACTTACTGTTGGTCCTTGTGAAGTCATTGTATGATTGCATTATCTTTTGTCTTCACTGAGTGACTGCTTGTTCTGATTGGCTTCATAATATATTCCTACCTGATCCTTACTACCTAGCTGCTATTAGTCATTGTGCTTTCACTTCACTGAATACTTGACTATGGTTTGCCTAGTGCAGTCTACCTTCCGCTGCATGGTAATAGGTTTATTTCTATCATTTTTCTTCGAAACTTCCATGTTTTGAAGATTCTCATAAAAATCGCCTATTCACCCCCCTCTAGTCGATATAACCCACTTTCACATAGCGCTAACGCCACCCTCGGCACACTGAAACTGGACGTGTCTAGTGAAGATGAGCGTGTGGCTCACCGCGGTCACCCTGTCTAGAGGTGGTGCTGGAGCTGCGCCACGTTGCTGCCCCCCATGACCCACATGAATGGTTGCCGGTGGCGAGGAGGTCGTGGGCCAGCTCCTCCATTCGACTAGTCTGCGCCATGTCATCCCGACAGGTGTGCCCCACATGTCGGTTTCCCTGTTTTCCGGGCCATATTCGAGCGTCAGTGCTCTGCGTTGCGCATTAGGCACAGAACAGGTGGTTTTTGTGCCCTGGTTCAAATGTGGTACAGTACCAAGTTGTTACCCTAGCCCCAAGTGTGGTGGTTTTGGGTACGGTGCCACCCTTTTCCTTTTCAAGTAGTGAAGCGTAACACTTGATTAAGTAGCCGGATGGTGTGCTAAATGTAGGTGTCCGACTGTTTGAAAGAATAATTGAGGTGTGCCCAGTCTGTGCCCGCATTTAGGGGTCCAACTTACCATGTTCCGGCAGTAGTAACTATACTAGTCCCTGCGTACTCCCTCTGTTTTTATTTACTCTGCATTTTAGCTTTGCTCAAAGTCAAACTTTGTAAACTTTGACAAAGTTCATAGACAGAAATAATAACATATACAATAACAAATCAATACCATTAGATTCATTATTGAATATACTTTCACATCATATATATTTGCTATTGTAAATGTTCATATTTCTACTCTTACTAGCAAGATGCCCGTGCGTTGCAGGTAACATCAAGATGCATTTGTATGACTAGTTTATCTTGTGAGAGAAAAGGATGAATGAGGGAAGGCCTTATTTGCAATTGTGGAGAGGTGTGTGGGTACCTTTTTGCAAAATTGCCATAGTTTCCTTCCTATCCGTCAGATATAAATCGGACGGCCTATACTGCAGGATGGCAGGCACACCATCATCACCAACTCTGTTTTTATAAGAGTTCGTCTGATTTATATCTGACGGATAGGAAGGAAACTATGGCAATTTGCAAAAAGATACCCACACCCCTCTCCACATTTACAAATAAGGCCTTCCCTCATTCATTGTTTTCTCCCACAAGATAAACTACTCATACAAATGCATCTTGATGTTCCGTGCAACGCACGGGCATCTTGCTACTGTACATAAAAAGCACAGTTGGTGATGATGGTGTGCCTGCCATCCTGCAATATAGGTCGTCCGATCTATATCTAACAGATAGAATGGAAACTATGACAATTTCCCCGCACTCCTCTCCACATTTCAGACAAGGCCTTCCCTTGTTCATCCTTTTCTCCCATAAGATCTTGATGTTTCGTGCAAGGCACGGGCATCTTGCTAGTTTTCTATAAACTTGGTCAAATTTTATGAAGTTTGACTTCAGTCAAACCTAATATGCAGAGTAAATAAAAACAGAGGGAGTATCTTACTCCGTGACCAAGACAGAAGGGAAAACGAGACAACTTATTGTTTATTTGAGCCGTTCAAGTATAATCATGCAGCGTTTCTTATTTCTCATTCCTCTCCAACCCTCTTCTCCATCGATCATGCTGCCCTTTGGTCAAGTCCATCCTCCCACATGCGTCATTTGAACATTCTGCCGAGTATCATTCGCTTGTATTTCTAATGTTGTAATTTGTACTACATGCATACAAACAAACGGTTCATTAAAGTTTCACTTTGCCTCCACTACGTGTCGCTTCCCATCTTAGTTTTTACATCCCATTTGGTTCATGCCCCGACACATCTTGACGAGATCGATTGATGTTTGAGAGATCAATTGTGTGTCGTGCAAGGAGATAAAGGTTTGGTCTGTTTCTATGATAGAATGGTAGAAATGACCCACGGGGGAGGGGGGTCTGTGGGGATCAGAGAGAGTATATTGTATGTTCATAAGCGAAACGAACATATTGTACCCACCCTAGTCCTCTTTCAATCGACTTCGTACCC
The DNA here is from genome assembly GCF_002162155.2 of Triticum dicoccoides. NCBI lineage: Eukaryota > Viridiplantae > Streptophyta > Magnoliopsida > Poales > Poaceae > Triticum > Triticum dicoccoides. Next base: position 59,278,650 of record NC_041382.1, on the reverse strand, counting down.
CAAGATGAAATCGAGAGAAAACGAGTGGGTGCATGCGTGATACCTAAGGCGGATTCAAAATTTTGAACCGGTGATCATAGCATCCGCAAATCATATATAAAGGGTATTCAATGTTCATTTTGCTTTTGAACATACAATATACTCCCCCCGATCCTTTCTAGTTTACATATAAGTTTTATGTGTAGTTAAACTATCTCTACTTTGATCAAACTAACAAAAAAAGTATCAACATTCAACAACGCCCAAGATTATGCAGTGCTCATAGTACTCCCTCCTTCCATTTATATAGGGCCTAAGAGCAAGTCTAATAAGACCTAGGCAACAGGCTATAAGACTTGTCATGTCATTAAAATCCTACTTGGAGGAGTGAGAAGAGAGGAGAGAGAGAGTGAAGCGGGCTCTTATATTCTACAGCCCGGCCATAACACATAGATCAAGAAAAAAGTATGCATGCAACTCTCTTCCAATCATATACCTTGCTCATGCCAATATTAAATGGTTAGAGCCAACCTAATAGCCATTAAGAGCTAACTTACATGGCACTTTTGCCGATGTGAAGGAGAGAGATGTGAAAAAAGTAAGTGGAGTGAGCTCTCATGCAAGAGCCTAGATATATACACATTCCTAGGTAAATACAATAAATATGAAAAAAGAGATAGTAGAGAGGAGATGGGAAAAAATACTAATACAATAGCCAACCTTTGATATTATTTTTTTTGTGGGAAATAGCCAACCTTATAGCCCACACTATTGTATGAGTGCATATAGATGATGGCTATAGATGACATGGCAGTTGCTTATAGCCATCGGCTGGCTATATTATTAACCATGCTCTAATGCATCTTTCAAAACCGCCTTTGACTATTGACAAGATTAATAGTACATGAGATGTATAATGTGAAAATTATATCATTGGAAGCTCCTTTCACATGCGAATTTGACCGTATGCTTTGTGTAAGTTGCATGTCATATATTATTAATCTAACATTTGGTCAAAGTTAGCCTCAAAAAATGCATTAGACCATGTAGATGGAAGGAGGGAGTAGTAGTGGAAGTGGATCCTCTGACGTAGGATCCCTGCCTTACCCTCCCTTTCGGCCACTTATTGGCGGACCCATGCTTGCTAGGCCCCGCATGTCAGTTACTCAATGGGTACGGCCACGTCAAGGGATCCTCATCCGTAGTATACTCCCTCTATTTTTATTTACTCCGCATAAAACGGAGGAGTGGTAGTATAAATGACGCGAGCGGGGGAGGGGGAGGGACGTCGGTTTGCTCTCAACTGCGGTCCCACAAGCGAGCGAAAATGCAAGATGAAGCGTGTTCCATTCGGTGAATGACGTGGAGGGTCCAGCATGCCGGGGTGGAATGGGAACACGACAAGAGCAATGTACAGTCAAAACCGATTGACCGGCCATCACCGGAACAACTATTCACACCAGAACCTTCGCTGCTCGGCCTACGCCAGCCACTGCCCAAAACCACACCTCCTCTCCAGCCCATTCCCCCACCTTTCGATCCCCTAGCCCGCATCAAGTGTCCCCTAGTTCGCCGGAAAGCCATGGTGCGCTGCAAGATCACGTACTACAAGATGCTAACCCCGGAGCATCGCACAGAAATTGCGGTGGCGGTCGGTGCCACAGACCTCCGTTCCCAAGCTCGCTTTGCAGCGGGCCAATCCCCGAGTTCTCTAGAGCCAAGCTACAAGGAGGAGGAAGCCGATCCAATGTTCATGGTGGAGGTCACGGCACAGAAGGCCCCCGATGGTTATGAGATGATGGACGTCGACTTCATGCCGGCGTCGGGGTCCCCCATGGTGTAGGCGGACCAGCGGTTCAACCTGGCGATACTAAAGGATGACTGGGAGGCAGAGGCTCAACTCGACACGGAGCGCGCGCATGTCGCTGCCATCGAGGCTCTCCTGCAGGCGGAACCGGATGTCGTGGATGTGAATCGGGCGGCGGTGGCTCAACTCGATGCGGAGTGCGCGGATGCCACTGCCACCGAGGCCCTCCTGCAGGCGGAACCGGATATCCTCCACTTGAACCGGGCAGTGCTCTCGTCCGTGCAGAGCGCCCGCATGCTCCGCGTGAATGAGTAGCTGGAGGATGAGGAAAACCACGGTGCGGAGACACACGTCGGCAGGTACAGCTGGTTCACGCCGGTAGCCAAAGACGACGAGACCGTCTCGTTCCGCGAGCAGTGATAGTTTTTCTTTATGTTGTTGTTTTTAGGGATCTTTTGCTGTGTAAAAACATATATTGTTATGCAAGTCGCCTGACTTTCATCATTTGGGTCAGTCTACCATTTCAGGCGGTTGGATGAATATCCTACGTCTCCTAACCCTTCTTCCTCACCTCTTCTTCTTCCCCAACAGACCACAGCACGGGCCGTACGGATCCACCCCAACATGCGGTTGGATAAACATAATGTATGAACGAAATTATCTGTCAGTGGTAGCACGTGTCAGTGAGGGTGCGTTCCCTTGGTTGGGTTTGCAGCGGTAGCACGTGTCAATTAATGCGTATTTTTTTCTCCAAAGCCCAAAGATCTAACCATCTCACTCTTCATTGCTTGATTAATGCAGCGCCATTCAAGCAAACCTTCTCACTTCCGCATTGATACGTCTCCAACGTATCTATAATTTTTGATTGCTCCATGCTATTATATTATCTATTTTGGATGTTAATAGGCTTTATTTTACACTTTTATATCAATTTTGGGACTAACCTACTAAACGGGGGCCCAACCCAAATTTGTTGTTTTTTTGCCTATTTTAGGGTTTTGAAGAAAAGGAATATCAAATGGAGTCCAAACGGAATGAAACCTTCGGGAACATGATTTTCTCAACAAATGTGATCCAGGAGACTTGGAGTGGGCGTCAAGAAACAAGGGAGGAAGGCACGGGGCAGGGGGCGCGCCTACCCCCCTGGGCACGCCCTCCACCCTCGTGGGCCCTCCGTTGCTCCACCAACCCACTTCTTCCTCCTATATATATCCACATACCCCCCAAACATCCAAGAGCACCACGAAAACCTAATTCCACCACCGCAACCTTCTGTACCTGAGAGATCCCATCTTGGGGCCATTTCCGGAGCTCCGCCGGAGGGGGCATTGATCATGGAGGGCCTCTACATCAACTCCATGCCCTCTTCGGTGATGTGTGAGTAGTTTACTTTGGACTTACGGGTCCATAGTTATTATCTAGATGGTTTCTTCTCTCTCTTTGGATCTCAATACAAAGTTCTCCTCGATCTTCTTGGAGATCTATTCGATGTGATCTTCTTTGCGGTGTGTTTGTCGAGATCCGATGAATTGTGGGTTTATGATCCAGTTTATCTATGAACAATATTCGATTCTCCTCTGAATTCTTTTATGTGTGATTGGTTTATCTTTGCAAGTCTCTTCGAATTATCAGTTTGGTTTGGCCTACTAGATTGATCTTTCTTGCAATGGGAGAAGTGCTTAGCTTTGGGTTCAATCTTGCGGTGCTCGATCCCAGTGACAGAAAGGGAACCGACACATATTGTATTGTTGCCATCAAGGATAAAAAGATGGGGTTTATATCATATTGCATGAGTTTATCCCTCTACATCATGTCATCTTCCTTAAAGCATTACTTTGTTCTTATGAACTTAATACTCTAGATGCATGCTGGATAGCAGTCGATGTGTGGAGTAATAGTAGTAGATGCAGAATCGTTTCGGTCTACTTGTCTTGGACGTGATGCCTATATACATGATCATACTTAGATATTCTCATAACTATGCTCAATTCTATCAATTGCTCAACAGTAATTCGTTTACCCACCGTAATACTTATGCTCTTGAGAGAAGCCACTAGTGAAACCTATGGCCCCCGAGTCTATCTTCCATCATATTAATCTTCCAACACTTAGTTATTTCGTTTATTTTACTTTGGCCCCCGAGTCTATCTTCCATCATATTTCCTTTTCCGTTTATTTTACTTTGCATCTTTATTTCTCTTTATCATAAAAATACCAAAAATATTATCTTATCATATCTATCAGATCTCACTCTCGTAAGTGACCGTGAAGGGCTTGACAACCCCTTTATCGCGTTGGTTGCGAGGTTCTTATTTGTTTGTGTAGGTGCATGGGACTTGAGCGTGATCTCCTACTGGATTGATACCGTGGTTCTCAAAAACTGAGGGAAATATTTATGCTACTTTGCCGCATCACCCTTTCCTCTTCAAGGGAAAACCAACGCAATGCTCAAGAGGTAGCAAGTAGGATTTCTGGCGCCGTTGCCAGGGAGATTCACGCCAAGTCAAGTCAGGACTCCCAACAATGATTCATTTCTGGCGCGACTACCAAGTCAAGACATACCAAGTACCCATCACAAACTTCTATCCCTTGTATTACATTATTTTCCATTTGCCTCTCGTTTTCCTCTCCCCCACTTCACCCTTGCAGTTTTATTCGCCCTCTCTCCCCGTTCCCCTTCTCTTTCCCTATTTGCCTCTTTTTGCCCGTTTCTTGTTTGCTTGTGTGTTGGATTGCTTGCTTGTCACGATGGCTCAAGATAATACTAAATTGTGTGACTTTGCCAATACCAACAACAATGATTTTCTTAGCACTCCGATTGCTCCTCTTACCAATGCTGAATCTTGTGAAATTAATGTTGCTTTGTTGAATCTTGTCTTGAAAGATCAATTCGCCAGCCTTCCTAGTGAAGATGCCGCTACCCATCTAAACAACTTTGTTGATTTGTGTGATATGCAAAAGAAGAAAGATGTGGATAATGATATTGTTAAATTGAAGCTATTTCCGTTTTCGCTTAGAGATCATGCTAAAGCTTGGTTTTCGTCTTTGCCTAAAACTAGTATTGATTCATGGAATAAGTGCAAAGATGCTTTTATCTCTAAGTATTTTCCTCCTGCTAAGATCATCTCTCATAGAAACGATATTATGAATTTTAAGCAACTTGATCATGAACATGTTGCACAATCTTGGGAGAGAATGAAATTAATGATACGTAATTGCCCTACACATGGTTTGAATCTTTGGATGATTATACAAAACTTTTATGCTGGATTTAATTTTGCTCCTAGAAATCTTTTATATTCGGCCGCGGGAGGTACTTTTATGGAAATCACTTTAGGATAAGCTACTAAACTCCTAGATAATATTATGGTTAATTATTCTCAATGGCACACCGAAAGATCTACTAATAAAAAAGTGCATGCAATTGAAGAGATTAATGTTTTAAGTGGAAAGATGGATGGACTTATGAAATTGTTTGCTAATAAGAGTGCTCCTACTGATCCTAATGATATGCCTTTGTCTACCTTGATTGAGAATAATAATGAATCTATGGATGTGAATTTTGTTGGTAGTAACAATTTTGGTAACAACGCGTATAGAGGTAATTTTAATTCTAGGCCGTTTCCTAGTAATTCCTCTAATAATTATGGTAATTCCTACAACAATTCCTATGGAAATTATAATAATATGCCCTCTGATTTTGAATCTAGTATTAAAGAATTTATTACTTCACAAAAGAGTTTCAATGCTTTGATTGAAGAAAAATTGCTTAAGATTAATGAGTTGGCTAGGAACGTTGATAGAATTTCTCTTGATGTTGATTCTTTGAAACTTAGATCTATTCCACCTAAGCATCATATCAATGAGTCTCTCAAAGCCATGAGAATTTCCATTGAAGAGTGCAAAGAAAGAACCGCTAGGATGCGTGCTAAGAAAGATTGCTTTGTGAAAGCGTGTTCTTCTAGTTTTCATGATAATAAAGATGAAGATCTAAAAGTTATTGATGTGTCCCCTATTAAATCTTTGTTTTGCAATATGAATCTTGATAATTATGGGGCTGAAGATGAGCCACCTTTACCTAGAAGGCGTTCCAAAAATTCGGAGTCTTTAGATCTTGATGCTAAAATTGTTAAAAGTGGGATTGAAGAGGTCAAAACTTTAAATATCAATGAACCCACTATTCTGGATTTCAAGGAATTTAATTATGATAATTGCTCTTTGATAGATTGTATTTCCTTGTTGCAATCCATGCTAAATTCTCCTCATCCTTATAGTCAAAATAAAGATTTTACTAAACATATCGTTGATGCTTTGATGCAATCTTATGAAGAAAAACTTGAGTTGGAAGTTTCTATCCCTAGAAAACTTTATGATGAGTGGGAACCTACAATAAAAATAAAAATTAAAGATCATGAGTTCTATGCTTTGTGTGATTTGGGTGCTAGTGTTTCCATGATTCCAAAAACTTTGTGTGATTTGCTAGGTTTCCGTGATTTTGATGATTGTTCTTTAAACTTGCACCTTGCGGACTCCACTATTAAGAAACCTATGGGAAGAATTAATGATGTTCTTATAGTTGCAAATAGGAACTATGTGCCCGTAGATTTCATTGTTCTTGATATAGATTGCAATCCTTCATGTCCTATTATTCTTGGTAGACCTTTCCTTAGAACGATTGGTGCAATTATTGATATGAAGGAAGGGAATATTAAATTCCAATTCGCATTAAGGAAAGGCATGGAACACTTCCCAAGAAAGAAAATTAAATTACCATATGAATCTATTATGAGAGCCACTTATGGATTGCCTACCAAAGATGGCAATACCTAGATCTATCTTCGCTTTTATGCCTAGCTAGGGCCGTTAAATGATAGCGCTTGTTGGGAGGCAACCCAATTTTATTTTTATTCCTTTATTTTTGCTCCTGTTTAGTAATAAATAATTTACCTAGCCTCTGTTTTGGTTGTGTTTTTTGTGTTTAATTAGTGTTTTTGCCAAGTAGAACCGTTGGGAAGACTTGGGGAAAGTCTTTTTGATCTTGCTGTAAAAAACAGAAACTTTAGCGCTCACGAGAATCGCTGCCATTTTTATTTGGAAGGTGCTATTTAGTAATTATTTTTGCACATGATTAATAGATAAATTCCTCACGTCCAGAAATTTATTTTAGAATTTTTGGGGTTCCATAAGTTGCGTTAGCTACAGATTACTACGGATTGTTCTGTTTTTGACAGATTCTATTTTTCTTGTGTTGTTTGCTTATTTTGATGAATCTATGGCTAGTAAAAGAGTTTATAAAACATAGAGAAGTTGTAATACACTAGGTTTAACACCAATATAAATAAAGAATAAGTTCATTACAGTACCTTGAAGTGGTGTTTTGTTTTCTTTCGCTAACGGAGCTCACGAGATTTTCTATTTTGAGTTTTGTGTTGTGAAGTTTTCAAATTTTGGGTAAAGATTTGATGGATTATGGAACAAAGAGTGGCAAGAGCCTAAGCTTGGGGATGCCCATGGAACCCCAAGGTAAATTTCAAGGACACCAAAAAGCCTAAGCTTGGGGATGCCTCGGAAGGCATCCCCTCTTTCGTCTTTGTCTATCGGTAACTTTACTTGAAGCTATATTTTTATTCACCACATGATATGTGTTTTGCTTGGAGCGTCTTATATGATTTGAGTCTTTGCTTTTTAGTTTACCACAATCATCCTTGTTGTACACACATTTTGAGAGAGACTCACATGATTTGAAATTTATTAGAATACTCTATGTGCTTCACTTATATCTTTTGAGATATATAGGTTTTGCTCTAGTGCTTCACTTATATCTTTTAGAGCACGGTGGTGGATTTGTTTTATAGAAACTATTGTTCTCTCATGCTTCACTTATATTATTTTGAGAGTCCTGTAGAACAACATGGAAATTTGCTATAATATAAAAAATTTCATAGAAGTGCATTGAATACTATGAGAAGTTTGATACCTGATAATTGTTTTGAGATATGGAGATGGTGATATTAGAGTCATGCTAGTTGAGTGTGAATTTGAGAAATACTTGTGTTGAAGTTTGTGATACGTCTCCAACGTATCTATAATTTTTGATTGCTCCATGCTATATTATCTTCTGTTCTGGATGTTTATGGGATTTATTATAGACTTTTATATCATTTATGGGACTAACCTATTAACCCAGGGCCCAGTGCCAGTTTCTGTTTTTACCTTGTTTTAGGGTTTCGAAGAAAAGGAAAATCAAACGGAGTCCAATTGACCTGAAACTTCACGGAACTCATTTTTGGAAAGAAAGAAGCCCAGAAGACTTGAAGTGCACATAAGGGAAGCTTCAAGGAGGCCACGAGGTAGGGGGGCGCGCCCACCCCCTAGGGCGCGCCCTCCACCCTCGTGGGCCCCTCGTGCCCCCACCCACGTACTTCTTCCGCCTATATATCTCCATATACCCTTAAAACATCAGGAAGCACAATAGATCGGGAGTTCCGCCGCCAGAAGCCTCCGTAGCCACCAAAAGCCAATCTAGACCCGTTCCGGCACCCTGCCGGAGGGGGAATCCCTCTCTGGTGGCCATCTTCATCATCCCGGTGCTCTCCATGACGAGGAGGGAGTAGTTCTCCCTCGGTGCTGAGGGTATGTACCAGTAGCTATGTGTTTGATCTCTCTCTCTCTCTCTCTCTCTCGTGTTCTTGAGGTGATACGACCTTGATGTATCACGAGCTTTGCTATTATAGTTGGATCCTATGATGTTTCTCCCCCTCTACTCTCTTGTAATGGATTGAGTTTCCCCTTTGAAGTTATGTTATCGATTGAGTCTTTAAAGATTTGAGAACACTTGATGTATGTCTTGCCGTGTGTATCTGTGGTGACAATGGGATACCACATGATTCACTTGATCTATGTTTTGGTGATCAACTTGCGGGTTCCGCCCATGAACCTATGGATAGGGGTTGGCACACGTTCTCGTCGCGATTCTCCGGTAGAAACTTTGGGGTACTATTTGAGGTTCTATGTGTTGGTTGAATAGATGAATCTGACATTGTGTGATGCATATCGTATAATCATACCCACGGATACTTGAGGTGACATTGGAGTATCTAGGTGACATTAGGGTTTTGGTTAATTTGTGTCTTAAGGTGTTATTCTAGTACGAACTCTAGGGCTGTTTGTGACACTTATAGGAATAGCCCAACGGATTGATTGGAAAGAATAACTTTGAGGTGGTTTCGTACCCTACCATAATCTCTTCGTTTGTTCTCCGCTATTAGTGACTTTGGAGTGACTCTTTGTTGCATGTTGAGGGATAGTTATGTGATCCAATTATGTTAGTATTGTTGAGGGAACTTGCACTAGCGAAAGTATGAACCCTAGGCCTTATTTCCACGCATTGCAATACCGTTTACGCTCACTTTTATCATTAGTTACCTTGCTGTTTTTATATTTTCAGATTACAAAAACCTTTATCTACCATCCATATTGCACTTGTATCACCATCTCTTCGCCGAACTAGTGCACCTATACAATCTACCATTGTATTGGGTGTGTTGGGGACACAAGAGACTCTTTGTTATTTGGTTGCAGGGTTGCTTGAGAGAGACCATCTTCATCCTACGCCTCCTACGGATTGATAAACCTTAGGTCATCCACTTGAGGGAAATTTGCTATTGTCCTACAAACCTCTGCACTTGGAGGCCCAACAACGTCTACAAGAAGAAGGTTGTGTAGTAGACATCAGTTTCTGATTCCCGTAGTATGCACGTATGGTGAACCGTTATGTGATGAAGTCGGAGCATGATTTATTTATTGATTGTCTTCCTTATGAGTGGCGGTCGGGGACGAGCGATGGTCTTTTACTACCAATCTATCCCCCTAGGAGCATGCGCATAGTGCTTGGTTTTGATGACTTGTAGATTTTTGCAATAAGTATGTGAGTTCTTTATGACTAATGTTGAGTCCATGGATTATACGCACTCTCACCCTTCCACCATTGCTAGCCTCTTCGGTACCGTGCATTGCCCTTTCTCACCTTGAGGGTTGGTGCAAACTTCGCCGGTGCATCCAAACCCCGTGATATGATACGATCTATCACAGATAATCCTCCTTATATCTTCCTCAAAACAGCCACCATACCTACCTATCATGCCATTTCCATAGCCATTCCAAGATATATTGCCATGCAACTTTCCACCGTTCCGTTTATTATGACACGCTCCATCATTGTCATATTGCTTTGCATGATCATGTAGTTGACATTGTATTTGTGGCAAAGCCACCGTTCATAATTCTTTCATACATGTCACTCATGAGTCATTGCATATCCCGGTACACCGCCGGAGGCATTCATATAGAGTCATATCTTGTTCTAAGTATTGAGTTGTAATTCTTGAGTTGTAAGAAAATAAAAGTGTGATGATCATCATTATTAGAGCATTGTCCTAAGTGAGGAAAGTATGTTGGATACTATGATCCCCCCACAAGTCGGGATGAGACTTCGGACAAAAAAAAAGCGGCCAGAAATTAAAAAAAGAAAGAAGGTCCAAATAAAAAAAATAAAAATAAATGAGAGAAGGGACAATGCTACTATCCTTTTCCACACTTGTGCTTCAAACTAGCACCATGTTCTTCATATAGAGAGTCTCCTATGATATCACTTTCATATACTAGTGGGAATTTTTCATTATAGAACTTGGCTTGTATATTCCAATGATGGGCTTCCTCAAAATGCCCTAGGTCTTCGTGAGCAAGCAAGTTGGATGCACACCCACTTAGTTTCTTTTGTTGAGCTTTCATATACTTATAGCTCTAGTGCATCCGTTGCATGGCAATCCCTACTCACTCACATTGATATCTATTAATGGGCATCTCCATAGCCCGTTGATACGCCTAGTTGATGTGAGACTATCTTCTCCTTTTTGTCTTCTCCACAACCACCATTCTATTCCACCATAGTGCTATATCCATGGCTCACGCTCATATATTGCGTAAAAGTTTGAGAACATCAAAAGTATGAAACAATTGCTTGGCTTGTCATCGGGGTTGTGCATGATTTAAATATTTTGTGTGGTGAAGATAGAGCATAGCCAGACTATATGATTTTGTAGGGATAACTTTCTTTGGCCATGTTATTTTGAGAAGGCATAATTGCTTAGTTAGTATGCTTGAAGTATTATTATTTTATGTCAATATTAAACTTTTATCTTGAATCTTTCAGATCTGAACATTCATGCCACAATAAAGAAAAATTACATTGAGAAATATGTTAGAAAGCATTCCACATCAAAGATTCTTCTTTTATCATTTACCTACTCAAGGATGAGCAGGAATTAAGCTTGGGGATGCTTGATACGTCTCCAACATATCTATAATTTTTGATTGATCCATGCTATCATATTATCTATTTTGGATGTTAATGGGCTTTATTTTACACTTTTATATCATTTTTGGGACTAACCTACTAACCGGAGGCCCAACCCAAATTGCTGTTTTTTTTTTGCCTATTTTAGGGTTTCAAAGAAAAGGAATATGAAACGGAGTCCAAATGGAATGAAACCTTCGGGAACGTGATTTTCTCAACAAATGTGATCCAGGAGACTTGGAGTGGGCGTCAAGACACAAGGGAGGGGGTGCGCCTACCCCCTGGGCGCGCCCTCCACCATCGTGGGCCCTCCGTTGCTCCACCGACGTACTTCTTCCTCCTATATATATCCACGTACCCCCCAAACATCCAGGAGCACCACGAAAACCTAATTCCACCACCGCAATCTTCTGTACCCGAGAGATCCCATCTTGGGGCCTTTTCCGGAGCTTCGCCGGAGGGGGCATTGATCACGGAGGGCCTCGACATCAACTCCATGGCCTCTCCGGTGATGTGTGAGTAGTTTACTTCAGACCTACGGGTCCATAGTTATTAGCTAGATGTATTCTTCTCTCTCTTTGGATCTCAATACAAAGTTCTCCTCGATCTTCTTGGAGATCTATTCGATGTAATCTTGTTTGCGGTGTGTTTGTCGAGATCCGATGAATTGTGGGTTTATGATCCAGTTTATCTATGAACAATATTTGATTCTCCTCTGAATTCTTTTATGTATGATTGGTTTATCTTTGCAAGTCTCTTCGAATTATCAGTTTGGTTTGGCCTACTAGATTGATCTTTCTTGCAATGGGAGAAGTGCTTAGCTTTGGGTTCAATCTTGCGGTGCTCAATCCCAGTGACAGAAAGGGAACCGACACGTATTGTATTGTTGCCATCAAGGATAAAAAGATGGGGTTTATATCATATTGCATGAGTTTATCACTCTACATCATGTCATCTTCCTTAAAGCATTACTCTGTTCTTATGAACTTAATACTCTAGATGCATGCTGGATAGCAGTCGATGTGTGGAGTAATAGTAGTAGATGCAGAATCGATTCGGTCTACTTGTCTTGGACGTGATGCCTATATACATGATCATACTTAGATATTCTCATAACTATGCTCAATTCTATCAATTGCTCAATAGTAATTCGTTTACCCACCGTAATACTTATGCTCTTGAGAGAAGCCACTAGTGAAACCTATGGCCCCGGGGTCTATCTTCCATCATATTAATCTTCCAACACTTAGTTATTTCGTTTGCCGTTTATTTTACTTTGCATCTTTATTTGTCTTTATCATAAAAATACCAAAAATATTATCTTATCATATCTATCAGATCTCACTCTCGTAAGTGACCGTGAAGGGATTGGCAACCCCTTTATCACGTTGGTTGCGAGGTTCTTAATTGTTTGTGTAGGTGTGTGGGACTTGAGCGTGATCTCCTACTGGATTGATACCTTGGTTCTCAAAAACTGAGGGAAATACTTATGCTACTTTGATACATCACCCTTTCCTCTTCTAGGGAAAACCAATGTAGTGCTCAAGAGGTAGCACGCATGCATGCAAGGGTATATTAATGTCCTTGGTTGATAGTATGAGGCAAACCCCATTAATTTTGCCTCAATTAGCATTATTGGCCTTTTGCAAATTGTAATTTTGATATACTAGCCTGGTGTACAAAAAAATGGAGGTAGTAACTATTTGATTTCCTTCCCCATTGCGGTGACGTCGACGATATCTCGAATGTTGTGGTTTGGCGAAGTGCGTTCGACGAATAACACCATTGAGGGATACCACGGTAAGTCGTTTGCAAGTGCCGCCTGCAAGCCGAGACAACCGCCTTATTTTCATCCAGGAAGTCCGGTGAACCAAAGGACGCGTAAATGTACTAGTACTACTAGTACACTATAGCGTCGTCTGTCCAGCTTAGTGACATGAGGTGGTTTCTCGAAGAGGACGATGGAGAAGTGGAGTCAGTGAAGAGTGAAATGATGGTTGCTTCATTCGTGCTTCGTGATTTGACGCCTCACTGCTTTGTGATTTGTGATAGAAGGGACAGGGGAGTAGACTCTTAGTACGTCTCCAACGTATCTATAATTTTTTATTGTTCCATGCTATTATATTATCTGTTTTGGATGTTAATGGGCTTTATTTTACACTTTTATATTATTTTTGGGACTAACCTATTAACCGGAGGCCCAGCCCAAATTGTTGTTTTTTGCCTATTTCAGTGTTTCGTAGAAAAGGAATATCAAACGGAGTCCAAACGGAATGAAACCTTCGGGGACGTGATTTTTGGAACAAACGTGATCCAGGGGACTTGGAGTGGACGTCAACACTACAAAAAAAGACACATCCGTGACATTTTGGGCCAAACTATTTTTTTCTATCATACATATGACACTTCTATGACGATAATTGTGACAAAACCCGGTATCATCATAGATGTGGTGGGCTCCTCTTCTATGACAAAAATGATGACAGAAAATGGGCTTTTCGTCCTGGGCGGGCCAGAGATGCAGCTGCATGATGTCTACTACACAACCTTCTTCTTGTAGACGTTGTTGGGCCTTCAAGTGCAGAGGTTTGTAGGACAGTAGCAAATTTCCCTCAAGTGGATGACCTAAGGTTTATCAATCCGTAGGAGGCGTAGGATGAAGATGGTCTCTCTAAAGCAACCCTGCAACCAAATAACAAAGAGTCTCTTGTGTCCCCAACACACCCAATACAATGGTAAATTGTATAGGTGCACTAGTTCGGCGAAGAGATGGTGATACAAGTGGTATATGGATGATAGATAATAGGTTTTGTAATCTGAAAATATAAAAACAGCAAGGTAACAAGTGATAAAAGTGAGCGTAAACGGTATCGCAATGTGTGGAAATAAGGCCTAGGGTTCATACTTTCACTAGTGTAAGTCCTCTCAACAATACTAACATAATTGGATTACATAACTATCCCTCAACATGCGACAAAGAGTCACTCCAAAGTCATTAATAGCGGAGAACGAACGAAGAGATTATGGTAGGGTACGAAACCACCTCAAAGTTATTCTTTCCAATCAATCCGTTGGGCTATTCCTATAAGTGTCACAAACAGCCCTAGAGTTCGTACTAGAATAACACCTTAAGACACAAATCAACCAAAACCCTAATGTCACCTAGATACTCCAATGTCACCTCAAGTATCCGTGGGTATGATTATACGATATGCATCACATAATCTCAGATTCATCTATTCAACCAACACAAAGGACCTCAAAGAGTGCCCCAAAGTTCTACCGGAGAATCACGATGAAAATGTGTGCCAACCCCTATGCATAGGTTCCCAATGTCACGAAACCCGCAAGTTGATCACCAAGACATACATCAAGTGGCACGTGATATCCCATTGTCACCACAGATACACACGACAAGACATACATCAAGTGTTCTCAAATCTTTAAAGACTCAATCCGATAAGATTAGTTCAAAGGGGAAACTCGATTCATTATAAGAGAGAAGAGGGGGAGGAGAAACATAAGATCCAACTATAATAGCAAAGCTCGCAATACATCAAGATCATGCCAAATCAAGAACATGAGAGAGAGAGAGAGATCAAACACATAGCTACTGGTACATACCCTCAGCCCCAAGGGAGAACTACTCCCTCCTCGTCATGGAGAGCACCGGGATGATGAAGGTGGCCACTGGAGAAGGATTGCCCCCTACGGCAGGGTGCCGGAACGGGTCTAGATTGGTTTTTGGTGGCTACGGAGGCTTCTGGCGGCGGAACTCCCGATCTAATCTTCATTCTGGAAGTTTTAGGGTATATGGAGTTATATAGGCAGAAGAAGCACGTCAGGGGAGCCACGAGGGCCCCACGAGGCAGGGGGCGCGCCCCCTACCCTCATGAGCTCCTCCTTCCTTCCTTGACATGGGGTCCAAGTCCATCGGGTGGCTTTCGTTCCAAAAATAACTTCTCTAGTTGATTTCGTTCCATTTCGACTCCGTCTGATATTCCTTTTCTTCAAAACACTGAAATAGGCATAAAACAGCAAATCTGGGTTGGGCCTCCGGTTAATAGGTTAGTCCCGAAAGTAATATAAAAGTGGATAATAAAGCCCAATATTGCCTAAAACAGTAGATAATATATCATGGAGCAATCAAAAATTATAGATACATTGGAGATGTATCAAGCATCTCCAAACTTAATTTCTGCTCGTCCTTGAGTAGGTAATGATAAAAAAGATAATTTTTGATGTGGAATTCTAGTTGGCATAATTTCAATGTAATTCTTCTTACTTGTGATATGAATATTCAGATCCGAAAGATTCAAGACAAAAGTTCATATTGACATAAAAATAATAATACTTCAAGCATACTAACTAAGCAATTATGTCTCTTCAAAATAACATGGACAAAGAAAGTTATCCCTACAAAATCATATAGTCTGGCTATGCTCCATCTTCACCATACAACATATTTAAATCATGCACAACCCCAATGACAAGCCAAGCAATTGTTTCATACTTTTGATGTTCTCAAACTTTTTCAATCTTCACGCAATACATGAGCGTGAGCCATCAATATAGCACCATGGTGGAATAGAATGGTGGTTGTGGAGAAGACAAAAAGGAGAAGATAATCTCACATCAACTAGGTGTATCAACGGGCTATGGAGATGCCCATCAATAGATATCAATGTGAGTGAGTAGGGATTGCCATGCAACGGATGCACTAGAGCTATAAATGTATGAAAGCTCAACAAAAGAAACTAGTGGGTGTGCATCCAACTCGCTTGCTCACGAAGACCTAGGGCATTTTGAGGAAGCCCATCATTGGAATATACAAGCCAAGTTCTATAATGAAAGATTCCCACTAGTATATGAAAGTGACAACATAGGAGACTCTCTATCATGAAGATCATGGTGCTACTTTGAAGCAGAAGTGTGGTAAAAGGATAGTAGCATTGCCCCCTTTTTATTTGGCCTTTCCTCTTTTTTTTATTTGGCCTTTTTTGGGGACAATGCTCTATTAATGATGATCATCACACTTCTATTTATTTACAACTCAATGATTACAACTCGATACTGGAACAAAGTATGACTCTATATGGATGCCTCTGGCGGTGTACAGGGATATGAAATGAATCAAGAGTGACAAGTATGAAAATTATGAATGGTGGCTTTGCCACAAATACAATGTCAACTACATGATCATGCTAAGCAATATGACAATGATGAAACGTGTCATAATAAACGGAATGGTGGAAAGTTGCATGGCAATATATCTCGGAATGGCTATGGAAATGCCCTAATAGGTAGGTATGGTGGCTATTTTGAGGAAGGTATATGGTGGGTTTATGGTACCAGCGAAAGTTGCGCGGTACTAGAGAGGCTAGCAATGGTGGAAGGGTGAGAGTGCGTATAATCCATGGACTCAACATTAGTCATAAAGAACTCACATACTTATTGCAAAAATCTATTAGTTATCGAAACAAAGTACTACGCGCATGCTCCTAGGGGGATAGATTGGTAGGAAAAGACCATCGCTCGTCCCCGACCGCCACTCATAAGGAAGGCAATCAATAAATAAATCATGCTCCGACTTCATCACATAACGGTTCACCATACGTGCATGCTATGGGAATCACAAACTTCAACACAAGTATTTCTCAAATTCACAACTACTCAACTAGCATGACTAATATTACCATCCTCATATCTGAAAACAATCATGAAGTATCAAACTTCTCTTAGTATTCAACACACTCATAAGAGAATTTTATTATTCTTGAATACCTAGCATATTAGGATTTTAAGCAAATTACCATACTATTTAAGACTCTCAAAATAATCTAAGTGAAGCATGAGAGTTCATCTATTTCTTCAAAATAAAACTACCACCATGCTCTAAAAGATATAAGTGAAGTACTAGAGCAAATAACAAACTACTCCGAGAGATTTAAGTGAAGATCAATGAGTAGTCGAATAATTATGCAACTATGTGAAGACTCTCTAACATTTAATAATTCCAGATCTTGGTATTCTATTCAAACAGCACGCAAAGCAAAAGAAAATGACATCTAAGAATGACAAACATCATGTGAAGAAGTAAAAACTTAGGATCAACTGATACTAACCGATAGTTGTTGAAGAAGAAAGGTGGGATGCCAACCGGGGCATCCCCAAGCTTAGATGCTTGAGACTTCTTGAAATATTATCATGGGGTGCCTTGGGCATCCCCAAGCTTGAGCTTTTGTGTCTCCTTAATTCCTCTCATATCATGGTCTCCCTAAATCTCAAAAGCTTCATCCACACAAAACTCAACAAGGACTCATGAGATAAGTTAGTATAAACCATTGCAAAAACCTTATCATATTCTACTGTATAAAATCACTAAAATTATTATTCAACATTTCATACTAAATTCCTCTGCATATTTAATAGTCCTATCCTCAAATAGAATCATTAGAGAAGCAAACATATGCAAACATAACAGCAATCTTCCTAAACAGGATAGTCTGTAAGGAATGCTGCAACATCCGTACTTCCCTAGCTCCAAAAATTATGAAATAAAATTCTCACTCTAGTAAATTTATCAGAGATTAATATGCAAAAGGTTTCAACATTTTATCACATTCTTACTTTTCTAGGGAATTATTGCAACAGCGGTAAACTTTCTGTTTTCAAACAGCAACATGTATACTTGTAACATAGGCATAGTAAAGGCTATCAATGCCACTTCTATTGAAATAAAAGATGCAAGACAATGTTATAAATAACAGCAATCAAATACTAACAA
This sequence comes from Triticum dicoccoides, assembly GCF_002162155.2. NCBI lineage: Eukaryota > Viridiplantae > Streptophyta > Magnoliopsida > Poales > Poaceae > Triticum > Triticum dicoccoides. The sequence continues at coordinate 59,260,722 of NC_041382.1, read as the reverse complement.
AATAAATTGACGCTCCAAGCAAAACACATATCATGTGGCGAATAAAAATATAGCTCCAAGTAAAGTTACCGATGAACGAAGACAAAATAGGGGATGCCTTCCGGGGCATCCCCAAGCTTAGGCTCTTGGTTGTCCTTGAATATTACCTTGGGGTGCCTTGGGCATCCCCAATCTTAGACTCTTGCCACTCCTTATTCCATATTCCAACGAATCCTTACCCAAAACTTGAAAACTTCACAACACAAAACTTAACAAAAAACTCGTAAGCTCCGTTAGTACAAGAAAATAAATCACCACTTCAAGGTACTGTAATGAACTCATTCTTTATTTATATTGGTGTGAAACCTACTGTATTCCAACTTCTCTATGGTTTATAAACTATTTTACTAGCCATAGATTCATCAAAATAAGTAAACAACACATGAAAAACAGAATCTGTCAAAAACAGAACAGTCTGTAATAATCTGGATCAAACGTATACTTATTGAACTCATAAAATTCTCAAATAAATTGCTGGACCTGAGGAATTTATCTATTAATCATCTTCAAAAAGAATTAACTAAATATCACTCTCCAAATAAAAATGGCAGCAGTTCTCCTAAGTGCTAAAGTTTCTGTTTTTTACAGCATGATCAACAAGACTTTCCCCAAGTCTTCGCAAAGGTTCTACTTGGCACAAACACTAATTAAAAGCATAAAACCACATCTAAACAGAGGCTAGATGAATTATTTATTACTAAACAGGAACAAAAATCAAGGAACAAAAATAAAGTTTGGTTGCCTCCCAACAAGCGCTATCGTTTAACGCCCCTAGCTAGGCACGATGATTTCAATGATGCTCACATAAAGGATAAGAATTGAAACATAAAGGGAGCATCATGAAGAATATGACTAGCACATTTAAGTCTAACATACTTCCTATGCATAGGGATTTTGTGAGCAAACAACTTGTGGGAACAATAATCAACTTGCATAGGACGGTAAAACAAGCATAACTTCAAAACTTTAAGCACATAGAGAGGAAACTTGATATTATTGCAATTCCTACAAGCATATATTCCTCCCTCATAATAATTTTCAGTAGCATCATGAATGAATTCAACAATATAACCATCACCTAAAGCATTCCTTTCATGATCTACAAGCATAGAAAATTTACTACTCTCCACATAAGCAAAATTCTTCTCATTCGGGGTAGTGGGAGTATCATATGAGACTTGAATATTATAAATTGTTTCCACATTAAAAGAGTATTGTTCAGAAAAGGGGTAACCATAATCATGACAAGTTTTATAAATATAATCCTCACTACTTTTTATAGCATATGTATCATCACAATAATTATCATAAGTAGAAGGCATGTTATTATCATTATGAATTTGCATATGAAAACTTGGGAGACTAAAAATATAATATTCATTAAGCGTAGCATCCCCAAGCTTGGAACAAACATTAATTGCAGCAAATATATTCTCAAATATGTCATCCTCATCAAACATAGCTTCCCCAAGCTTGGGCCTTTTCGTATCATAAGCATAATCACTCTCACCATTAATAGCATGGATAGCACCAATAGTATAGCAATTATTATATTCTTCCAAGCAAGTGCCAAAAAGATTTTCAAGATCATAAAAAGTATCATTATCTTCCACAGTTATATTTTCATGAGGCACAATAGTAATAGGAGCAGCATTATTTGAGAGAGATATCTTTTTACCTCTCTTGCTTTTTCTTTTCTTCTTCTTCACCACATCATGTGTGGGTTTAATCCTCTTTTTGGAGCTCCTTATTAATGAGATTGGTTTAATAGGAGGCTCCTCCTCGTTACCTGATTCATCATAAGAAATAATAGGAGGGTATTGGTAAGCCTCTTCCCTTTCTTTAGTATTCTCTTCATCTTCTATTTGTTTTCTTTTCTTTATGTAATTGGCGATATAAGGATTTTCAATACAATTCACCGCACAATACATATAAATTTTCTCTAGATCAAAACCAAGAAGTTTATCAAGATTAAATTTTGGAATACCCTCAGTTATACGTTTCATTTCTTCATAACCCAAGAGCAAACTAAGTTCATTATGATGTGCAAGGGAAATCAAGTCGTCACAATTTTTGGACACAATACGGTCATGAAACAATTTGCATTTGATATTTAAATGACCATGTTCATTGCAAAGTTTGCAAGTATGGGTAAGATATCTTAAATTTTCAGCACATTCATCTAGCTCTTCTTGCAACAATTTGATTTCTAAGTACTTATGCCTCTTGCAATATCTATCTTCCCTATTTGGTGTGTACTTGCAAACCCAGTCTACTCCACAAAAATTGACATGTTTATAGGAGGCACTTTCATCATAACTAGTGCAATCATCATTAGCATCATGGATATTCAAAGAATTCATACTAACAACATTGCAATCATGCTCATCATTCAAATGTTTAGTGCCAAACATTTTATAGATTTCTTCTTCTAGCACTTGAGCACAATTTTCCTTTCCATCATACTCATGAAAGATATTAAAAAGGTGAAGCGTATGAGACAAACTCAATTCCATTTTTTTATAGTTTTTCTTTTATAAACTAAACTAGTGATAAAAACAAGAAACTAAAAGACACGATTGCAAGATCTAAAGATATACCTTCAAGCACTCACCTCCCCGGCAACGGCGCAGGAAAAGAGCTTGATGTCTACTACACAACCTTCTTCTTGTAGACGTTGTTGGGCCTCCAAGTGCAGAGGTTTGTAGGACAGTAGAAAATTTCCCTCATGTGGATGACCTAAGGTTTATCAATTCGTAGGAGGCATAGGATGAAGATGGTCTCTCTAAAGCAACCCTGCAACCAAATAACAAAGAGTCTCTTGTGTCCCCAACACACCCAATACAATGGTCAATTGTATAGGTGCACTAGTTCGGCGAAGAGATGGTGATACAAGTGGTATATGGATGATAGATAATAGGTTTTGTAATCTGAAAATATAAAAACAGCAAGGTAACAAGTGATAAAAGTGAGCGTAAACGGTATCACAATGTGTGGAAATAAGGCCTAGGGTTCATACTTTCACTAGTGTAAGTCCTCTCAACAATACTAACATAATTGGATCACATAACTATCCCTCAACATGTGACAAAGAGTCACTCCAAAGTCACTAATAGCAGAGAACGAACGAAGAGATTATGGTAGGGTATGAAACCACCTCAAAGTTATTCTTTCCAATCAATCCGTTGGGCTATTCCTATAAGTGTCACAAACAGCCCTAGAGTTCGTACTAGAATAACACCTTAAGACACAAATCAACCAAAACCCTAATGTCACCTAGATACTCCAATGTCACCTCAAGTATCTGTGGGTATGATTATACGATATGCATCACACAATCTCAGATTCATCTATTCAACCAACACAAAGGACCTCAAAGAGTGCCCCAAAGTTCTACCGGAGAATCATGACGAAAACGTGTGCCAACCCCTATGCATAGGTTCCCAATGTCACGAAACCCGCAAGTTGATCACCAAGACATACATCAAGTGGCACGTGATATCCCATTGTCACCACAGATACACACGACAAGACATACATCAAGTGTTCTCAAATCTTTAAAGACTCAATCCGATAAGATTACTTCAAAGGGGAAACTCGATTCATTACAAGAGAGAAGAGGGGGAGGAGAAACATAAGATCCAACTATAATAGCAAAGCTCGCGATACATCAAGATCATGCTAAATCAAGAACACGGGAGAGAGAGAGATCAAACACATAGCTACTGGTACATACCCTCAGCCCCGAGGGATAACTACTCCCTCCTCGTCATGGAGAGCACCGGGATGATGAAGATGGCCACCGGAGAAGGATTGCCCCCTCCGGTAGGGTGCCAGAACAGGTCTAGATTAGTTTTTGGTGGCTACGGAGGCTTCTGGCGGCGGAACTCCCGATCTAATCTTCGTTCTGGAAGTTTTAGGGTATATGGAGTTATATAGGCAGAAGAAGCACGTCAGGGGAGCCACGAGGGCCCCACGAGGCAGGGGGGCGCCCCAGGGGGGTGGGCGAGTCCCCTACCCTCGTGAGCTCCTCCTTCCTTCCTTGACGTGGGGTCCAAGTCCATCGGGTGGCTTTCGTTCTGAAAATAACTTCTCTAGTTGATTTCGTTCCGTTTCGACTCCGTTTGATATTCCTTTTCTTCAAAACACTGAAATAGGCATAAAACAGCAAATCTGGGCTGGGCCTCTGGTTAATAGGTTAGTCCCGAAAGTAATATAAAAGTGGATAATAAAGCCCAATATTGCCCAAAACAGTAGATAATATAGCATGGAGCAATAAAAAATTATAGATACGTTGGAGACGTATCACTGCATGACATTCTTTGGGCCGTCCATGATGGAAAAAACCGTGGTAGAAGCGTTGGCGAGGAAAATTTCGGGGAGTTCCCGATTGCGGTGGGAGGTCGGGGGCCGAGCGATGCACGTTTCTCTCGTACACGTATGCACGTGTGTGTGAGGCGTTGGCTCTAACTAAACCCGAGCGAGGCGTTGGGCTCTAACTGAACCCAAGCGATTGCACTATAGGCTACACGTTACTGAACCCGAGCGATCGATCGATGGCTGTTAACTGAACTCGATTGAGCGGTTCCTTTGCTACTGCTGCTAACTGAAGCCGATCGATGCTGCCTCTGGGATGAA
>NC_041382.1:59187857-59255555 GCF_002162155.2 Triticum dicoccoides | reverse complement strand
TGGATGAACAGGACCCCGTGGTGTGGTGGAGGGCTGGATGAACAGTAGACGGTGGAGGGGTGCCCGTGGAGGGGTGGTTGAACAGGACCCTGTGGTGTGGAGGGCTGGATGAACAGTAGACTGTGGAGGGGTGGTTGAACAGTAGCCGGTGGAGTAGCGCGCGGTGGAGGCTGGATGAACAGAAGCCCGTGGAGGCTGGAGGAGGTCGACGGTAGCCCGTGGAGGCTGGAGGAGGTCGACGGTGGAGATGAACAGTATCGCGTGGAGTCCCGTTTTGCGGTACGCCACACCCCTCCTGATGAACAGGACCCTCGTTTCGACCGTAGGAGGTCCGTTTCGTCTGTTTTGCGGTACACCACACCCTTCCCGATCAACAGGACCCCCGTTTCGACTGTAGGAGGTCCGTTTCGCCTGTTTTGCGGTACGCCACACCCCTCCCGATCAATAGGACCCCCGTTTCGACAGTAGGAGGTCTGTTTCCTCTGTTTTGCGGTACGCCAGACCCCTCCCGATCAACATGACCCTGTTCCGAACATAGGAGGTCCGTTTCCTCCGTTGTGCGGTACGCCATGCCTCGTTTCCATCGCCTGTTCCATCCAAGCCCTCCCGATGAACACGACCACGCATTACGTTCCGACCTAGCCGGTTGGCTCCCACGTGTTCTGCTGCCTCCCGATGAACATGACGCATTCCGTTGCCTCCCCATGAACACGACGACGACGTTGTTCTCCGTTCCGACCCAGCCATGTACACGAGCCCTGGCCGTACGTATGCGCGAGTAGGCGTTCGAGACCCTGCCCGTATGTACACATAAGTGGCCATATTTTCTTTCTTGCACCCTGGCCGCTGTACGTACGTCTACATGCTACGTGCGCGCCTCTACTACGACACGTACGCGCCTCTACTACGACACGTGCGCGCCTCTACATCCACCAGTATATATGTATGTACACATTCGCGACCAGAATGACAACGCTATGTACGCTTCGACCATGTGGGTCCCGTTTGTCAGGCACTTCCTTGCCTGCGAAGATGTAGCTGGTGGGTCCCAGCAGTCAGGGGGGCGAATCATTTTTTTGTTGCCCGGATGCACTTCCTTGCGTGCGAAGATGTAGCTGGTGGGTCCCAGCAGTCAGGGGCAAACGTTTTTTCGCGAAATACGGTGGCCCGTCCGGTGGGTCCCCGTTGTCAGGTGGAGGAATAATTATTTTGCACGTAATAAGGAGGCACTTCCTTACTGAGGCCATGGACCCAGCTATCAGCCTCTCCATGTACAGTCCACGTCCGATGGAAGTCGTTCCTTGACCACGTTGACCACGCCGCGCCGAGAGCACTAGGGCGGTGGACGACGGGGAGGCCTAGGAAGGGGACGACGCAGAGCCGGGGAAGACGCGGCAGTGGATGCCCACGCGTAGAGGAGTACGAGGGTTCACTGGTTCGCTGTGGTGTGAGGCTGCCGTCGCCGCAGAATAACAGGGGGTGTGGGTGAGTAGAGGGATGGCCTGGCTAGCGGTGGGAGTAGTAGGGGGCGGTGAGGCCTCCTCCGCATCGCAGCCGGCCACGGGAGGCAGGAGCACCAGGCACGACCGGCGCTAGTTTGGGCGGCTGGAGCAAGAAGACCAGAGGTTGAAGAAGCACTACGGCCGTTGGATGGACATCATACGGTCACTGGAGCTAGAATCGTGCATATTGACTAAGTTGACAAATCCCTCCGTCCCCGTCAACTTAGTAGGCCCACAAGTCAGCCTGCCACTATACTGGGTCCCAGCTAACAGGGGAAGTATTCATTTTTTTGTGCGTAATAAGGAGGCACTTCCTTGCTGCGAAGATATAACTGGTGGGTCCGAGCTATCAGCGGCGGTAACATTTTTTTCGCGAAATACAGAGGCCCTTTCGGTGGGTCCCTGATGTCAGGTGGAGGAATCATTATTTTGCACGTAATAAGGAGGCATTTCATGGCGTGCGGCTATGGACCCAGCTGTCGGCCTCTTGACGTACAATCCACTTCAGATGCATGTCGTTCGTTGACCACGTTAACCAGGCCGCACCGAGAGCACCAGGGCGGTGGACGATGGTGAGGCGTAGGAAGGGAACGACACGGAGGCAGGGAAGACTCGACAGTTGTTTCCCACGCGGAGGGGAGTACGACTATACGAGGGTTTACTGGTTCGTCTGCCGTCGCCGGAGAATAACAACAGGTGTGGGTGAGTAGAGGGATGGCTAGGCCAGCGATGGGAGTACGGTGGGGCAGTGAGGCCTGTGCGGCAGCACAGCCGGCCGTGGGGAGGAGGGAGCAGGCAGTCCCGCCGGCGCTTGTTTGAGCGGCTGGAGCAGTAAGAGCAGAGATTGAAGAAGCACGACGGCCGTTCGATGGACATCCAATAGTCACTGCTTGTGCGTCAACCTTTTTTAGGAAAGCCTCAAATCTGTGGAAAACAACATACAACCCATCTGCCATTATTTCTAATAATTTACAGCCCATTTTCTAATTCTTAAGGTTTTTTTGGAGCCCATATTCTTTTTGTTAGCATTACAGCCCATATTGTAACAAATTCTCCACGCATAAAAATTAATGTAATTTAAAATATCGAAATGAAAAAAAAGATATTTGAAACTAATTGCCGGTTTGATGTGTTTTAAAAATATACAACCCATTTCTCATTACTCATGGGCCATTTTCTCGGCCAGCCGAATGAAAGCTCTCCTCGTCTTGAAGGATTTGCAGCCCAAGAGGCCTGACAAAGCGACTTACTTGGCAAATCACAAAAAAACTGGGCTGTGGCCGTGGACCCAGTTGTTAGCCTCTCCACGTACAGTACTCTTCCGATGGAAGTCGTTCCTTGACCACGTTGACCACGCCGCGTGGAGAGCACCACGACGATGGACGACATCGAGGCCTAGGACGGGGATGACGCGGAGCCGGGGAAGACGCGACAGTGGAAGCCCACGCGGAGAGGAGTACGAGGGTTGTCACAACCCTAGAGTTTGATTGCAATTAGTTTCATAAGCATTCATGTCATCATGTTTAAATTTAATAAATTTGAAATGGGGATTGATAAACCCTAGCACAAATGCAATTCAAATAGGTTCAACCAAAATATTTTCAATGACCTCAAAATATCCTTTTAAAATGTTCATGACTTATGGAAAAAGGTGAAAGCCTCTACCAGAGATGATGCATATTTTTCCAGGACATTTTGGTCATTGAATTAAATCATTATGGTATTTGAGTTGGAGTTTAAAAGTTACCATTAAATATTGGTTGCTCCAAATATTCTGAAATTTATTGTGTGGTTTGAAAATAATTCAAATATTCCTCAAAAAAAATTACAGAATTAACCAAAGTGTTTTGGTTGGTATTTTATTTGCAAACATAAAGCAGAAAAATAGAAAACATAATAAATTAGAAAAGGACAGAGAAAGAAGCCCAGCCACTTACCTGGAGCTGGCCCAGTTGGCCCAGCTCACCAACCTACCCTGCCAGTCGTCTCCTAGCTTCTTCCAGGAGGACGACGCCGTGTCGACGCGCGCGCAACCGAGCTCCACCTCCTGCTTCCACCTCCTGCTTCCCCTTCGCCCTGTCCTCGCGCCACAGAGACGGCCACGAAGCCCCTCGCTCTCTGGTTCTCTCTCCCCTCGCTCCTCTGCTTCCCCTCCCGATGGCCGAGCGCTGCCGTCACCGTCGCTTATTGTTGCCACGGCCACCGGCCCTCCCTCGCCCATCCAACATGCTCCAGAGATCCGCCACGCCGTCCCCGTCAACTCCACCGAGCCACATGAGTTGGGAAGCACTGCAACGCCCTCGACGTCGTCGTCTTCTACCTCGGGCCATCGAGATCGCCGGCGCCGATTTGCGCCACCCGGGTCGCCCCCAGCCCCGCCGTCTGCACCCTTCACCTCGCCGTGAGCTCTGGTTCCTTTCCCCCCTTCTCCCCTCGTTGTCCTCGTGTCACAGCGCAGTACCCCACGAGCTCCCACGCCACCATCCGCCATGGCCAGCAGGCCCGTGCTCCTGAGCTCTTCCCCTCACGGTCGAGCATAGCAACGCGCTCAGCGCGTCTCCAGGAGCTCAAAACACCCAACCGCTGCTCCTAACATGCTCTGAGGCGTCGTCTCGGTCGATGCCTGAACTCCGGCCGCCGCCTCGCTCGCCGCCGTTGCTGTTTCCGACCACCTCATCCCCTCCCGCTTGCGAAGATGGATGCGGCCGAGCGCCCGCAACGCGTAGATGCCCTCCGTCGCGCGAATGGTCGCCGGAATAGAGCTTTCGACAAGCCACCGCCGTCCTGTAAGGTCGCCGGTGACTTGATCCGGTGGTGCTGATGTGGCAGTGGTTAGATTAGGGCCTAATCACTGCTTAGTTAACCTCTTAGTCAATGACAAGTGGGCCCTTCCCTGCTAACAGCTCTAGTTTAGGTTAATTATAACCCTGCTAGTCAATTGAGTCAATGCCACGCGGGCCCCACGGGTCAGCTTTGACCTGAGCAGCCCCGTTGACCTACTGAAGTCAGCATGAGGTCATGCTGACGCAATAAATGATTTTATGGATTATTTCTATTTTGGAAATTCCATAAAATTAGCAAAACTTCAAAAAATCATAGAAATTAAACCGTAACTCCAAATGAAATAATTTATATATGAAAAATTATCAGAAAAATCCAAAGAATCTGTCTATGGCATTTTCATGCATGTTTGAACAAGTTAACCTCACTGAATAGGACAATTCATGATTATGGAATAAATGGTAATTAGTTTTGGAGTTGGAATTTGCTATAGGTTTGAATTCCACTTCAATGAATACGACTAACTGTTGCACTAGGTCAATTCAGTACTTTAATATGACATATCATTCATATGAATGTGCATTGCATTGATTGTGGTTCCTTTTGTGTTTGTCGGTGGTTGTTCCCTCGGTAGACGTTGTTCCGACGTTGTGATCGTTGACACCGATGAAGAACTATATTATCTTCAGAAGTGCCAGGCAAGCAAAACCCCCTTGTTCATTCCGATACAATCCTACTCTCTCGCTTCTGCTCTCTTTTACTGCATTAGGACAACAACGATTCAACTATTACATGCTGCGGTAGTTGAACCCCTTTCCTTTGCATGACCTGTCATTGCCACAGTAAATAGATGAAACCCATTAGCATGAGTAGGAGTTGTTTGAGCCCTGGTGTGACTACTCATTCATGCTTGTTTTCCATGCCTGCTATTGCTTAGAGTTGAGTCGGTTCTGATTCATCGGGGATGAATTGGAGGTGTGAGAACATGTCCTACTGTTGTGAGCTAAGCGTGTGAACACGATTTGGTAAAGGTATCGGTGAGAGGCCATGTAGGAGTACATGGTGGGTTGTCTCATTGAAGCCGTCCTTAGGAACTGAGTTCTGTGTTTGTGATCCATGAACAGCTACTACCACACATTGGAATGCTTATGTGCCCCTCTCGACTTATTAATCAACCTGATCTCTGTCCAGGAGTTGCAACTAGTTTCTGGTGTTTGTAGGTTGTGTTAGTAGTCTACCAAGTGGCACCCAGTACAGGTGGGCTTGGGACAGATTAGGAACAGTGGCACGGTGTACCAAGTGGCACCCGGATGGTGGGCTTGGGAACCCAGCACACATCATTTGGGGCCGTGAGCGACACCCCGGCCGGATCTCCTTGCGCATGGAACCCGAATAGGCGATAAACCTGGACTAGAGACTTGTTGGTTAGTCAGGTCGTGGCTCGACTCCCTCGCCAGGCTTCCGCTTGAAGGTTATCGAGATACACGACGTGTACATGGTGGTAAGTGGCGAGAGCGTGTGTGAAGAAGTACACCCCTGCAGGGTTATCATTATCTATTCGAATAGTCGGACTCCTCGGATATGGAAACTTGGACCCCTTGCATAGTTCATAGACAAGTGAAAGTGGATACTCTAAAATGCGCCAGATAAGCGTGAGTGCTATGGATGGCGTTCTCACAGGGAGATGGGAGCGGATCCATAGTGGTGTATTGGTATGGTGAATTTGTGGAGTCGTGTGCGCCACCTCAAATGCATTACTTGCAGTCATAGTTCAGGTTAGCCACCGAGCCAAAGCTGGCTTGCTGCAGTTAACTCCACCACCCCTTTGTTGATACCGATGCATATGTAGATAGTTCTGATGTAAGTCTTGCTGGGTACATTTGTACTCATGTTTGCTTATTTTATGTTTTGTAGAGAGACTTCAGTCTCGCTAGTAGTTCCGTGTGGACTTCGATGTTTAGCTTGATACCTCAGTTACGATCTTGTGCCCTCGGCAGGATCTGATAGATAGTCAGGCTTCTCAGCCTTTTTCATTTGTAGAAGTCTGTACTCAGACATGTTAAGCTTCTGCTTGTGCTTTGACTTGTATGCTCTGAATGATGGGTCATGAGACCCATGTTTGTAATATCTTGGCTCCTCGGAGCCTAATGAATAAATACTCTGAGTCGTAGAGTCTTATTGTGATGCCATGTTGTATTGCACATATTGAGCATATTGTGTGTATGATTGAAATGCTTGGTATGTGTGGGATCCGACAACCTAGTTGTTTGTCCTTGGTAGCCTCTCTTATGGGGAAATATAGTCTTGTGCTTCCATGAGCCATAGTAGTCCGCTACAGCTCGGTTCACTGGAGTCCTGCCTAGCCTGCTACAGCCCGGTTCACTGGAGTCCTGTTAGCCTAGTGCTACAGCCCGGATTCTCACGCTGCTGACCGACATGCTCGATGTTGATTCATGTATGCCTGTCCCCGTAAGTTAGTGCCACTTTGGGTTCACGACTAGTCATGTCGGCCCGGGTTCTCTGTCATATGGATGCTAGCGACACAATCATATATGTGAGCCAAAAGGCGCAAACGGTCCTGGGCCATGGCAAGGCGACACCCGTGGGAATACCATCCGTGAGGGCGCAAAGTGATATGAGGTGTTACCGGCTAGATCGATGTGACTTGGAATCAGGGTCCTGACAGCGTTGGTATCAGAGCCTGACTGCCTGTAGGATTACCAAGCCAAGCTGGTCGAAGTCGTGTCTAGAAATGCTTTAGTTATATAAGGGAGTTGATTGTGGATGGGAACGTAAGGCTCTTTTTACTCCTTATCCTCATGACCTTCTGATCTGAGTCATCTTATCTTTTCTACGGGGTTAAGAACTAGGCTTCTCTTCTATCTCTCAGGATGACGTGTTACTAAACCGTAGTTGCCTAGGATTGTTGAGTTCAAGCCTCAGTTCAGTTCCTACTACTTCCATATGTTCATATCTTGCCTCAGAACCTTGATATTGTGATGTTGAGTGGTTATGCCACCATTTTGCAGGATGTCTCAAATCATTTTGAGCATTTACAGCCGTTATGCTGTCCGAGTCATCCTAGGTTTCTAAATAGTCCGATGCATTTGCAACTCCCTTCTTTCTGCCCCCGATGTTCCTTTGGGCCAGATTAACCACACTAACCAGTGGGTTGAGATACTCCATTGCCTCGACATATATGTTGGAGTTGCTATTATGACACTAGGGTATCTTAGAGTTAGTAATCTAGCCATGTTTGGTGTTCCCAGTGTGATGATTCTGGCCACCATTCTCGAAAGCATCTCGTGATGTTATTTAGTTAGTAGGTATTCTACTACCGGGTTTTGAACCCGAGATTCACCCTACTTCATGTTGTTAGTATTTGCTAGTTCCCTTAAGATATTAGTAACCATGTGATAGTCCTCGAGGTCTGTGGTATATCGTTCTTCCAATACCATGAGCCAATATGGCAGAAGTTATTTGAACCAAAAGATCACAATCAGAGTACTCTTGAGGAGTTCTCCATTCATAATTGTGACTCTGCCAGTCCTACCTCTCTGCATGGGTTATCCGGAAGAAACATGTTGAACTTGGTTCGACATACTAATCTATGCATCCACAACTCAGAAAGTTATATGTTCCTTTGAGTTGTCCCCCTTCAGTTATATTCCGACCTTCATCTATCAATTGATAGTCAAGAGTATGTGAGCATTCGTTCATCGGTGCCTATCATTCTTGTGGTCCGTCAAACCATTCTAGTTCAGAATGACTAGGAGAAACACACTCCAGTACCTCATCCATTTCTAGGATTGGGTCAAAGCAGTTGTATTTCGCAGATCCAATGCAATCAAGCTATTGGTCTGTTCTACCCTGAAGTATTATCCACTTTATGTCAGGAATGTCATGAGAATTGCACCTTCCCTTATGAATTCTTGACGTAGTGATACCTCTCGCCATCATTATTCATTCCTCGGTGTCGTGTTGTCGCAACCGGAATACCGACAAGTGAATCGTCATGTGTGAAATCAATACTCCTAGCAACCCTTTGCTTGGTAGTTAATGGACATTAATATCATTCTTAGTGTGCTGATTATTGAATCATCACCCTAAGGTTGATCATGCTACCTAGTCCTTATTTCCTGGTGCACTCTTCGATCAACGGGTTAGGATTTTGCCAAACCCTTGCTCTTTTGATCATATCGTCTTGCCTTGAAAAGCAAGATTGTTCTCGAGCTTAGAGACATATCAGTGGTTCGTGATTTTCCGAATATCTTCTCGGAAGTGTCACCAGGTTGTCCCCTGACTGTTATGTTGAGTTCGTGATCAAGTTGGTTTCTTGTAAACCAGCCATTCTCCAAGAATCTGTGTCGGTTATCCCCCCCCCCCTGAGCTAGTTGGTTAAGCTAAACAATAACTTGGAGAGTTAGAAGATAAAAGCATGCCAGCTTAGTTCATCTCAAGGGATATATATGCGTGTGTTGAAGATAGATGATATCTTCATCGATTGGTCCCTGTGATCAATTGTTGGACCTATTGTCGTATCAAAACATTGATTTGAGTATGGGCTATCATCAAATCAAATCAGAACCAACAATGTTCATAATGTTGTCTTACTCGTGGTTGATCCCCCGAGCATACACCATTATATCTTTTGGGTCTGACCAATGCTATCATCTTGTTCACATAGTTGTGGGATTCCATATATATGGAAACATGGATGAATTGTTGTTGAGCCCATCGACAACATCCTTATCCTTTCCATGAATTATGTTGAACATTAAGCTAGTGTTGGAAACTTTGGAAGCGTTGCCCTCGTGTCCCGTTCATGAGGTATATGTTTGGATGAAAGAAGATACTTCCTCTAATTCACGTGCACTCGATGTAAGTTGCCGCCATGAATTTGAGAAAGGTTTGTTTTGCTTCCTCTGGAACCATCCCAAGTCAGTCATGCATATGTGCGAAGTATTTTGTGGTCTGGAGACTTGCAACCTTCATTCTATATGTATTCCTAGCACACCAAGCCACTGATTGAATTGTTCAAGGAGAAGAAGTTCCTTCTTAAGAGCATGCCTTATGCAAGGACTTTGATATCCTCGATGATGGTTCCCCACCTGAACTCGATAGTGTTTTATTATAAGACTACTATTTGGCCATTCTTGTCTTGGACAACGTGTTCACATGTGTGTAGCAGAACCCACTCATGTTTTGGAGCTTGCTACTGTAGTTCATTTCCCGATAATCTCGCAACATCGTCTCGTCGATTTGTGTTGCAAACTCTCATTTTTCTCTCTAGACTTGATGGGTCTGGAATATCCTGACACCAACCAGATCTGAATCTCAGGCAGATATGATGGTTGGAACGTTTCCCAAGAACTATAATATTGGTCTCTCTGTAACCAGTAAAGTGGATGTCATGGGCAACACACCCAGTCGGAAGACCCATTATCGTAGTATTTTGCTTGAAGAAGTTGGCCACCTCCCCATAAGGATCTCGTAGAATTTATTCCAGTAGTTGTTCCTTATGGATTTTTGTGTTTCCGAAGTCCAACCTTCTACTTGATGTTCTAGATATCAAACCATATCTATGAATGGATTACGCTAGCACATCAGGAGAACATTAGAAACGAAGTGCTAAATGTCTCTTGGTCGATCATCCAGATTCCGCTTCATTAGCCTTGCTAAGGTGAAGTCTGAGAAGGTGTTATCTTCCTTTGTATCTGCATCATCCATCACTAGTCATCATGGTAGTATGTCGTGTTGCCAGGATCCTTGCCACGGATGTTGGTAAAATCTTGATGAATATGGAAATGCTCAAGTTCTTGAGAGCACGCTCAGACACTAGGTTACATCCTCGGTATCAATTGGAATGTGCCTTCCGTTTTCCGAGTTGTCTTATAACTCTAGTTTCCTTTCCAAGCTGAGTATGCCATTCTTTCCAATTCCTTCAAATGGTCGATTGTGATTTGCCTTAGGCTGGTATGAAGAGTTTCAATGATCTATGGATCAAAAGTAATTCTTTTGCCACTTAAGGAAATAATTCTACGAGTCACCTCCCCTAAGGTGCCCCATTATAGAATCATGGTGATTATTTCATCGCTATCTTGAGATCTTGCCCCACCCATTTCAGCGTGGGATTTTTTCCTACCAATAGAACCTTGTCATCTACCTCTTTCCATCACTCCTGATGTGTGCTTCGCGTCTCAGCTCGTGAGATGTATCTATGGCTCATTCCGTGAGTTAATCCTGAGTTGCTCGATCTTCGAGAAGATCGATCCCTCTAGAGTTTCCCCTTTCCTCTCGTTGCCATGTTGGTTGGAGTTCTCAGAGCAGGACATTGAGACAATGATGGTGATCGAATCAA
Organism: Triticum dicoccoides; assembly: GCF_002162155.2. NCBI lineage: Eukaryota > Viridiplantae > Streptophyta > Magnoliopsida > Poales > Poaceae > Triticum > Triticum dicoccoides. The sequence goes on along the minus strand of NC_041382.1, from coordinate 59,244,911 downwards.
CGCTCTAAAAGCAGTGCAAGTTGGATCGAGAAGCTTATGTTAGCTTTGTGTTCCCTCTGTCTTCTTACCCCATGTCTTGAATCTCGGGACGAGATCCTTGTTTAGTGGGGGTGAGTTGTCACAGCCCTAGAGTTTGATTGCAATTAGTTTCATAAGCATTCATGTCATCATGTTTAAATTTAATAAATTTGAAATGGGGATTGATAAACCCTAGCACAAATGCAATTCAAATAGGTTCAACCAAAATATTTTCAATGACCTCAAAATATCCTTTTAAAATGTTCATGATTTATGGAAAAAGGTGAAAGCCTCTACAAGAGATGATGCGTATTTTTCCAGGACATTTTGGTCATTGAATTAAATCATTATGGTATTTGAGTTGGAGTTTAAAAGTTACCATTAAATATTGGTTGCTCCAAATATTCTGAAATTTATTGTGTGGTTTGAAAATAATTCAAATATTCCTCACAAAAATATACAGAGTTAACCAAAGTGTTTTGGTTGGTATTTTATCTGCAAACATAAAGCAGAAAAATAGAAAACAGAATAAATTAGAAAAGGACAGAGAGAGAGAGAGAAGTCCTAACCCGTTGATCGAAGAGTGCACCAGGAAATAAGGACTAGGTAGCATGATCAACCTTAGGGTGATGATTCAATAATCAGCACACTAAGAATGAAATTATTTATATATGAAAAATTATCAGAAAAATCCAAAGAATCTGTCTATGGCATTTTCATGCATGTTTGAACAAGTTAACCTCACTGAATAGGACAATTCATGATTATGGAATAAATGGTAATTAGTTTTGGAGTTGGAATTTGCTATAGGTTTGAATTCCACTTCAATGAATACGACTAACTGTTGCACTAGGTCAATTCAGTACTTTAATATGACATATCATTCATATGAATGTGCATTGCATTGATTGTGGTTCCTTTTATGTTTGTCGGTGGTTGTTCCCTCGGTAGTCGTTGTTCCGACGTTGTGATCGTTGACACCGATGAAGAACTATATTATCTTCAGAAGTGCCAGGCAAGCAAAACCCCCTTGTTCATTCCTATACAATTCCACTCTCTCGCTCCTGCTCTCTTTTACTGCATTAGGACAACAACGATTCAACTGTTACATGATGCGGTAGTTGAACCCCTTTCCTTTGCATGACCTGTCATTGCCATAGTAAATAGATGAAACCCACTAGCATGAGTAGGAGTTGTTTGAGCCCTGGTGTGCCTACTCATTCATGATTGTTTGTCATGCCTGCTATTGCTTAGAGTTGAGTCAGTTCTGATTCATCGAGGATGAATTAGAGGTGTGAGAACATGTCCTACTGTTGTGAGCTAAGCGTGTGAACACGATTTGGTAAAGGTATCGGTGAGAGGCCATGTAGGAGTACATGGTGGGTTGTCTCATTAAAGTCATCCTTAGGAACTGAGTTCTGTGTTTGTGATCCATGAATAGCTACTACCACACATTGGAATGCTTATGTGCCCCTCTCGACTTATTAATCAACCTGATCTCTGTCCAGGAGTTCCAACTAGTTTCTGGTGTTTGTAGGTTGTGTTAGTAGTCTACCAAGTGGCACCCGGTACAGGTGGGCTTGGGACAGACTAGGCACAGTGGCACGGTGTACCAAGTGGCACCCAGTACAGGTGGGCTTGGGACAGACTAGGCACAGTGGCACGGTGTACCAAGTGGCACCCAGATGGTGGGCTTGGGAACCCTGCACGCATCGTTTGGGGCCTTGAGCGACACCCCGCCGGATCTCCTTGCGGATGGAACCCGAATAGGCGATAAACCTAGACTAGAGACTTGTTGGTTAGTCAGGTCGTGGCCGACTCCCTCGCCAGGCTTCCGCTTGAAGGTTACCGAGATACACGACGTGTACATGGTGGTAAGTGGCGAGAGCGTGTGTGAAGAAGTACACCCCTGCAGGGTTATCATTATCTATTCAAATAGCCGGACTCCTCGGATATGGAAACTTGGACCCCTTGCATAGTTCATAGACAAGTGAAAGTGGATACTCTAAAATGCGCCAGATAAGCGTGAGTGCTATGGATGGCGTTCTCGCAGGGAGATGGGAGCGGATCCATAGTGGTGTATTGGTATGGTGAATTTGTGGAGTCGTGTGCACCACCTCAAAAGAGTTACTTGCAGTCGTAGTTCATGTTAGCCACCGAGTTAAAGCTGCCTTGCTGCAGTTAACTCCACCACCCCTTTGTTGATACCGATGCATATGTAGATAGTTCTGATGTAAGTCTTGTTGGGTACATTTGTACTCATGTTTGCTTATTTTATGTTTTGTAGAGAGACTTCAATCTCGCTAGTAGTTCCGTGTGGACTTCGACGTTTAGCTTGATACCTCAGCTACGATCTTGTGCCCTCGGCAGGATCTGATAGATAGTCAGGCTTCTCAGCCTTTTTCATTTGTAGAAGTCTGTACTCAGACATGTTAAGCTTCTGCTTGTGCTTTGACTTATATGCTCTGAATGATGGGTCATGAGATCCATGTTTGTAATATCTTGGCTCCTCGGAGCCTAATGAATAAATACTCTGAGTCATAGAGTCTTGTTGTGATGCCATGTTGTATTGCACATATTGAGCATATTGTGTGTATGATTGAAATGCTTGGTATGTGTGGGATCCGACAACCTAGTTGTTTGTCCTTGGTAGCCTCTCTTATGGGGAAATGTAGTCTTGTGCTTCCATGAGCCATAGTAGTCTGCTACAGCCCGGTTCACCGGAGTCCTGCTATCCCAGCACTACTGCTCCGGAACACTTGACTGGTCGGCATGTGATTCACTTCATTCCTGTGTTTGTCCCTTCGGGGAAATGTCACGCGGTGACATCCGGAGTCCTGCCTAGCCTGCTACAGCCCGGTTCATCGGAGTCCTGTTAGCCCAGTGCTATAGCTCGGATTCGCACGCTGCTGACCGACATGCTCGATGTTGATTCATGTATGTCTGTCCCCGTAAGTTAGTGCCACTTTGGGTTCACGACTAGTCATGTCGGCCCGGGTTCTCTGTCATATGGATGCTAGCGACACTATCATATACGTGAGCCAAAAGGCGCAAATGGTCCCGGGCCATGGTAAGGCGGCACCCGTGGGAATAACGTGCGTGAGGCCGCAAAGTGATATGAGGTGTTACTGGCTAGATCGATGTGACTTGGAATCGGGGTCCTGACAAGGGTTCACTGGTTCGGCTGCGGTGTGAGGCTGCCGTCGCCGCAGGGCCTGGCCAGCAGTGGGAATAGTAGAGGGCGGTGAGGCCTCTGCGGCAGCACAGCCGGCCACGGGAGGCAGGAGCATGCGGCACGACCGGCGCTGCTTTGGGCGGCTGGAGCAAGAGGACCAGAGGTTGAAGAAGCACTATGGCCATTTGATGGACATCGTACGGTCACTGGAGCTAGAATCGTTCATATTGACTAAGTTGACATAGCCCTTCGTCCCTGTCAACTTAGTAGGCCCACAAGTCAGCCTCCCATCAAGGTGGGTCCCAGCTAGCCGGGGGATTATTCTTTTTTTGTGCGTAATAAGGAGGCACTTTCGGTGGGTCCGAGCTGACAGCGGGGGGAAAGTTTTTTTGCGAAATACGGTGGCCCGTCAGGTGGGTCCTAGCAGTCAGGGGGCAAACATTTTTTTTCACAAAATATGGTGGCCCGTCCAGTGGGTCCCTGCTGTCAGTTGGAGGAATCATTATTTTCCGCATAATAAGGAGGCACTTACTTGCTGCGGCCGTGGACCCAGCTGAGACTCTCCACGTACAGTATACTTCTGATGGAAGTCGTTCCTTGACCACATTGACCTTGCCGCATTCCGTTGCATGCATGCGTCCATGGGCGTGGTGCGTCCCCACTGTCAGCCTCTCACGTACAGTCATCTTCCGATGACTCTCGGTTGTTGACCATGTTGACCACACTGTGCCGAGCGCAACCAGACTGGAACGACCCGGAGATGGGGAAGACGGGGCAGTGGAGTCACAGATGGAGAGGAGTGCGAAACTTCACTGGTTCAGGTGCGTGACAGCACAGCCGCGGTGCCGCCCCACGGGAGACAGGAGCAAGAAGAGAGGTTGAAGAAGGAGCACGGCTGTTGGATTAACATCCAACGGTCCAGCTGCTAGAATCATTTGTTGATTAAGTTGACAAAGACGTGCGTACATGTCCGCTTAGTAGGCCCACAAGTCAGTCACCAAATCTGACGGGTCCCAGCTGTCAACGGGATGAATAATTTTTTTCGCAAAACAAGGAGGCACTTCCTTCCGTGCGAAGATACAGCCGGTGGGTCCCAGCTGTTAGGTGGAGGAAACATTTTTTTCAGCTTAATAAGGAGGAACTTTCCTTGTGTGCAACCATGGACCTCGTGGGTCCCAGCCATCAGGCTCTCCACGTACAGTCCTCTTCTGATGACTCTCGTTTGTTGACCACGCCGCACCGAACGCCGTGAGGCGATGGACGACGACGAGGCCCCTGACGGGAACGACTCGGAGATGGGAAAATGCGGCAGTGAAGTCACAGATTGAGAGGAGGAGAAGGGTTATATCTGGTCTGTTGCGGCGTGGGGCTGTAGTCTGTGGAGAATAACAGGAGGTGTCGAGGGGTGGAGGGATAGCCTGGCCGGCGGTGGGGTAGCGCTTCACAGCGATGCGTGCTAAGCAGAGCCGCTAGCCGCCGGAGGCTGGACCAGGCGGTCCCGGCGACACTGGAGGAAGAAGACGAGAGATTGAAGGTGCATGCCGGCCGTTGGATATAAATCCAATGGCTGTGGATGACACAATCATTTGTTGACCAAGTTGATAACGCCCTGCATAGGCTTCGTCCTATTGGCCCACATGTCAGCCTGCAAAAATGTGGCATATATTTAACCCATGTTTTCTAGAATGTACAGTCCATTTGCTGGGCTGGGTGAACAAATAATTTCGCGTCAATCAGGCCCATTTATATTTTCTAAGAAATCCCAGCCCATTTGCACTTCCTTGAAATACACGTATTAGGTGGGCTCGTTATATATATAATGTTATGTTAGAAGGAGCAATTAATATCAAATAATAAACCAGAGAGGCACATTATATATATATAATTAAGAAATTAGCGAGTTATTGCTCAAAATAAAAATGAGCGCATTATTGTTAAATTGGTCCTAAAAATCTTCGCAAGCTTTTGTACGCAATCACCAGGATTTTCCTTGCAAACTTCCTTTAAACATTTACTTTTATAAGTTAATAACACATGGGATGTTTTTATAATTTATATATAAGTGTCTATAAAATATACGATAATAGTAATAATATAAATATATATAATGTGGTTAGAAGGGAAAACATAAATAGGACACAACATTACTTTTATAAGAGACCTACGTTTTATACCCCATAGTAGGCATACTAACAAGTTCACACACAAATACAACAGAAAAGGTAAACATTCATATCAAACTCAGGTTCACAGGACACATTCATATTCATAGACAACATTCACTATCAACAACTCAAAAGATTCATATATACACAAGCTCAACATATCTATGCATCCAAATGATTGAGATCACAGCTAATATGATCCATGGACGAACTTTAATTACCTAGGGTACAGACTGGTAAATGGTGTTCAATCGAAGGTACTTCTTGCTAAAATTAGTTCTTGTACGAGTAAACTTCCGAGTACATAAGAGGCAACATAGACAATCTGAACTTTGCTTGTAGGTTTATCCTCAAATAGTGGCCTCGTGCCGAGGGAGGTTTGAGCAACTTGGCCACTACTTTCATCCAATTAGTTTACTGGCTCATCTTGGTCCTGTATCTCGCCAAAGTTCTACAGTGCAGACGAGAAAGGAGGTGGTTGAGAAAATGAACCACCCAAATTTGTTGTGCAGTTCAACTAAAATGGAGCATCCTTGGCGTGCAGACTGATTAAGTGCCAGATGAATATACACGTCAACCAACTTGTCTGGAATCTTTAGACTCCATGCCATATAGTTCGCTACCATATGTGCCGATAACCAAAAGGCACAAGTTGGGACCAAAGACTGGACTGCGTTTTTCTGGGCTATGCACCAAGCAATATTTTTGGCGTTCACTCTCCTAATACTTGGAGTTTGACAATTGGTTGACGCCGGTTGATACTCGAATGAGTATAGGCGCTTCTTGTCAACATCGATGCTTGTCTGAGTGAACTTTGGAGTACATAGCAGCAGCATAAGTACCTGTCCATCTGATCATTTTGTGTGGTTCTACTAAAATCACCCGATGTAATGATTTGCCTGCGAGTTCAGGCTCCAAATTACTCCTTTATGAAATTGGCAAACAGTAGCACAATACCAAATTACCAATACATATGACAGGCACAATAATCAGGATAAAGACCAGTACCAAGCTGTGTGAGGTAGCATATCAATTACTATTTCCTTTGACTGGAAGCCGAGATAAGCCAAGCGACTGACAGCAAAGGAAGAAATCAAGCGGTGATTAGCGACTGACAGGAAAGGACGGAAGCTGTCGAGGCAATGAAGCACCCAAAGTTTTTGTGTAGTTCCACCAAAATCGAGCATCCCTATTGGCACATATATTAAGAGAGTGAGATTACTGTAATAGTGGGACTAGTTGATGAAACATACACTAACAAATAGAAGCACCCTCATTATCTTAATGGGTAAAGTTAGCAACATAGTAGTCTTGCCTAAAGAGAGGTATTAGTTTATTTAATCAGTGCCAAGTAGCTCAACTCAACACTCAAAGCATTTCCATTTATCATAGGTTGCAAAACTTTAACGTGCAAAGATAAAGGAGTTTCTCATGACAGTAGCACGATACAAATAGATATGGCATCAAAGTAATATGGATGAAGGCCTTAGGCCCGTACCAACCTGAGAAAAAAAGCTTATTCATGTAGTCCCATAAGAGATGATAAAGCACTCACTGGAATCACACAATAGTATATATTTTTGTGCACTTCAAATGTATGGTTGAAATCACTCTTGTTTACCAGTGCTGAGATTATATCGAAAGATTATCAAGAACTTCCAGCAGAGTTAAAGCACTGACTGGGATACAGTTCATTGTATTGTCTTGTGTAGTTCCACTAAAATGTATGATTGGCACAACATGATCCCTGTTTGCACAAGTAGGAACAAGGTGAAACCTTCATTAGCTTAGTGAGAAAGGATAGGAAGACATTAGCATATTACTCAAATAGTAGCATCAAATTCATGATGGACAATACGCAAAACATTGCCTCATTGAACCAATGGCAATAAATTGACATGCAAAACAATAGCACTATTATGTCATGACACTAATAATATTCCCTCCCTGCTCCACCACATGATTCACCTCCATAGACAAACATACACATGTACATGATTCAACATAGGGTCCTACTAAAGATTTGTTTAATTCCAACAGGAAAATTAGGCAGTATTAAATTAGTGGTACTTAAGTACTCCTAATTAATTAAGTGAGACAGCAGAAGTGGAAGGGCTCCCTGGAGGATTGTCTCACATGTAAGGTAGTCGTTGTCGGAGCCCTTGAATGGCCTCGACTGAGGCCTCTGGCATTAGCAAGATCGCCTTGGCACTGTTTATTCTTCTTCTTCTTCCTCTTCATGCTCTGTTTCTCTTTCTCCTCACCAGTTGGTGCAACCAAGTACATGATTGGCCTTCTAATTCAGAATTGGTTTTGTCCATGAGGGAGTACAAGTGTACTAGTAAAAACAGCATTATTTTCTCATGGCAGTCGGAAAATAGAGATGAACACATGCATTAAATATCATTCTTACCTAAAGGAAGGTTTTGGTGCAAATATGGATGATGAGGATTGGAACACAGATCTCCCTTTGTGCAGTTCCACCAAAATGAACCAATTGTTCCATTCTGACATTCCAGTTAAACAACACAAAAGTCACTTCTTTTAAGAAGAGTTTTGTGTAGTGCACCAAAAGGTCACAACAGCAACCAGGTGAATTGGATATCCCCATTTGCACAAAAAGGCACAGAGGAAACAGTCAGAGTCTCAAACAATTACAGGCAAAAACATTTGGCTAAACTTGTCATGGCTTATAACAGTGGCATGGCTTCATTTTTACCAGGGACATTAGATTAAGAATAGCCAAGGCTGCGTTCGGTTCACATGTTTGGTGTAGGATTTTTGTAGGAACACAATTCCTACGGTATTCTTTCCCTTCCAACCGTTTGGAACACGGGAAAGGTGAATAGTGTTTCATAGGAAAGCTGGTCTGGTAGTACTGATTCCATAGGATTAGAAACATCCACGCACTGCTCATTTTTTGGGCGGAAGCCCGAGGCAAGCGCTCGCTGCCATGCATTAGACAGGTTGCTGTGCTGTGTTGTCGGAATAAAATAATCAACCTATGTGTGGTACGTGAGGTGAGGACAAGAGTAGTCACTGTGCAGCTGAATAAACAAATAGCATCTCATAGTGCCAAGCATGCTACTCTAAAAGAAACAAATCTGTACATTTCGTAGTCCATCCGAACACATTCTCTTGAGAGTTTCCTCCGGTTCGCCGATCCATAGTTTTATACCTACATTCCTTTCCTATTCCTCTATTTTTCATCAAGACCTATGTTTTCTGCACCTTTATTCCGAACGGAGCCTAAATATTTGGTATAAGGGCATGGGACAGTGCGTGCACCAGCAGTCCAGCACCATGTACGTAAACAGGGGCATAAAGTGGTGATTCATAGTTTGTTGCCCCGAGAAACAAACATCCCAGAAACATATCTGGGTTGGTCCCATTTTTGTTCACTCTAGCCACCTACTCATATGTGTAGATAGCAAATCTAGTCCTGGTCATACCACTGTGTACAGCGTTACCCCTATATTTCCCTTTTCGACCAAGAGACCGGTTGGATGACCAGTCTGTACTACTTTCACCCCCTTTCCTTCCTATTTGTACCAAGTCCGATGTACATACTAAATTCCCCCACCCCACTTTATTTCTTGTTTGAACCAAGTACTCCCTCCGTCTGGAATTACTTGTCATCAAAATGGATGTGTCTAGAACTAAAACACATCTAGATACATCCATTTCAATGGCAAGTATTTTCGGACGGAGGGAGTACAATATTCGACTCCATGAAGTAGCTTTACCTCTAACAATAGAAAAAAAAGATGTGACGTTGGACCATCCGATCGAGAGGGGCTGAGAGGTAGAAAATGATGCACATGCAGTGATGTAGCGAGCCGGGTAAGTAGAGCTAAGGCGGTTTCGAACGAAGATATACCTGAAGGTTGTCGGGATGTGGATAGGTGGGCGGCGGGAGGCCTGATCCGCCCACATGCAACGATGAAGGGATCGGAGGACCTCCCGCGCCGGCGCTTGACCAGAGATAACGGTGCGGCTGTCAGTGGGTCTCCTCCCTCGCTGTCGACGATGGCCTAAACGCTGCCCCTCCTCCCCTTCACCGGCAGAGGGGGATACGCCCGGATCTGTAACCAGCGGTGAGGATAGAAAGCTAGTGTTTTTTGAAGGGAGAAAGATAGTGTTACTACCCCTATCTTGTTTAGATCTAGAGAGGATGAGAGTGTGTGAATAGAGCAACCCTAGCAAGCAAGCACGGAGGCTCCGGCCTATATATACGTAGTGGGGTAGTTTTCCTTTTTCACTCCATCAAAACAACCGTTTAAAATTGTGTACTACTACATGCCAGGTCGCGGTTTTTTTAGTTGTTGATTGTTTTTTGAGATAGCTACCCGCTTGTTCCAAGTGGTGTTATGGTGTGCCAGGTCGCACTTTGTATTGTTCAAGTCTGGTACTACAAGTCCCTCCATTAAATGAACAACCACCCCCTCGTAAAAATTGTGAACAAGCCCACGGCTAAAATTAGCGGAAACGTGTGTTGCAACATGCATTATTATTTATATTTTCTACTCCCTCCATTCCTAAATATAAGTCTTTTTATTAGGCACACCTAAGACAAGATTTTTTTTATTAGCAGTGAACCCCACATGTCATAGACACAAAAATTGTGGCAAGATTCCCTTAGGCAAGCCAAAGTGTGTCTAACAATTTGAGCAACTCAGGTTAGGCAAGTGTGGCAAGTGTGGGAAAAATAATGTGGCAACATAAGACAAACATAGTCACAATCCAAACAGCCCCGTAATTTTTTGTGACATGCATGAAAATTTGGTTAGTTAAATTTATAGTCAAAATTTGGCAAGGTGCATCAAATCAACACATGCAAGTATCAAAAGGAAAGTCATGGCATGCATGCATGCGTTGTACTCCCTCCGTTTCAAAATATAAGTCTTTTTAGAGATTGAAACAAGTGACTACATACGAAGCAGAATATGTCTACTCCTGCATGCGAAGTAGCCCATTTTAAATGTGTAAAAAGACTTATATCGAGTGCAATGCTTTGATGTGTCGTGTCAACTCGTACAAGACCGAGAAATTTGATTACTACAACGCCCTCTCCCTCGCGGACTAAGCTCCGGTGCCTTAACGGCACCTGCCTTTGGCTGCATGACAGGAGGGCCAACCACCTGTTGGGCCCACCTATCATAGACGCAAAGGCAGGAGCAGTAAGTAGAAGCTTTCGCTACACGCTATCCCTCCCGCACGAGGTGGACGGACATGCAGCAGTGGATTCGATACTGTAGTAGTAGGAGTAACATCATTGTTTGTCTTCTCGAAGAGGCGAAGAGCCAAGCGCAACCCGAACGTGGCAGTTGCGAACGCTCGCGTGGTGCGGTTCCTTGGAGTACTAGCCAGGCTCTTGCATGAGACAAAATTGCTATTGTTTAACAATTAAACTCCATTATCCATTGGTTGGTACTCATTCTGCATAGGTCCACGTGCTTAGCACTGTTTCCTCCTGGGGTCACCAATGTTTATTTGCTAATTAATAGCATTGCATGCAATGAACTAGCCATTGCAAGTCATTAAAAGCATGCACACCTCTCATCTCTTATTGGTTGATATGTCAAGAAACAAGAAACAAGGTAGAAGTTAATGCACCGCGCTTAAGTGTTTTGGGACTATTTGGTTTTTGTAAGATGACTTACACACCTAGACGGAGGGAGTAGTATAGCCCTGTAAACCAGAAAGGAGTATTTGCCTTTCTATTAATGGACTACAAGTGACTAGACTAGACTACACCGTGTGCAATACTCCCTCCCTTCCAGTTTATAGGGCTCAAATCTCAAATCTCATGAACCAAGGCATTTTGCGATTGGAGGAATGTATCTCGTACTTTACAAAACTACCCTAATTAAACTCATGCATTAATTACATAGTTCTCTCGTTTTCCTCTCCGCCTTGGTCGCGGTGCACATGCGGGACATTTCCAAGCATCCGGGCCCGTGTGCCATCCACCAAATCACAGCGAGGTGCTACAGTCAAGACTCACCTGTCACCCCGGTGTGGCCGTCATGACCCGTCATATCACAAAACCCACACCTTTACCAGCAGTGGTAAGGTGGCCTCCAAGTTGGACTGGACGAAGCAACTATCATTTCACTGGAACGCTCGTTCAAGCCCTTTCTTCTCTTTCTTGAAGAAAACCTCACTCCAGGCTACTCACTTCTGCCATTTTCCTTCTGTACCGACGAAGGAAAGGTGGGCGAATCAGTTATGTTGCTATATTTTCATTCCAGAATCTTCTTTTTGTGAAGCACCGGCCGACTCTCACATCCTATTCTTTTCCCGTTTTCATTGCGATTGTGGTTTCCTTTCGATTGCTTTTTGTTTGTCAGTTCATTGATGGATCCTGGAGCACTAGGCAAAGAGTTGCCAGCGGACAACCCACTGGAGACAGCGATCTCCAGGAGGTGAGCACCGACCAACGAGTTGACCATGTTGGCGGGCCAACCCATGGAGACGAAGAACTCCAAGAAACAAGCACTGGCCAAAGAGTTGAGGACGTTGGCGGACGAACTCCTCAAAGAAAGTTGGAAGAACAGCAAGGGCCCCACCATGCCTACCCTAGGAACTCTGATTGCCACCTATGTGAGACTCAAGACCGAGTTTGAGGAGATAGTCACCGTTGAGAAGCAATATTCCCCTAGCAAGGTGATGGCCCCCATCGAGGATGAGGAGATGGCCCCCGGAGGGATGAGATCCCCCGGTGAGCTGCACAAGGTAAAAAATAATGGCTTATTACCATAGTTGTGGTTTTTGATTATTTGCAATGTGCTTGCTAATATGTTAGGGTTGTGCAGGTGCCGGTGGACGTCCTTGATGATTCTGATGTCGTGGCCCGTCCTGCTGGCATCGCCCCAGAGATCGATTCCGATGCCGCTGTCCATCCTGTGGACATCTCCCCAGGGATCGATTCCGATGTCGCGGTCAGTCCTGTGGACATCGCCCCTGAAATCGATTCCCATGCCGCTGTCCGTGCTGTGGTCATTGCCCGAGAGATCGATGACAAGAAATAGTTGGTCACACTAATACTTCAGGGTAGTTTGCATTGCCCTATGTTTAATTACCAGAATGATGTGTGTTATCAAACCATCTTAGGGCTACTGCACTGTCTTGTGTGGGCGGATCTTGCTACTTTTGTTTGATAGTGAATCATGCGAACCCTCTCCGAGTTATGGAAACATATGTATCCTCACCAGCTTTTGATGTCGAGTTATGGAAATAGATGTATCCTCACTTTGTATCGTTCAAGTCGGTAATAAATGATTAGGATTGAAGGGGAATCCAAATTTGCTTCGTCTTCTATCCTTGAGCTCTTGACAAACCAATGCACTATATGGTTGTCCGGCCCCTCCACCCTAGAGCTCTCACCAAGCGTCGTTCATGCCACCGCGCCACACACTAACCGGTAAGGCAGCGATGGCATCCCGCCGCGCCGAGTTCCTCGTCGCCCACGACCGCACACAAAATGGTAGGGAAGCGATGGCATCCCGCTGTGCCGAGTTCATCGCCGCTCGCGACCTCACAACTATGTGGGAGGAATTTGAAGATGCCAAGGCCGAATGGGCGATAGAGCAAGAGGCGGCCAAAGCCGCATGGAGGGAGCGGAAAAGTCAGAAAGCACTCAAGAAAAGAGAGGCCCGCTGCCGCAAGAAAGAAAAGGACGCAAGCGCTGCTGTAGAGAGGTCGGCGGAGATCCAAGCACGGTGGGGTGTCGCCGACAAAGCCGGGAAGGAGAACGACGATGTCTGGCCAGCATGTGAGAAGTAGTAGTACTAGTAGTTAGTGTGTGTGTCTGTGTCTGAGTACGAGCATGTACCAATACTACTAGTTACTACTGTAGTTTTTAGAGCAAATTACCAGTACATTAGCCTAGACTAAATGGAAAAATTCCTATCCTAAGCATCGAATGGCATCTCTTTCTCTATAGGAATTGAGATGCATGTCATCTCACTTCCTATGATTTTCATATTCCTATCCTACGAACGAAAGGAGACCTCTGCTGGAGTAACTACTGTAGCTAGCAGTACTGCTGGTACATTAGTTTTCTTCAAGAAGCGGAATTCAACGAAGTCATGATGGTTCCTTCGTCCGAGGAACTTCAAAGTGGGAAGTGGGCCTGTGATTTGACGGCTCATTAGTCATTGTTACTAGGGCGCGATAACCTGGGTGACTCTCCCTTGGAGTTCTGCGTGCATGGCAAGTGGACCAGGATGGTCGACGTCCCACATGTTGGCGAACGGAAGTATTCTTTTCGATATCAAGGAGCAAGGAAACCGCGTGGTATAGTATCACTGCTGATTGGTTCGCAAAAAAATAGTATCACTGCTGATTTATAATTATTTTTTATTTCTGATGAATGCTAGCGTTTCAACTCTTACGACGAAGGGTGCCAAACACGGCACGTGCTGGATGTCCCACACGTCAGTGAAAGGAGTGGGACATGAACAGCGTGGTAGAGCCCAGCGTAAGAAAACAGCATGGTAGAGCGTCTCCACTTCTTCCACTTCTGGGTCAGAGACCACACGTAGTAGTACTTACTGGTATGAACGATACAAAGTGCGACCTGGAGAGAAAGACACGTCTAGTTGGAAGGTCTCGGGGCATACACGTAAACAAATATAAAAGTTAATATGTGCCTCCAACTGATATAGTAGTAGTAGAGTACTTAGGCATGTGCTCCATAACATCACCGTGCATTGCACATACAACGTTTAGTGGTAGTATGTAGTAAGAGACAAATGCCGCCCAAGAGTTCCCTTCTCGACCTACTTTTGGGTGTTTGGTAGAGTGTATGGAGGGTGCATGAGTCCACACTAGTTTAGCACAAATACACTAGAAGCATGCACGAAGAGAGCATGCGTGAAGAGGGGGGTTGAGTTGAGCATGCATGAAGAGGGAACAACTATGCCGAGACGAGAACGCAACCAAACACACCCTATATGCCACGCATGTTCATACCATTTGTGCCTTTCTACTTCACTTACTGCTCTACATTACTCAGGTTCGTACGTCCACTCCTGGGTACATGTTCGTCTCGTAGTTATAGTCCCACATGTTCGTCATATAGATGGAACGATCCTAGCATAACAGGTGCACCTTGATGCTAGAGGTCTCACGTGTTGGCAAAAGGATGAACAAATTTCACGTAAAAAAATAGAGTGGAAGAACATAGATTCCAGACGACCGAGAAGGAGCAAGGAACCTCATGGTGGAGCGTCTGCACTCATAATATTTAATATTATTCAGCGATATAAAATTAACCAATCATCTCCAGAGTGGACTGGAAGAGTACGAAACACGACAGCCCAGTGTAGTTACATCATACTAGTACATGGCTAACCCACGCTATCACCATATTTCTTGGCTTCCGTGCGACACCTATCTCTAGTAATCCAGCAGCCTGTATCGCTTCTCCCTCCTCGTCTCTATCAAAGTGCGGCGGGCTGGCGTTTCTGCCGTCTATTGAGGTCGGTTAACTATCACATGTTAGCGACATGCCAAGAGCATTCTAAAAAAAATCCTTTCACGTTCCATTTTCAAAAAGAAAAAAAAATCCTTTCACGTACGAATTTGCCTGTATGCTTTGAGCAACTTGCATGTCCTATACTGCTCCTGTTTGATACTCTAACTTAGCTAGAGGTTAGACTAACTCATGACTAACCCTGAACTAACTGTAGCCAAAGAGGTGTTTGGGTGACAGGGTTAGATTGACAATAAATGCACTTCATGGAGAGAGAAAAGTGATTTTTTAGTGGTCCCAATGAGAACTATCTCCAGTTAGCACCTCCTGGGTGGGATAGTTTTTTTTGGTGGGTTCGGTGCAACTTGCTCCAATTTCAACCCTCATGCTTGGATACCCTTAGGGCTATTTGAGCCCCAACTAGCTCAAACTAACTCTAACCCATGGATCCAAATAGGGCCTATGGCCAGTCTCAACGCGGAGCAGTCGCATGCACCGGGAAGCAGCGGTCTCTCGGCCGTCGCACCACTTCAAAGCCGAGGCCAATGAGAGGTCGCCTCCGCTCTGGCCGTGCATTAATGCGGCACTGACGCTCCAGGGCGACGCTAACCATTTCACGCGGGAAGCGCGCGCTGGCAAAGGAGTATAGGTTTTGAACCGTTTCAGGCAAGGTTGTCAGAATCGTGATTCTGTTATACGATTCTACGACTTTACGATCCAAACTTACCGCTCTGATTCTACGATTTTAGTTCATGGAATCTACATTTCTACGATCCTGATAGTGAAGATTCTACGATTTGCGATCCTGCCATCAGAGCTCCGATTCGATTCAAAATCACGATTCTGACAACCTTGGTTTCAGGTGTAGTACTGGTAGTTTGCAAAACTACTCAATTATTGCACTCAGTTTCCTAAGAAATTGTGGTAAAAAACGTTACTCCACAGCCCGCTTCCCTGCTCCTTCCTCTTCCATCGCCCGCGCACGTTCACGGGAAGCGACCGGTCAACCCTTATATAGGAGTGCTAGCACAAAGAGATGCATGCATGACCACTAAAATTTCCATATTAAAGCGTCGCTCCGGCAGGAGTATGGCATATGTTGTTACCTTCAGCCGGGCCATGGCTACCGGGCGACGGCGACCAGAGAAGAGGCGGCGGGAGGGGAATGAATGCAGCTACTGTTTGGGTTCGCCTTCCGGCTTAAATAAATGCGCAACATCACGTGTACCCGCGGGTGCACAAATTGTAACATACGTGTCTGCTTAAGTGGGTGTCACATAACTGGTGTGTGTGAGAGAGAGAGATTCTGAGAGACAGAGTGTGTGTGTGCGACTCTACTCTTCGGACATGTACTCAACCTTTTGCATCGGGATATAAGTATAATGGTATTTACTTTAGCTAGTGATTTACGTGGCCATGTTAACATGGTTGTGTCAAAAAAATCACTTCCTGCTCGTGATTTGCGTTATATAATTACAAGCAAGATTCTCATGCATTGCAGGGAACATCAATATGCATTTTTTACAAAACACCTATTGTGATTGACCCATGCAGGAGTAATCCCATGTGTAAAAACTAATGATATCTCGAGAATTTTATCGGAAAACTGGTATCTCGAGAATGTCATCGAAAAAATGAAAGATGAGAGATAAGGCGAGGAGGAGTGGAGCGTGGTGGTGACTGGTGGTCGGAATGGGCGGAGGCATGGGGATGGACGGCGCCGGCAGGCGGCAGCGGCCACCATGCATGCTAGATTGTTCCAGAGACTTATTCCTTTTTTTAATTGCTGAGCAATGAGGTTGCGGGAGATAATGATGTGGAGAGAGGTGCGGGTATCTTTTGTAAAATTATCATAGTTTGCTTTCTATCCTCAGATATAGATCATACAGTCTGTATTACAAGATGCCAGGCACACCATCACCGCCAACTCATTTTTTTATAAGGGTACAGATGATAAGTTTGCTGACTACTAAAGTAAAGTGGAATTTGTCCATGTTATGCAAGTAAATAAAGGTGATTGTTTATCATACGGGTAAGGTTGGATGAAGGGTGGTAGGAACAAATGCTCCGCCTAGAGCATGTGTGTGTGAGATGGAGTCTTAGTGTGTGTGTGGGGTGTGTGTGAGAGAGAGAGGAGAGAGATGGAGTCTTAGTTTGTGTGTGTCTGTGTGTGTGTGAGAGAGAGAGATGGAGTCTTAGTGTGTGTGTGTGTTTGTGTGAGAGAGAGAGAGAGAGAGATGGAGTCTTAGTGTGTGTGTGGGGGGGTGCGTGCGTGCGTGCGTGTGTGTGTGTGTCGCAGGGTCCTTTGTGGCGGATGTAATTTAAGTGTGCATGGCTTCATCATAGAGAGGTGATGTGTATGGCAGAGGCCACCAATGATGGGGCGCGAGAGAGAAAATGCCCATAGAGAGGGAAGAGAAGGTGTGTGCGCGTGAGAGGAGTCAACATCGAGAGAACGTGTTTGTTCGAGAGACAACGAGGAAGACTATTATATATCAATGGTGCATGCAGGCGGGAATTAAACAAAGGGATGGTCTTATTGGTTTCGGGGATATAGGGGAAGAGTGAGAGGCGGGGGGTAGCTAGAAGGAGATTGTTAAGTGTGAGTGTGTGTTTTACCCATCCAGGCGGAAGTTATGTGCACAAAAGAGGAGAATGATTCGATGTGTCGTTAGGATTCAGGGTAATTAACTACGTGTGGAGACATAGAGACCTCGAACGTGCATGTGTGAGAGCTATACATGTATACATGGGATGTGTGTGTGTGCGCGCGCGCATGATCGAGATAAAATAAAGAAGACATAAGTCATAAGATCAACAACATGGGAGAGACAGATCGGTATGACAATATGCATGCATGTGAGAATGCAGGGAAGAAGGCCCGACAATTGAGCATGTGTTTTTGTCTTTAAGAGATAGTGGCGGGGCTGGAGCATGCATTTATGGCGAGCAAAGGGAGTGAGGCGCAACGATTGTGCAAAAGAGACCAACCTATAAATGCATATGTATGGAGAGACATATATAGTGTGGGTGATAGGAAGCAAGACTCCGTGCGAGAAAGAAATGTTGACGGAGAAACCACAGATAGATACAGAGATGGAGATGCTAGCTAGAGGGACATCCGCTAGTTTGGGTGTTGGAGATGACCGTCGGGTGGTTCAAAGCATGAAGTTATATATGTGTGTGAGAGGGCACTTGACTGCATGTAGAGAGAAACATATGTAGTGTGCGTGATAGGAATCAAGAGTAAGGGAAAGAAAGAAGGTTGATGGAGAAACAGATAAATAGAAAGATAAAGATGCTAGCTAGTGTGCATTAGAGATAGGAGTCGAGTGGATCAGAAGGCTGGGTTATGTGTGTGGGTGTGAGAGAGATAGAGAGAGGGTGCATGTGAGTCACATGCAAACAGATATCAAAGAGAAATGAGATCCAGAGAGACGGAGTTTTGTGTCTGCGAGAGAGAAAGATATTTCACAACGAGAGTGATAGCTAGAGAGACATATGAGGGAACGCAAGATATCTCTAGGGAGAGAGGGTGTATGTGAGTGACATACAAGAGAACAATGGAGAAATATGAAACCCTGGGGGACAGAGTTTGTGTTTGTGTGTGAGAAAGAGATATTGAAGAGGAAGAGTCGTAGGTTCTCATATCTAAGGAGCGAAAGATATCTCTGTATGAGGGGTGTGCGAGTGGCACGCATGGGAATAGTAGAGAGAAATGAGACCCCGGGAGACAAAGTTTTGTGTTTGTGTGAGAGAAAGAGATTCCACATGGAGAATCATAGTTAGAGAGACATAGCAGGGAGCGAGATATACTTAGAGAGAGATAGAGTGATGAAGGTCGAGGGCAAGAGTACCGTCAGTGTGTTACGAAGATAAAAGATCATTGTCGACATACAGGTAGCACGAGAGATACCTGAGAGACTTGAACGCGTATAGGTCCAGAGAGATAGTCCTATATAAGCATGAGTGATAGCTATATGAGACGAATATCTGGATTAAAGGGGATTCAAATATTTAAACTGGAGATCACGACATCGATAATATCATAACGCAAATTGGTGTATCAAACATGCATATTCATTTGAATTTGGGCACACGTGTAATGTTATATAGTTTATCAATATTGGTGATCCATAGATTCTTCAATTACAAACAATGCATGGTTTATATGCAATTAATGTCTAAACGGGATTACACTATATGTTGCGTGTGTGAAACACATTATACATGTTTGAGAAGTAAAAAAAACCCGCATGAAACACACACTAATTGGAGACAGTTAGCGAGGAATGCATACATTGGATTTCAACATAAAGTGGTTTCAAATATTTGAAAATCCAAATTGATGGATACAACCTTATGAATCTGAGATCATGCCATTTGTAAACCATATTTATGTATAAATGGTGTTGTGTTTTTGGAAGTATATATAAAAAATGATGTATATAGAATGTAATTACAATTGAAAATGGATCCCGCCCTAAAAAATAGAATACAAATGGGATTCGAATTGAGTTGGCACGGTAAATGTGCACTCTGCAAAATATGAACGAAGCGGGGAAAGTCACAGTAACCGCCCGAAACCAAAATCTACGAGATGGAAATCACTACTGCCTATCCCTGCCACGCAAAGCCTATCTGTTGGATTTCTATAGGTTTCGATAGGGGTAGGTTTGTAATTTCACCCAAACGTGACGTAACCGCCTCTCACCCGGATTCATACACAGTGGGCGCCCAAACACAGTGTGTCCTTGGCCGAAATCGACTCCCTCCCTGATTCATATTCATACACGGTGGGCGCCAAAAACAAACTCTCGTCGGCAAATATACGGTGTATGCGAGATTACCGTCCTATCCCTAACTGACTAATGTTGTTGTGATGTAGTAGAAATTTGAAACGGGGGCTAAGTTTGTAAATTTCCTCGCATTTGAGACAAGCGCGCCCTGAATACATGGTTCCCCCTTCCTCTCTACCTCCCTTTTCCCCATTCGTACTCCATGGGCGCCAAAACACCCTTTCCACCCCACCCTCCTCCGTCCGCCGCCGTCCGCCACCCCATCCACTGCCGTCCTCCTGCACTATGCCAGAGCTGATACCCCGACGCCGCCGTCCATTAAAAGAGATCGACCTCTCTCATCCACGGCTTCGGACCGGGATCCTTGCATCCCGTCCTCTCGCTTCATCCCCGCCGTCGTCCACCTTGCCGGCGCCGCTCCTACGACCGTCTCGTCCACCGTGCCCCACCACCACCGTCTACCCTCCTAGACCTGCTTCCACGCCGCCGACAGCCATCGCTACCGCAGCACCGTCAAATTCTCAGCAGATGCGTACACGGCGCCGCACTAGAGGCGGTACTCTTTCGTATCTGCTCAACTTATTTATCGCGGCAAGGAAATAGATCGCCACTGCTTTACTCTGGTTTCTTGTCTTGGTTGCGAAGTTGCCTTTGTCCGGTTTGCACCTTCAGATCCACCATGGCACGCTCAACACTATACTCCCAATGCTTATGGTTTTCCCCTTTTATATTCCACACTAGTTAAATCATAGTAGACTAAATTTCAAAATTGGGTCAGTCGATTTTTCAGAGCTCGTCGGAGTTCGCCGGTGCGATCGAAGGGGCTCGGGTGGTTGTGGGGCCTCGCCGAATGAAGAAAACTCGACGTGGGTGGGGGTTGGGGTGGGGGTGGGGGTGGCGGAGGAACACAGGTGGTGGGGGCCGGTGGTCCGGCCGACGGCCCGTGTGGTGTTCTGTATGGGAAGAATTAGAGACGAGGAAGAAGAAGGGTTAGGTGACGTAGGATCTTCATCCAACCGCCTGAAATGGTCGAGAGACAGTGATACGTCTCCATCGTATCTACTTTTCCAAACACTCTTGCCCTTGTTTTGGACTCTAACTTGCATGATTTGAATGGAACTAACCCGGACTGACGCTGTTTTTAGCAGAATTACCATGGTGTTATTTATGTGCAGGAGCAAACGTTCTCGGAATGACCTGAAACTTCACGGAGACACTTTTTAGAAAATAAGAAAAATACCTGCCAAAGATGAAGGCCAGGGGGCCCACCGTCTTGCCATGAGGGTGGGGGGCGCGCCCCTACCTCGTGGGCCCCCTGTTGCCTCTCCGAATCCAACTCCACCTCCATATATTGAGTTTCGATGAGAAAAAACCAGAGAGAAGAAATCATCGCGTTTTACGATATGGAGCCGCCGCCAAGCCCTAAAACCTCTCGGGAGGGCTGATCTGGAGAGGGGAATCCGTCGCCATCATCATCATCAACCATCCTCCATCACCAATTTCATGATGCTCACCGTCGTGCGTGAGTAATTCCATTGTAGGCTTGCTGGACGGTGATGGGTTGGATGGGATCTATCATGTAATCGAGTTAGTTTTGTTAGGGTTTGTTCCCTAGTGTCCACTATGTTCTGAGATTGATGTTGCTATGACTTTGCTATGCTTAATGCTTGCCACTAGGGCCCGAGTGCCATGATTTCAGATCTGAACCTATTATGTTTTCATCAATATATGAGTGTTCTTGATCCTATCTTGCAAGTCTATAGTCACCTATTATGTGTTATGATCCGTTAACCCTGAAGTTACAATAATCGGGATACTTACCAGTGATGATCGTAGTTTGAGGAGTTCATGTATTCACTATGTGTTAATGCTTTGTTCCGGTTCTCTATTAAAAGGAGGCCTTAATATCCCTTAGTTTCCGTAAGGACCCCGCTGCCACGAAAGGGTAGGACCAAAGATGTCATGCAAGTTCTTTTCCATAAGCACGTATGACTATATTCGGAATACATGCCTACATTATATCAATGAACTGGAGCTAGTTCTGTGTCACCCTAGGTTATGACTGTTACATGATGAACCGCATCCGGCATAATTCTCTATCACTGATCCATTGCCTACAAGCTTTCCATATATTTTTCTTCGCTTATTTACTTTTCCGTTGCTATTGCTATCATCACTACAAAATACCGAAAACATTAGTTTTACTACTGTTACCTTTTGCTACCGTTACCACTACTATCATATTACTTTGCTACTAAACACTTTGCTATTAAGGTTCCAGGTGTGGTTGAATTGACAACTCAGCTGCTAATACTTGAGAATATTCTTTGGCTCCCCTTGTGTCGAATCAATAAATTTGGGTTGAATACTCTACCCTCGAAAACTGTTGTGATCCCCTATACTTGTGGGTTATCAAGACCATTTTCTAGCACCATTGCCGGGGAGCATAGCACTATTCTTTGAGTCACTTGGGATATATATCTGCTTATCATTATGAAGAGCTCAAAAGATCCAAAAACCAAGATCTATCCCTCAACTACGAGGGGAGGTAAGGAACCACCATCTAGCTCTGCACTTGATTCACCTTCTGTTTTGAGTAAGCTTGCGACACCTACACCTGCTTCTGCTATTCGTTCTGATATGTCACATGTTATTGATGATGCCACTTCTGCTATGCATGATACTTATGATGAAACTACCTCTATGCCTGATACTACTATGCCACTTAGTGCTTTTCTTGATGAACAACTTGCCAGGGCTAGAGAAATTGAAAATATTGAATCTGATGATACTGATGAAAGTGATGATGAAGAACCACTTGCTATTCCTAAGGGTTATGTATTTGATCAAGATGCTTCTTTAGCCATTTTAGCTCGCAGAAATAGAACTGAACTTAAAAAATTATTAGCTAAATGGAGTAAGCAATTCCTAAATGATAGAATGAAACCTGACCCTGCTTTTGCTACTTCACCTATCTTTGTTACTGATAAGGATTATGAATTCTCTGTTGATTCTGATATAATTACTTTGGTTGAATCTGATCCTTTTCATAGTTATGAATCTGAAACTGTTGTGCCACATCTTACTAAATTGAATGATATAGCTACCCTGTTCACTAAAGATGAGAGAACTCGCTACTTTTATATCCTTAAAATATTTCCGTTCTCATTAAAGGGTGATGCTAAGATATGGTTTAATTCTCTTGATCCTGGTTGTGTGCGTCGTCCCCAGGATATGATTTATTATGTCTCTGCTAAATATTTCCCTGCTCATAAGAAACAAGCTGCTTTAAGGGATATATATAATTTTGTGCAAATTGAAGAAGAGAGTCTCCCACAAGCTTGGGGGAGGATTCTCCAATTACTTAATGCTTTGCCTGATCATCCTCTTAAGAAAAATGAAATAGTTGATATCTTTTATAATGGACTAACCATGCCTCCAGAGATTACCTGGATAGGTGTGCTGGTTCTATTTTCAGGGAAAGAACACCGGATGAAGCTGAAATTCTATTGAATAATATGTTGACCAATGAAAATAATTGGACACCTCCGGAGCCAATTCCTGAGCCTATTCCTAAACCAACTCCGAAGAAGAGGGGTATTCTATTTCTCAGTCCTGAAGATATGCAAGAGGCAAAGAAATCCATGAAAGAAAAAGGTATTAAAGCTGAAGATGTTAAGAATTTACCTCCTATTGAAGAAATACATGGTCTTAATTTACCGCCTGTTGAAGAAACATATAATCTTAATCCTTTACCTATTGAAGCAACTCATGGTCTTGATAACCCGACACAGGTAGTAAAGGTAAATTCTCTCTATAGATATGATAAATCTGAAAACCCATTTACTAAATTTGCTAGCCCATGCTTAGATGAGTTTGATAAATTTATGGCTAAGCAAGAAGATTTTAATGCTTATTTTGGTAGACAATTGAAATATAATTCAAATATGCTTGGACACTTGGGTGATTATATGGCTAATGTTAAAGGTGAACTTAAACTTATTAGTAAACATGCTTCTATGGTTACCACTCAAGTAGAACAAGTACTTAAAGCTAAAAATGATTTGCTCAATGAATTGAATAATAAAGATAATGATTATGCTGTTAGAGTGGCTACTAGAACTGGTAGAATAACTCATGAACCTTTGTATCCTGAAGGCCATCCTAGAGAATTGAGCAAGATTCTCAGAGAAATAATATAGATGCACCTAGCTCTTCTAAAAAGAAGAAAAAGAAAAATGATAGGACTTTGCATGCTTCTAGTGATCCTATTGTTGAAACACCTGAGAATCCAAATGATATTTCTATTTCTGATGCTGAAACACAATCTGGTAATGAACCTGAAACTAGTGGTAATGTTAATGATAATGTTCATGATGATGCTAAACCTAGTAATGATAATGATATAGAAATTGAACCTGCTATTGATCTTGATAACCCACAATCAAAGAATCAACGTTATGATAAGAAAGACTTTGTTGCTAGGAAACATGGTAAAGAAAGAGAGCCTTGGGTTCACAAACCCATGCCTTTTCCTCCCAAACCATCCAAGAAAAAGGATGATGAGGATTTTGAGCGCTTTGCTGAAATGATTATACCTATCTTTTTGCGTATGCGATTAACTGATATGCTTAAAACCAATCCTTATGCTAAGTACATGAAAGATTACAATAAAAGAAAGATACCGGAAGCTGAAATTTCCACCATGCTTGCTAATTATACTTTTAAGGGTGGAATACCAAAGAAACTAGGAGATCCAGGAGTACCCACTATACCATGCTCCATTAAAAGAAACTATGTTAAAACCACTTTATGTGATCTTGGAGCTGGTGTTAGTGTTATGCATCTCTCTTTATATCATAGACTTGATTTGAATAAGTTGACACCTACTGAAATATCTTTGCAAATGGCTGATAAATCAACTGCTATACCTGTCGGTATTTGTGAGGATGTGCCTGTTGTAGTTGCAAACGTTATTATTTTGATGGACTTTGTTATTCTTGATATTCCCGAGGACGATAGTATGTCTATTATTCTTGGAAGACCCTTTTTGAATACTGCAGGGGCTGTTATTGATTGCACTAAAGGCAATGTCACTTTTCATGTTAATGGTAATGAGCACATGGTACACTTTTCGAGGAAACAACCTCAAGTTCATATTATCAACTCTATTGGAAAAATTCCATCAATTATATTTGGAGGTTTTGAATTTCCTCTTCCTACTATCAAGAAGAAATATGATATTTTTATTATTGGGGATGTGCATATCCCCGTTGAGGTAACATAGTGTTATTCGAAATTTCTCCGGTTCCATGTTATTCGGAATGAGTTCGTTAACAAGACTTGATCAACCTTGTTAGTGGATTCCTTTTGATGACCATGAGATGGATGAAACTAGAAGGCACAACCTTCTATACCCCACTTTTACTTTCTGTTATTTACATTAAATAAAATAAAAATATGTATTTTTCTGTCCGTTATCTGATTATCCGTTTAATATAAAAATACGTCGAAAATAAAAGTTCTCCAAATGCCCTGAAAATTGCATATGATTTTTTCTAGAATATTTGAGGATTTATGGAACTGAGAACACACCAGGGGGTCAACCACCTGCCCACGAGGGTGGAGGGCGCGCCCACCCCTCTAGGGCGCGCCCCCTGCCTTGTGGGCCCACGGTGGCCCTCCTCCACTTATTCTTGCACCCATACACTCCTTCTTCCTCCCCGAAACACGAATATCCAGCTCAAACCAGAGTCCAAGCTCGTTTTGCTGCCATTTTCGATATCCTTTCTCAAAGGACCTCTCACAAAACTGCTTGGGGAGATTGTTCCTTGGTATGTGACTCCTCCATTGGTCCAATTAGTTTTTGTTCTAGTGCTTTATTCATTGCAAATTTTTACTTCTTAGGTGACCCTGTTCTTGAGCTTGCATGTCAAATTTATATGGTCAAAAGTAGTTTTGATGCATGATATAGGCCCTAGGCACTTGTAGTAGTAGCTATCAATATTATTGAGTTTGGTTTACTTTTATTTTGAAGTTACTAAAAATTTCAGAATTTTTCGGAAAATGATGAGGAGACTTTTGAGGGGCTCATCGAGCCAAAGCTCGAAGGAAAAGGCACCGAAGCCTAAGTATAATCTGCCTCGCACCGCGGAGGTTCGGGTGTGTGAATGGCCTTTCGAGGATTTCTTAAGAGCAGCCGGGATTTATGAAGATTTTCATGAGTTGGCTCAGACTGCAGGCCTTACCGCTTTCCTCCATGACCAATGCGATCAGTATCTCTTGCTCACAAATACCTTTGTGCAAAACTTTCATTTTCATTCTAGGAACTCACCACCTACGGTGGAATTTCATTTATATGATGAGCATAAGGAGATGTCACTTTATGATTTTTGTCGGATCTGTTTAGTCCCTTTTGGGGGCAAGACAGAAGAACCACATCGTGATGATGTGTAGGGATTTATTGACACTATCACTGTAGGGGAAACAAGGAAGGTTTCCGATGCACGGATCACTAGCATACATTTTCCTGTTTTACCCTACTTTGCATTATTTGCTAGTCGCTGCTTAATTGGTCGCGAAAAACTATGGAAACCTGAGTATCCCTGATATTATTATTTTACACCATGGTTTATACAGTGATAACTCTTTTAGTATGGGTAACATTATTGCCAAACGGTTAAGTCTGAACCGTACCAAGGGCCCCATCTTTGGAGGCATTTATGCTACACGCCTAGCTGCACATTTTAACATACCTATTAGGCATGCTGAGAAGGAAGAAAAAGTGATGCCTCGTGTTTATCTAGATTATAAAAGTATGGTGGCACATGGTTTCATTGTTAAGAATAGGGAAGGAGAGCTTAAATATCAATTGTTCTTTAATAAACATCATCATGAGACTATTACCTTGCCTGCTCCTTCTTTGTTTGATTTGATTGTAGGCACGTACCTTGTTCTATTGGCGGCTATCCACTCCTACCGGAACCCTGCACCAGTTGAGGAGCCAGAGTCGGAACCACAATTTGATCCTTCACGACAGTCCAATTACCAGTGGGATCCGGAGATGACTGTCAGCTAGTGGCAGTCGGAGCCTTCCTCGTCTACATCTCAGTACGACCCCAACAACTATTATTATGGATATCCGCCAGGCCAGCCATGGCCATAGACCAACTTAGGCCAAAAGCCTAAGCTTGGGGGAGTACGTATTTCCCACCGACATTACATTTATGTTCACACACTCATTGCTAGATGTCGGTGCTCATACTTTTTTATTGTATCATACATGCTAGTTTATTTTCCTTTTTATGTTTTCTTCGTGTGTGTTTAATAAACCTTAAGAAAAACAAAAAAAATTAGTTGTAACCTTAAATTAGTTTACTTTCCATGCTTGTAGTAATAATTAAAAAGAAAATCCAAAAAGATTTCCTGTTCTTCTTTTGCTTGTTGGGAGCTTTACCATGTAAATAGTTTTATTTCTTTCTTTTCTTTGGGGGTCGATAGGAGAAGACCATAATTAAACTATTGAAGTGGCTCTTATATGCATTATCATTGATCTGACAAAAGAGCCCATATTGCCTTGTCTTCTCCTGTTTATTGAATGCTTGCAGATTCCAGCTTAGTCCAATGCACGTGCACTATTATTATGATTCACATCGTTCGGTCATGCAAGTGAAAGGCAATTATGACGATATATGATGGACCGACTGAGATGAGAAAAGCTGGTATGAACTCAACCTCTTTTGTTTTTGTAAATATGATTAGTTCATCGTTCTTGATTCAGCCTATTATGAATAAACATGTTTGCAATGACAATTAGAGATTATAGTTTCTTGTGCCATGCTTGATTAGCTATGAGTTATAATGGTTTACATTGCGTGCCAACATGCTATTAAAATGGTTGTGATGTGGTATGATAGGGTGGTATCCTCCTCTGAATGATTTAAGTGACTTGACTTGCCACATGTTCACGCATGTAGTTGAAACAAAATCAACATAGCCTTCACGATATTTATGTTCATGGTGGATTATATCCTACTCATGCTTGCATTCGGTGTTGATTAATTTTAATGCATGTTCATGACTGTTGTCGCTCTCTAGTTGGTTGCTTCCCAGTCTTTTGCTAGCCTTCACCTGTACTAAGCGGGAATACTGCTTGTGCATCCAAACTCCTTAAACCCCAAAGTTATTCAACATGAGTCCACTATACCTACCTATATACGGTATCTACCTGCTGTTCCAAGTAAATTTGTATGTGCCAAACTCTAAACCTTCAAATAAATATCCTGTTTTGTATGCTCGAATAGCTCATGTATCAACTAGGGTTGTTTGTATCTTCCATGTTAGGCGGGTTATTCTCAAGAGGAGTGGACTCCGCTCCTCGCTCACGAGATAAATGGCTGGTCACCGGGATGCCCAGTCCCATGCTTTATGCAAACTAAATCAAAATAATTGCAAACAAAACTCCCCCTAGGACTCTTGTTAGTTGGAGGCACTCGTTGTTTCGAGCAAGCCATGGATTGATGCTTGTTGGTGGAAGGGGGAGTATAAAATTTACCATTCTGTTTGGGAACCGCCTATAATGTGTAGCATGGAAGATATCGCCATCTCTTGGTTGTTATGTTGACAATGAAAGTATACCGCTCAAAATATTATTCACCTCTGTTTCAAAACCGAGCTCTGGCACCTCTACAAATCACTGCTTCCCTCTGTGAAGGGCCTATCTATTTACTTTTATGCTGACTCATCATCCTCTTATTAAAAAGCACCAGTTGGAGAGCACTGCTGTCATTTGCATTCATTATTGTTAGTTTACATTGAGTATGACTTGACTGGATCTCTTTTACCATGAATTACAATGTCTAGTCAGTCCTTGGTCTTTAAAGGTGCTCTGCATTTATGTTTTGCAGTCTCGGAAAGGGCTAGCGAGATACCACCTTGTTATATTATATTATGATTGTTTTGAGAAAGTGTTGTCATTCGAGTTTTATTATTATGGCTCGCTAGTTGATCATGCTATTGATATGAGTAAACTTGAGACCTATGCGTTATTGCAAATGTGGTTAGTTATAATCTTTGCTGAAAACTTGAATGCTGGCTTTACATATTTACAACAACAAGAGCAAACAGAGTTTGTAAAAGCTTTTCTTTATCACTTTCAGTTTGTCAACTGAATTGCTTGAGGACAAGCAAAGGTTTAATCTTGGGGGAGTTGATATGTCTCCGTCGTATCTACTTTTCCTAACACTTTTGCCCTTGTTTTCGACTCTAACTTGCATTATTTGAATGGAACTAACCCGGACTGACGATGTTTTCAGTACCATGGTGTTATTTATGTGTAGGAGCAAACGTTCTCGGAATGACCTGAAACTTCACGGAGTCACTTTTCAGAAAATAAGAAAAATACTTGCCAAAGATGAAGGCCAGGGGCCCACCGTCTTGCCATGAGGGTGGGGGGCGCGCCCCCTACCTCGTGGGCCCCCTGTTGCCTCTCCGACTCCAACTCCACCTTCATATATTGAGTTTCGATGAGAAAAAACTAGAGAGAAGAAATCGTCGCGTTTTACGAAACGGAGCCGCCGCAAAGCCCTAAAACCTCTCGGGAGGGCTGATCTGGAATCCGTTCAGGGCTCCGGAGAGGGGAATCCGTCGCCATCCTCATCATCAACCATCCTCCATCACCAATTTCATGATGCTCACCACCGTGCGTGAGTAATTCCATCGTAGGCTTGCTAGACGGTGATGGGTTGGATGGGATCTATCATGTAATCGAGTTAGTTTTGTTAGGGCTTGATCCCTAGTGTCCACTATGTTCTGAGATTGATGTTGCTATGACTTTGCTATGCTTAATGCTTGTCACTAGGGCCCGAGTGCCATGATTTCAGATCTGAACCTATTATGTTTTCATCAATATATGAGTGTTATTGATCCTATCTTGCAAGTCTATAGTCACCTATTATGTGTTATGATTCGTTAACCCCGAAGTGACAATAATCAGGATACTTACCGGTGATGACCGTAGTTTGAGGAGTTCATGTATTCACTATGTGTTAATGCTTTGTTCCGGTTCTCTATTAAAAGGAGGCCTTAATATCCCTTAGTTTCCGTAAGGACCCCGCTGCCACGGGAGGGTAGGACAAAAGATGTCATGCAAGTTCTTTTCCATAAGCACGTATGACTATATTTGGAATACATGCCTACATTATATCAATGAACTGGAGCTAGTTCTGTGTCACCCTAGGTTATGACTGTTACATGATGAACCGCATCCGGCATAATTCTCTATCACCGATCCATTGCCTATGAGCTTTCCATATATTGTTCTTCGCTTATTTACTTTTCCGTTGCTATTGCTATGATCACTACAAAATACCGAAAACATTACTTTTACTACCGTTACCTTTTGCTACCGTTACCACTACTATCATATTACTTTGCTACTAAACACTTTGCTGCAGATATTAAGTTTCCAGGTGTGGTTGAATTGACAACTCAGCTGCTAATACTTGAGAATATTCTTTGGCTCCCCTTGTGTCGAATCAATAAATTTGGGTTGAATACTCTACCCTCGAAAACTGTTGCGATCCCCTATACTTGTGGGTTATCAGACAGCTGGGAGTTGCATTCTTAATGCGCTCTAGTTCATCATGTGTGGGCACTACACAACCAACATTTTATTTATCCAAAATCTGCTTGCTCTTCTTTACCATGTTCCTCTTCCATTCTTCTTTAATATGTACTCTCTCTGTTCCTAAATACAAGTCTTTGTATAGATTCCACCATGGACTACATATGGAGCAAAATGAGTGAATCTACACTCTAAAATATATCTGGATACATCTGTTTGTGATCCATAGTGGAAATCTCTATCGAGACATATATTTTGTAACGGAGGGAGTATGATAGTAGTACAGTATGTTCCTTGTACTGAAGATGAGCAGGGACATTTGCAGTGTAGAGGTCTATACGGTCGGTTGTGATGGACACTTTGAGCCTCTTTGATTCGTAGGATCTTGTCAACATAGGAATAGGATTTGTAGTGTCCTGCCCACTTGAATCCTATAAGAATAGCAAGGAAATGCGGGGAGCTGTGTCTCCTTTGAGAGTTACACTGATATTAACAGTACTGCACCTTCACTTGAAGAGAGCTGGTATCCGAAGCCTTTCTAGCCGTACCGGCAATACTAGCACATATATTGCAGCAAGTTCCACTTTGCTGATTTTACTCTGATGCTTAAGGTTTTCCCGTTATATCTACACTATGATCTGTGTAGCTGCTTTGTGTCGCACTAGCAGCAGTCCACTCTTGAAGCTAAACACTGCAATGACTTACAAAATTGGCACCAAGGCATTGAGTGCCATTCTGGATGCAATGAAACTCATACGCTCCCCACCTGTTGATTCTTGTTCAGAATATGATCCTAATGACTATTCTAACCTTGAGGAGTCAAAGGCAGATGGCCTGTGCTGTTCACCCATCAAGGTGCCTGTTCTAATTTGGCAATGTTTCATTGATTGCGGGTATCTTGCATATGTTGTCTTGCATTTCTCCTACTTTGTTGCACCGCCATCTGCTTAGTTTACTCATCATATATGTCGAGATGCCATGCCCATCCATTATCAATACATATTCCATGTGTCATCATACCATGTTTTTCCACTCAAATGTTGTTCTTGTGCATCAGACATCAAAAAGGAAGAGGGTGATTGCCGAACCTGAAGGAGCACCAGCAAAGTCCTTGAAAAACGTGGTGGTGCCGGAGAAATCAGACAGCACCCCACTTATATTGGTTGTACAACCAGTGACACAAAACGTAGGACCGACTCTAGCAGACTGTACCCATACTTCACTGGCCACACCACTAGCCCCACCACACAGGACTTGCACTCCAGCAAAAGGTATACCGATTTCATTTGCCATAGCACTAGTTGTACCACAGAAAAATCCCACTCCAGCAAAAAGTACAGCAAGTCCACCGGCCGAAGACCTATCCCAACTGCAGAGACGGCCAATTCTTGCAGATTGGAACCCCATTCCATTTATTCCCAGTTTAAAAGACAATGCTTTCAATGTTGTTAGGGACTACGTGCATATATTCCCATCATGGGAAGATTATTGTGAAGACAAACACCATTTTCACATCTTCCTGTCCAACTTACGTGTAAGTGCTATTATTCATGGTTATTATTTTCCTGTTTTCTACTGATTGAACACATCAATGATTTACTTTACATTGTTGTAACTAGGCGAGGGTCAATCTGGATAGTCATGACGAGCAAAGCTTACTTTACTTGACTAAAACCCTCTGGTTTATATAGACACCGGAGGGGGCTAGGGTTACACAAGGTCGGTTACAAAAGAGGAGGTATACATATCCGTATTGCCTAGCTTGCCTTCATGCCAAGTAAAGTCCCATCCGGACACGAGATGAAGTCTTCAACCTTGTATCTTCATGGTCCAACATTCCGGCCAAAGGATATAGTCCGGCAGTCTGGAGACCCCCTAATCCAGGACTCCCTCAGTAGCCCCTGAACCAGGCTTCAATGACGATGAGTCCGACGCGCAGTGTTGTCTTCGGCGTTGCAAGGCGGGTTCCTCCTCCGAATACACCATGGAAGAGTTTGAATGCAAGGATAGTGTCCGACCCTGTAAAATAAGTTCCACATACCGTCGTAGAGAGAATAATACTTCCATAAATCCAATCTGATGACATGTTCTGATAGTATGACATCACTTCATGGCCCGGTTATTATTCGAACCGCTTTTCTCAACTAGCTCCTCACACATCGTGAGGCGGTTTTATCGATACATCTTGTCAAAGCAGAGATCGTGTTCCCCTTATCACGGGATTCTCATCAATACAGATGTGGGTAACCCAACCGCGCCATCAATTACGGCGCCTGAGGAATAAGCGGTTTTGCCAGGCAAGTGGGGAGACTCATCGCCTCCTCCGCCCTTATAAAAGGGACAAAGATCTACTTTTTTCACCCACGCCTTCTTCCTTCTCGCTTTCCCATTCCCGCACACTCGAGCTCTAGCGCCCAAGCTCGCGTCCTTCTTCTCAAACCACTCCAAGCATGTCTGGAGCAGGAGGCAAGTGGATGGCTTCCTCCGTCACGGAGAAAACATCAAAAAGTTACGGGAGGCCGGATACCTACCTGCGAATATCGCGCACCAGCTGCCGAATGCGGGGCAGATCGTCCCAACGCCTGAACCCCATGAGAGGGTAGTTTTCCTTTCCCATTTCGTCTGCGGACTGGGATTTCCTCTCCACCCGTTTGTCCGCGGGCTCATGTTCTACTACGGGCTGGATTTCCATGATCTGGCCCCCAACTTTATCCTCAACATCTCGACGTTTATCGTCGTGTGCGAGGCCTTCCTCCGCATCAGGCCCCACTTCGGCCTATGGCTGAAAACCTTCAATGTCAAATTGAAGGTGGTGGGAGGCCAGCAAGTAGAATGCGGAGGCGCCATGGTGGGCAAGATGCCCAATGTCACCTGGCTCGAGGGTACCTACGTGGATAGCGTAAAGGGGTGGCAATCGGGGTGGTTCTACATTACCGAGCCGTGCGACTCCAACTGTGTGGCGGCCCCCAAATTTTGATCCGGAATCCCCACGCGGCTCACCTCTTGGAAAAAGAAGGGCCTGTCCTGGGGTTCTCCGGTAGAGCTGACCGGACTCCAGACCTGCATCCAGAACATGACGAGCAAGAAAATCAAGCTCGTCAATGTGGTCCAGGTCATGCTCCTCCACCGGATCCTTCCATGCCAACAACGGGCATTTGTTTTGTGGGAGTTCGACTCGGCCCAGCACCAGACGCTGCAAGAGCTCTACGACACGACGCACGAGGACATCTAGAGGGTGCTGTTCAAGGGCGCCGAGATGCCTCCCTCCCTCACCGAGGACCGCGGACTCAGCGCAAAGCGCTGCGCCCATTCGGTAGGCTTTTATATCTCTCAGGGTATTTATGCGCCCTGGTTTAGTTATGTGCTGGATCTAAGCTTTCATGTCATTAACAGGACTGGATAAAGATAGTGGAGCAGCTTGATTGCCCAGCCCCCCTGCCCGAAGATCCTGCAAACGCTCTTCTAACGAAGATGCTGACTCCGGCACCTTACGAGGTGCTGGAAAAGACGTCCAAGAACAAGGCCATAGGGACCCGAAAGGGTCTTCGGCACAAGATGGTTCTATCGGACTCATCGTCTGATGAGTCTGATGCGCCCTCCTCCCATGGAAACAAGAAGGAGGAGAAAAGTTCCCCCCCCCCCCGCCGGGGAGACAAGAAAAGGAAGGCCGGCTGATCCGGGGAGGCCGAAGGGTCCAAGAAGGGAAAGACCCTCCCTCCGAATTGTGCCACGATGGCCGCCAACAGCGGTGACGAGTGGCTACCCAGGGACAAGCCCCTGGCGAAGTCGTAAGTGTCCGGACACCATAGTATTTCATGGTACGTTTTATTGTACTGCCTTTGCTCATGCCGAACCCGATTATAAAGTCCGGCCCGAGCTCGTCTCGACGTACCCTCGTCGAGCGGCTCTTTGGGCTCATCGGATATGAATAGCAGTTCTCCTTCGATGGCTTCCACCCCTCGCCCTACGGACAACGCTGAGGTGGTGTCTCAAGAGGCACCGTCCCAAGGGGAGGTGGTCCTGGGGGCGCCTCACGGCGACCTCCCACACCCTGGGTATCAAGGGAGCGAGGCTCCTACGGGCTTCGAGTTCAGGCCCCAGCCGGACACCGCGCCGGAGCCTTCAATGGTTCCAGACTTTGGCAGGTGGTCCCCCATTAAGGGGGGCCAACCATCCATGTCGGTGTCCTCTGTCCAACCAGAGGCACCGGACAACTTGCTGGAAGCGCTTCACAGTGCTTCCATCAATGAAGAACACCGCACTATCATGAGTGCGGTGGTTAAGAGGGTTCAGTCCGCCAAGAACGGGCTGACCGAAGCTTGCGCCAGCCTCCTAACAGGCTTTGAGGTCAGCATTCAAATATAAAAATATTATCGCATAGATAGTAGCCCCTGATGCTCTGTTCGGTGTTCGCAAAGAAAAGCCGAATAGAGTATCAAATGATAACTCAGGAGTCTAATCAGAGTATGTCTATGTGTATGTGCGGGCTTCCCTGCTGGCCGTTGCGGCACGTACTGCGGAGGTTTCTGCACTGAAGCAGGCCCTGAAGCGGTCCGAGGATGAGCTCGGCCTTACCAAGGGGCAGCTCGAAGAGAGAAAAGGTAAGATATACCCCATTTTATATAGTTAAAAAGAAGTTATGTGCAAAGTAATATGATCATCATGAATTTGTCATGGGCCACGACCGAGGTGGAGACCCTGAGGAAG
The DNA here is from genome assembly GCF_002162155.2 of Triticum dicoccoides. NCBI lineage: Eukaryota > Viridiplantae > Streptophyta > Magnoliopsida > Poales > Poaceae > Triticum > Triticum dicoccoides. Next base: position 59,209,942 of record NC_041382.1, on the reverse strand, counting down.
GCGTTGTCCGCGGCCGAAGACAAAGCGGCCAAAGAACGTATTGAACAGGAGAAACAAGAAGCCCGAGTGGGCGAGGTGCAGCAAGATCTCAAGGCTCTCGCCAAGAAGCACGAGTCCTTAGAGCTTGACTCCAAGACGCGGGAGTCCGAGCTCGCGCAGGCGCTTGAAAGCGTCCGGAGCACCAAGGCCGAAGCCCACAAGGCCCTCCAGGAGATTGATGCAGCAAAGAAGATAGCAGCGGGTAAGGCATTCAATATGCAAAGCAAGAATGTGAAGGAGACTTTAATTTTTCTTACCTGAGTTCGGAGCTCTCCAGGAGCGTTTGCAGATCTCCCCGGTAGTGTGCTGGATGCCACAGATTTTACCGAGCTGAGGAGGGGAGCTCAACGGAGAAGTTGTTCTGGTCTCAGTATACTGGGACAGAACACCCCGTGTCCTTGAGCGACCAGCTGAAGCAGTTGGTCGAACTTCACAAGGCGACCGAATAGGCCATGAAGGGCCTTATAGTCCGGATGTGGCCTGGCGAGCCCTTGTCCGGCAGCTACTTCGGTCTGGTGAGGCGGCTGGTGGAAGCCTGCCCACGGCTTGAAGTCATCAAGCGATCCGTCTGCATCGAAGGTGCATGCAGAGCTTTTGCCCGGGCGAAGCTGCACTGCGCGAAGCTGGACGCCGTGAAGCTTGTGAAGGAGGGGCCGCCGGAGGGCAAGGAGCATCGCTGCCCCGAGAATTACTATGAGAGCGTCCTGAAGGGTTCCCGCTTAGTGGCGGATGAGTGTGCCAAGGATGTAATTTTTGAATGAACACGCCCATGTGATCCTGTAATATTGAACGAGTTCTTTTGCGCCATGCAACGCTTTCTTAATTTAAAATATTACCTTCTCTGTGGCTGTTTATAAAATCTGAGAGTTGGCCAGTCGTCGGCTTCTGCCCCCATGTAGCTAGTACTGGGGTGTTCGGGTTAAATCTGAACACTCTTTACCCCAATTTTGGGTCCTTCAAGGGAGGTGCTCAGCGCAACGAACCAGGCAATCGGACTATAATGCTTTATCACTCTCACTTAGCCATAGAAGTCTATGATTTTAAATTTTTGGCGAAGCCCTGGTATTCGGAGGGCCGAATTTGGGGTGCTATACACGCCTAAGCCGGACAAGGCTGACTCCTCGCCCGAAGCGGAAAAAGTCTTTAAGGACTTGAAACCTCTCGAACAGCGACCAGTCTCTCGCCTTATCATGACAATCAGTTTTTGGCTTTCTCTACTGAGGTGCTCATCCGGAAGAACCGGGACACAATCACAGTAGTTCTCCCACCGCTACCTTAGCCGATATAGCGGAACATAAGGTACCAAAGCATGGGAGCCGGGCAACCCAACATTTGACCCAAGACATGATTCGGAGTTGATGCATATAATGCTATAAGTTCGGGGTGCCACACTGTCGAAAGTGTTCGGACTTCTTGCGCCGTATTACAGGGTGAACGAGAGCCCCTGGCGTACTGACCGTACCCGAGCATGCAGGTGCGGAATGTCATAAATGGACATATAAGAGAAAGAGAAAAACTTAAATAATGCAATAACAGATTAATAATATGCATTGTTATTTGAATAGTATGTCGAAGTGCACTGGTACAAGTAGTGCAATAAGCGTAAAGTAGGACAATTCGAAATGTCCTATCCAAGGCAAGCTACGCAATAATAGTGAAAAGCGGGTATATCAAGTATTACTAGAGACCACCTGGCGGTTCCCGTGTTCATCTTAGCTTCTTGCCGCCTTGGTTGTTGCTTCCGGAATGTGTTCGGCCGTTGAACTGCCGGAGAGGCCTTCCGAAGAATTAGGCCCTGAAAGAGAGAGGGAATGTCAAAGGTATATAGCCCCTGGTGTGGTTAAGCCACAATGCGGGGTGTGTCCTGATTGTGCCCCCGCCTATGTCCATGGTATTTTCAATGCGTAGTTATGTACGCACAACATGAATTTCGTTGCTGCACTGGGACTGGGACGGGGGCCGAATTGCTAGGCGAGCGTAGATCGCGCCAGGCGATCCTATTGTAGATTATATGGGGGCTTTAACGCCGAATGAGTGGTATGTCTGAACAGGCTGCTTTCTGCCTTTGCTGCAAGGGCCGCGGTGTGCTCTTCCGTACAGAGCGAGCGTTTTGTGTTTCCATTTACTGTTATGACCCCGTGAGGTCCTGGCATCTTGAGCTTGAGGTATGCGTAATGCGGCACTGCATTAAATTTTGCAAATGATGTCCGTCCGAGCAGTGCATGATAGCCACTGCGAAACGGGACGATGTCGAAGATTAACTCTTCACTTCGGAAGTTATCCGGTGATTCGAAGACCACTTCCAGTGTGATTGAGCCTGTGCAATGGGCCTCTACACCTGGGATGATGCCTTTAAAGGTGGTTTTGCTGGGTTTGATCCTTGAGGGATCGATACCCATTTTTCACATTGTATCCTGATAAAGCAGGTTCAGGCTGCCGCCGCCGTCCATAAGGACTCGAGTGAGGTGAAATCCGTCAATGATGGGGTCTAGGACCAGTGCGGCAGATCCACCATGACGGATGCTAGTGGGGTGGTCCCTGCGATCGAAGGTGGTCGGACAAGCAGACCATGGGTTGAACTTTGGGGCGACGGGCTCCATCGTGTAGACGTCCCTTAGTGCACGCTTCCGCTCCCTCTTGGAATGTGGGTTGCGTATATCATGTTTACTGTCTTCAATTGTGGGGGAAACCCCTTCTGCCCACCTGGGTTCGGCGGCTGTGGCTCCTCCTCGTCATCGCGATGCAGCCCCTTGTCCTTGTTCTCGCCATTTAACTTGCCGGCCTGCTTGAACACCCAACACTCTCTGTTGGTGTGATTGGCTGGCTTGTCGGGGGTGCCATGGATTTGACACGAGCGATCCAGTATGCGATCCAGACTGGACGGAGCCGGAGTATTTCTTTTGAATGGCTTTTTCCGCTGACCGGATCTAGAGCCTTTGAATCCGGCTTTGACTGCCGTATCTTTGGAGTTATCACCGTTATTGTGGCGCTTTGGTCTATTACAACGCTGCCTACCGTTAACGTCTTTGGTATCCTAGGTATCCGGATTCCTTGATGTGTTGTTGCTGCGAGCCAGCCAGCTATCCTCGCCCGCGCAAAAGCGGGTCATGAGTGTTGTGAGGGCTGCCATAGATTTCGACTTATCCTGGCCGAGGTGGCGGGCGAGCCACTCATCGCGGATGTTATGCTTAAATGCCGCTAGGGCTTCTGCATCCGGACAGTCTACAATTTGATTTTTCTTAGTCAGGAACCGTGTGCCCTGAGGGTGGTGGATCCTGTTCGTCTCCGGCTTCGTCGTCCATACCGTCGAAGTCTTCGGAGCCGAAGTCAAGCATGTCAGTTAAGTCGTTGACAGTGGCTACTAAGTGGGTGGTGGGTGGGCAACGAATTTCCTTGTCGCCCGCATCCCATTCTAGCCGGACATAGTTCGGCCAAGGTTCTCCTGACAGGGAGAGAGACCTTAATGAATTTAGCACATCCCCGAAGGGTGAGTGCTGAAAGATGTCCGCGGAGGTGAACTCCATGATCGGCGCCCAGTCGGACTCGACGGGCACGAATATGAGCGTCTCGGAGTCCGTGGCCATGGATGAATCCAGTGGTTTGGCGACACAGCTCTCGTAAGGGGTAAAGTCAGTATCCGGCTCTATCGCCACTAAGAGTGCGGCCTCCATGGCGGGGTCCATCCCTCCGCTCTTGGATGGCGTGACTTGCTCCGGATTAATGGACGAAGTAGCTACGGATGCGATCTCCCGAATACTGTCCGACGACAGAGTTATGTCATGCTCGTCAAGACTGTACGGCGCGTCCGACATGGGCTTGAATCCATCGAAGATCAAGTCTCCGTGGATGTCGGCCGTGTAGTTCAAGTTTCCAAATCTGACCTGATGGCCAGGGGCGTAGCTCTCAATCTGCTCCAGATGGCCAAGCGAATTGGCCCGCAGTGCAAAGCCGCCGAATACGAAGATCTGTCCGGGGAGGAAAGCCTCACCCTGGACCGCATCACTAGCGATGGTCGAAGGAGCCATCAAGCCTTATGGTGGCGACACAGTGGAACTCTCAATGAAAGCAGCAATGTCGGTGTCAAAACCGGCGGATCTCGGGTAGGGGTCTCGAACTGTGCGTCTAAGGCGGATGGTAATAGGAGGCAGGGGACATGATGTTTTACCCAGGTTCGGGCCCTCTTGATAGAGGTAAAACCTTACGTCCTGCTTGATTGTTCTTGATGATATGAGTATTACAAGAGTAGATCTACCACGAGATCAGAGAGGCTAAACCCTAGAAGCTAGCCTATGGTATGATTGCCTGTTGTCCTACGGACTAAAACCGTCCGATTTATATAGACACCGGAGGGGGCTAGGGTTACACAAGGTCAGTTACAAAAGAGGAGGTATACATATCCGTATTGCCTAGCTTGCCTTCCACGCCAAGTAAAGTCCCATGCGGACACGAGATGAAGTCTTCAACCTTGTATCTTCATGGTCCAATAGTCCAGCCAAAGGATATAGTCCGGCTGTCCGGAGACCCCCTAATCCAGGACTCCCTCATCCGGTTTGGCAAGAACAATAGGATATCGCAAATATGCTGCCCGCTGCTTTGCCCTTGTTAGTACCTGTTGTCCTGTATCACTGTACTTGCATACATACCTGGTTCATTATGTGACAGCAGTATGCATGATAGGTTGCTTATCAATTGTTCGCTCCAAATTATCTGATCTATATGAATGGTTACACTAGTGTAGAATATATCCAATGCCGATGTTTTTTAGTGCTACATTGTTCTTGTAAGTACATGTTGTCCTTTATTAGTGTACTTATAATGACAGGTAGTTGTTCATGTACCATCACTCTGCAGCTTATTTTCCTTTGCCCTCCATTTTCTACACATCAGATCTATATTTACTCTTACCATAAGGTTGGTACTGAAGAAGTTTAGCTGTGCATTGCCCTTGGCTGTACCTTTTGCCTGTATCGCTGCACTTACATTTATAGCTACTTGGTTATGTAGCATCACTCTTCATCTTATCTTAAATATTCTCCATTTTTCGTATATTATCACATCTATATTTACTCTTAACAAAATGTAGAATAAAGGCAATGCTTTTGAAGAAGATTATGTGGTAAACTTCTTGAATTGCCCCCCCCATCAGCATGGACAAGGCCTTTATAGAGCCTGTCTTCACCAATAATGTAAGTGTGTCCATCTCAAGCCTTCAAACTTTGTTGTATATATTTGGTTAGGCATGACTGCAACAGCTATTTATTTTTGGTGTTTGCATCAAATTGCTTGTTTAAAGTTTATTATGTAGTTCATAAACAAAAGTTTGTCCTTTCTCAATTTAAGTTTTCAGTTGTACAACCAAGTTCCTTCTTCATACCATGTAAATTAAACTATACAGAGCAAGTGATCTTCTTTTGCACTGCATGTATGCTTCTGTTCTTCATCCGTAATCCAACAGTGTAGTGAACCTACCCACTACAGCACAACGTCATATTCTGCAATGTCTTAACTATGAACAATGTCATATCATTCTACTATTATTTAAACCGTCTCTTTATTTGCCAATCTGAAATGGTATAAATTGACAGCACACTAACCATTGATACTTATGAGTTCTTGATCTATAATCCAGTGGTGTCATGAAGCTGCCAACTCCTTCACAATGTCATTTCCTGCCACGTCTTGACCTTAACAATACCATATTGTGTTAATGCAATTTTAAACTGTGTCACTATTCGTCAGTAAGAAATGTGATGAATTGTCAGCACTGATACTTTTATGTGCAAAACCTGTCATCTGTCTGCTTGTTTATCTTTCAGAGTGAGGAATATATAAGTGTTGAACAAGCACAGTCTCATCATCTGGCTCAGCTGCTTGCGCTGCAGCTCCCCAGTAGGGCTAACCTTTCTTGAACTCTATTGAAGTGCTGTCGGCTTTGTATATTATTTTGTTGGTGTGTTTATTTGCACTGGTGGCAATCTTTGATGCCTAGTGTATGTAATCTGTTGTCTGCTTGTGCTTTATTATCATAGTGGCGAACTTTGATGCCTAGTGGATGTAATATGCCGTAATTTCTTTATTGTATAGTCTAAGTTTTTTCTTATTCATGATGCTGCAGTTATTTTACTATATATATATCCTGTCTTTGCAGTAAACCGGCCAAACCGTAAAATTACGGTACATAATCGGGCCGTCATGCAATCACGATGTAGGTTGGGCCTAAAACATGCCGAATAGCTCACGGGCCGACATCAGCCCGAAATGAACCCCAGACCATGATTGTGCGAATCAAATCACGGGCTTTTAACAGGCTAAAATTGTCTCGGTCCTTGTTTGGCCCAATCAGATATCGGCTGCGAGCAGGCCGGATGCAAACCGGGTCGTAGTTAGGCCCAACTATATGACAGGCTTTTAACAGGCCAAAATTAATATAGGGCCGAAATGTTAAACGGGCCCTTAACAGGCCAAAACTAATATCAGGACGAATTACTAAGTGGGCCCAAAAGCATAGTGTCCAGTTGACGGGCCGAATCTGATATGGGCCATAATTGAGCCCAAAGCCTCTTAAAGGGTCGGACCTGATCTGGGCCGTAATTTGGCCTAGAACGTGGTAGGCTTTTAACGGGTCGGGTCTCATATGGGCCACTATTAGGCCTGGAGCGTGGTAGGCCATTAATGGACCGGATCAAATATGGGCCAGCATTTGGCCCAAAACATGGTAACCAGTTAATGGGCCGGCCTACTAGGGTCCTCAAAATCTTGTGGGCCTACAGCTGGGCCGGCCCATTAATGTCGGTGAAATCTCATGGGCCTTTAGCTGGGCCGGCCCATTATGATCCGCAAGAATCTTGTGGGCCTTTACCTGGGCCGGCCCATTATGGCACACAAAAATTTTCTGGGCCTTTGCCTGGGCCGGCCCATTATAGCCCACAAAATCTTGTGGGCCTTTAGCTGGGCCAGCCCATTATGGTCCGCAAAATCTCGTGGGCCTTTAGCTTGGCCGGCCCATTATGGTCCGCAAAATCTTGTGGGCCTTCAGTTGGGCCGGCCCATTTAAACTTGATGGGCCGGTCCACGTGTCAACATATCATAGGCGCGTCTCGCCCATTGGATGAGTGACACCTGTGCCAACATGGACCTGACACGTGTCTCCTCCAGCAAATGATGATTTTACACGTGAAAAATCCCCATTGGTTGGGGCTGTTAACGGGTTATCGGATCCAAAACCCGACCCGATAGCTTAACGGTGTTCCGTTACGGTGGATGCCACGTGTCGGTCACCCTTGACGAAAGCACTTCTGTGACGCGCGATTTATCTTCATGGAAGTGGACACTTCCGTGATGATAATTTTGGTAATGTCATGGAACACTTCTACGACAGCATAGGTATGACTATCTTGATTCTATCATAAAATCATCATCGATGTACATGCATGACAAAAAACGCGACCTAGTGTGATGAACACGTATCATCATGGAAGTGTATTTTTTTGTAGTGCAAGCAATCTATGAGGCGGCCACGAGGTAGGGGGGGCGCCTACCCCCCTCGTGGGCCCCTCATTGCTCCACCGACCTACTTCTTCCTCCTATATATGTTCACATACCTGGCAAACATCCAGGAGCACCACGAAACCCTATTTCCACAGTCGCAACCTTCTGTACCCAAGAGATCCCATCTTGGGGCCTTTTCCGGAGCTCCGCCAGAGGGGGCATTGATCACAGAGGGCCTCTACATCAACTCCATGGCCCCTCCGATGATGTGTGAGTAGTTTACCTCAGACCTTCGGGTCCATAGCTAGTAGCTAGATGGCTTCTTCTCTCTCTTTGGATCTCAATACAAAGTTCTCTTCGATTCTCTTGGAGACCTATTCGATGTAATCTTCTTTTGCGGTGTGTTTGTCGAGATTCGATGAATTGTGGGTTTATGATCAAGTTTATCTATGAACAATATTTGAATCTTCTCTGAATTCTTTTATGTATGATTGGTTTATCTTTGCAAGTCTCTTTGAATTATCAGTTTGGTTTGGCCTACTAGATTGATCCTTCTTGCAATGGGAGAAGTGCTTAGCTTTGGATTCAATCTTGCGGTGCTCGATCCCAGTGACAGAAAGGGAACGACACGTATTGTATTGTTGCCATCGAGGATAAAAAGATGGGGTCTACATCATATTGCATGAGTTTGTCCCTCTACATCATGTCATCTTGCTTAAGGCGTTACTCTGTTCTTATGAACTTAATACTCTAGATGCATGCTGGATAGCGGTCAATGTGTGGAGTAATACTAGCAGATGCAGAATCGTTTTGGTCTACTTGTCTCGGACATGATGCCTATATACATGATCATGCCTAGATATTCTCATAATTATTCACTTTTCTATCAATTGCTCGATAGTAATTTGTTCACCCACCATAATACTTATGCTATCTTGAGAGAAGCCACTAGTGAAACCTATGGCCCCGGGTCTATTTTCCATCATACAAGTTTCCAATCTATTTTATTTTGCAATCTTCACTTTCAATCTATATCATAAAAATACCAAAAATATTTATCTTATTATTATCATCTGTATCAGATCTCACTCTTGCAAGTGGCCGTGAAGGGATTAACAACCCCTTTATCGCGTTGGTTGCGAGGTTCTTATTTGTTTGTGTACGTACGAGGTGACTCGCGCATGGTCTCCTACTGGATTGATACCTTGGTTCTAAAAAACTGAGGGAAATACTTACGCTGCTTTATTCCACCACCCTTGTTGGAAATAAGCCCTAGATGCAATAATAAATTGATTATTATTATATTTCCTTGTTCATGGTAATTGTCTATTGTTCATGCTATAATTGTGTTATCCGAAAATCGTAATACATGTGTGAATACATAGACCGCAACATGTCCCTAGTGAGCCTCTATTTAACTAGCTCGTTGATCAATAGATAGTCATGGTTTCCTGACTATGGACATTGGATGTCATTGATAACGGGATCACATCATTAGGAGAATGATGTGATGGACAAGACCCAATCCTAAGCATAGCACAAGATCGTGTAGTTCGTTTTGCTAGAGCTTTTCCAATGTCAAGTATGATTTCCTTAGACCATGAGATCGTGTAACTCCCGGATGCCGTAGGAGTGCTTTGGGTGTACCAAACGTCACAATGTAACTGGGTGACTATAAAGGTATACTACAGGTATCCCCGAAAGTATCTATTGGGTTGACACGGATTGAGACTGGGATTTGTCACACCGTATGACGGAGAGGTATCTCTGGGCCCACTCGATAATGCATCATCATAATGAGCTCAATGTGACAAAGTATTTGGTCATGGGATCATGCATACGGTACGAGTGAAGTGACTTGCCGGTAATGAGATTGAACAAGGTATTGGGATACCGACGATCGAATCTCGGGCAAGTAACGTACCGATTGACAAAGGGAATTGTATACGGGATTACTTGAATCCTCGACATCGTGGTTCATCCGATGAGATCATCGAGGAGCATGTGGGAGCCAACATGGGTATCCAGATCCCGCTGTTGGTTATTGACCGGAGAGTCATCTCGGTCATGTCTGCGTGTCTCCCGAACCCGTAGGGTCTACACACTTAAGGTTCGGTAACGCTAGGGTTGTAGAGATATTAGTATGTGGTAACCCGAAAGTTGTTCGGAGTCCCAGATGAGATCCCGGACGTCACGAGGAGTTCCGGAATGGTCCGGAGGTGAAGATTTATATATAGGAAGTCCAGTTTCAGCCATCGGGAAAGTTTCGGGGGTAATCGGTATTGTACCGGGACCACCGGAAGGGTCCCGGGGGTCCACCGGGTGGGGCCACCTATCCCGGAGTGCCCCATGGGCTGAAGTGAGAGGGGAACACAAGTTGTTGTGGGCATTGATTTTGTCAATTTACTTGCCGTTACTAGTCTTATCTTGATTCGGCGGCATCGTGGGATGAAGCGGCCAGGACCGACCTTACACGTACGCTTACGTGAGACTGGTTCCACCGACTAACATGCACTAGTTGCATAAGGTGGCTGGCGGGTGTCTGTCTCTCCCACTTTAGTCAGATCGGATTCGATGAAAAGGGTCCTTATGAAGGGTAAATAGAAATTGGCATATCACATTGTGGTTTTGGCGTAGGTAAGTAACATTCTTGCTAGAAACCTATAGTAGCCACGTAAAAACTTGCAAGAACAATTAGAGGACGTCTAACTTGTTTTTGCAGCATGTGCCATGTGATGTGATCTGGCCAAAAGGATGTGATGAATGATATATGTGATGTATGAGATTGATCATGTTCTTGTAATAGGAATCACGACTTGCATGTCGATGAGTATGACAACCGGCAGGAGCCATAGGAGTTGTCTTAATTTATTTATGACCTGCGTGTCAAAATAAACGTCATGTAATTACTTTACTTTATTGCTAAACCGTTAGCCATAGTAGTAGAAGTAATAGATGACGAGACAACTGCACGAAGACACGATGATGGAGATCATGGTGTCATGCCGGTGCCGATGATGATCATGGCGCCCCGAAGATGGAGATCAAAAGGATCAAATGATATTGTCCATATCATGTCACTATTTGATTGCATGTGATGTTTATCGTGTTTTTGCTTCTTATTTGCTTTGAACGACGGTAGTAAATAAGATGATCCCTCACATAATTTCAAGAAAGTGTTCCCCCTAACTGTGCGCCGTTGCGAAAGTTCGTTGTCTTGAAGCACCACTTGATGATCGGGTGTGATAGATTCTAACGTTCACATACGACGGGTGTAATCCAGATTTACACATGCAAAACACTTAGGTTGACTTGACGAGCCTAGCATGTACAGACATGGCCTTGGAACACGGAAGACCGAAAGGTCGAACATGAATCGTATAGAAGATACGATCAACATGAAGATGTTCACCGATGATGACTAGTCCGTCTCACGTGATGATCGGACATGGCCTAGTTGACTCGGATCATGTATCACTTAGATGACTAGAGGGATGTCTGTCTGAGTGGGAGTTCATTAAATAATTTGATTAGATGAACTTAATTATCATGAACTTAGTCTAAAAACCTTTGCAAAATGTCTTGTAGATCAAATGGCCAACGCTCATGTCAACCTCAACTTCAACGCGTTCCTAGAGAAAACCAAGCTGAAAGATGATGGCAGCAACTATACGGACTGGGTCCAGAACCTGAGGATGATCCTCATAGCTGCCAGGAAAGCATATGTCCTAGAAGCACCGCTAGGTGAAGCACCCATCCCAGAGAACCAAGACGTTATGAACGCTTGGCAGTCGCGTGCTGATGATTACTCCCTCGTTCAGTGCGGCATGCTTTACAGCTTAGAACCGGGGCTCCAAAAGCGTTTTGAGCAACACGGAGCATATGAGATGTTCGAAGAGCTGAAAATGGTTTTCCAAGCTCATGCCCGGGTCGAGATATATGAAGTCTCCGACAAGTTCTACAGTTGTAAGATGGAGGAAAATAGTTCTGTCAATGAGCACATACTCGAAATGTCTGGGTTGCACAATCGCTTGTCCCAGCTGGACATTAACCTCCCGGATGAGGCGGTCATTGACAGAATCCTTCAGTCGCTCCCACCTAGCTACAAGAGCTTTGTGATGAACTACAATATGCAGGGGATGGTGAAAACTATTCCTGAAGTATTTTCAATGCTGAAATCAACGAAGGTGGAAATCAAAAAGGAACATCAAGTGTTGATGGTCAATAAAACCACTAGTTTCAAGAAAGGCAAGGGTAAGAAGAATTTCAAGAAGGACGACAAGGGAGTTGCCGCGCCCGGTAAATCAGTTGCCGGGAAGAAACCAAAGAATGGACCCAAACCTGAGATTGAGTGCTTTTATTGCAAGGGAAAGGGACACTGGAAGCGGAACTGCCCCAAATACTTAGCGGACAAGAAGGCTGGCAACACTAAAGGTATATGTGATATACATGTAATTGATGTGTACCTTACCAGTACTCGTAGTAGCTCCTGGGTATTCGATACCGGTGCGGTTGCTCATATTTGTAACTCAAAACAGGAGCTGCAGAATAAGCAGAGACTGGTGAAGGATGAGGTGACGATGCGCGTCGGGAATGGTTCCAAGGTCGATGTGATCGCCGTCGGCACGCTACCTCTACATTTACCTACGGGATTAGTTTTAAACCTCAATAATTGTTATTTAGTGCCAGCTTTGAGCATGAACATTGTATCTGGATCTCGTTTAATACGAGATAGCTACTCATTTAAATCCGAGAATAATGGTTGTTCTATTTATATGAGAGATATGTTTTATGATCATGCCCCGCTGGTCAATGGTTTATTCTTAATGAATCTCGAACATGATGTTATACATATTCATAGTGTGAATACCAAAAGATGTAAGATTGATAATGATAGTCCCACAGATCTGTGGCACTGTCGCCTTGGTCACATCGGTGTCAAACGCATGAAGAAGCTCCATACATATGGACTTTTCGAGTCTCTTGATTTCAAATCATTTGACACGTGCGAACCATGCCTCATGGGTAAAATGACCAAGACTCCGTTCTCCGAAACAATGGAGCGAGTACTTATTGGAAATTATACATACTGATGTGTGCGATCCAATGAGTGTTGAGGCCCGCGGTGGCTATCGTTATGTTCTCACTCTCACTGATGACTTAAGTAGATATGGGTATGTCTATTTGATGAAACACAAGTCTGAGACCTTTGGAAAGTTCAAGGAATTTCAGAATGAGGTAGAGAATCAATGTGACCGAAAGATAAAATTCTTACGGTCAGATCGTGGGGGAGAATATTTAAGTCACAAATTTGGTTCGCACTTAAGGAAATGTGGAATCGTTTCACAACTCACGCCGCCTGGAACGCCTCAGCGTAACGGTGTGTCCAAGCGTCGTAATCGCACTCCATTGGATATGGTGCGATCTATGATGTTACTCACTGATTTACCGCTATCATTCCGGGGATACGCTCTAGAGACAACTACATTCACTTTAAATAGGGCACCGTCTAAATCCGTTGAGACGACACCGTATGAATTATGGTTTGGGAAGAAACCTAAGCTGTCGTTTCTAAAAGTTTGGGGATGCGATGCTTATGTCAAGAAACTTCAACCTGAAAAGCTCGAACCCAAGTCGGAAAAATGCGTCTTCATAGGATACCCTAAGGAAACCATTGGGTATACCTTCTACCTCAAATCCGAAGGCAAGATCTTTGTTGCCAAGAGCGGGTCCTTTCTGGAGAAAGAGTTTCTCTCGAGAGAAGTAAGTGGGAGGAAAGTAGAACTCGATGAAGTACTGCCTCTTGAACCAGAAAGTAGCGCAGCTCAGGAAGATGTTCCTGTGGTGCCTGCACCGACTAGAGAGGAAGTTAATGATGATGATTAAGGTACTTCGGATCAAGTTGCTACTGAACTTCGAAGGTCCACAAGGACACGTTCCACACCAGAATGGTATGGCAACCCTGTCCTGGAAATCATGTTGTTAGACAACGGTGAACCTTCGAACTATGAAGAAGCAATGGCGGGCCCAGATTCCAACAAATGGCTTGAAGCCATGCAATCCGAGATAGGATCCATGTATGAAAACAAAGTATGGACTTTGACAGACTTGCCCGATGATCGGCGAGCGATAGAGAATAAATGGATCTTTAAGGAGAAGACGGACGTGGATGGTAATCTTACCATCTATAAGGCTCGACTTGTCGCTAAGGGTTATCGACAAGTTCAAGGGGTTGACTACGATGAGACCTTCTCACCCGTAGCGAAGCTAAAGTCCGTCCGAATCATGTTAGCAATTGCTACATACTGTGATTATGAGATATGGCAAGTGGACGTCAAAACGGCATTCCTTAACGGCTTTCTTAAGGAAGAATTGTATATGATGCAGCCGGATGGTTTTGTCGATCCTAAGAATGCTAACAAGCTATGCAAGCTCCAGCGCTCCATCTCGGAGTTGGAACATTTGCTTTAATGAAATGATCAAAGCGTTTGGGTTCATGCAGACTTATGGAGAACCTGCGTTTACAAGAAAGTGAGTGGGAGCTTTGTAGCATTTCTCATATTATATGTGGATGACATACTTTTGATGGGAAATTATATAGAACTTTTGGACAGTATTAAGGTCTACTTGAATAAGTGTTTTTCGATGAAGGACCTTGGAGAAGCTGCTTACATATTAGGCATCAAGATCTATAGAGATAGATCAAGATGCCTCATAGGTCTTTCACAAAGCACATACCTTGATAAGATATTGAAGAAGTTCAATATGGATCAGTCCAAGAAGGGGTTCTTGCCTGTGTTGCAAGGTGTGAAATTGAGCTCAGCTCAATGTTCGACCACGGCAGAAGATAGAGAAAAGATGAGTGTCGTCCCCTATGCCTCAGCCATAGGGTCTATCATGTATGCCATGCCGTGTACCAGAACTGATGTAAACCTTGTTGTGATTTTGCTAGGTAGGTACCAAAGTAATCCTGGCATGGAACACTGGACAGCGGTCAAGAACATCCTGAAGTACCTGAAAAGGACTAAGGATATGTTTCTCGTATATGGAGGTGATGAGGAGCTTGTCGTAAAGGGTTACGTCGACGCTAGCTTCGACACAGATCTGGATGACTCTAAGTCACAAACTGATTACGTGTATATTTTGAATGGTGGGGCAGTAAGCTGGTGCAGTTGCAAGCAAAGCGTCGTGGCGGGATCTACATGTGAAGCGGAGCACATGGCAGCCTCGTAGGCAGCGCATGAAGCAATCTGGATGAAGGAGTTCATCACCGACCTAGGAGTCATACCCAATGCGTCGGGGCCGATCACTCTCTTCTGTGACAACACTGGAGCTATTGCCCTTGCCAAGGAGCCCAGGTTTCACAAGAAGACCAGGCACATCAAGCGTCGCTTCAACTCCCATTCGTGAAAATGTTCAAGATGGAGACATAGATATTTGCAAAGTACATACGGATCTGAATGTCACAGATCCGTTGACTAAACCTCTTCCGCAAGCAAAACATGATCAACACCAGAACTCTATGGGTGTTCGATTCATCACAATGTAACTAGATTATTGACTCTAGTGCAAGTGGGAGACTGTTGGAAATATGCCCTAGAGGCACTAATAAATTGATTATTATTATATTTCCTTGTTCATGGTAATTGTCTATTGTTCATGCTATAATTGTGTTATACAGAAATCGTAATACATGTGTGAATACATAGACCACAACATGTCCCTAGTGAGCCTCTAGTTAACTAGCTCGTTGATCAATAGATAGTCATGGTTTCCTGACTATGGACATTGGATGTCATTGATAACAGGATCACATCATTAGGAGAATGATGTGATGGACAATACCCAATCCTAAGCATAGCACAAGATCGTGTAGTTCGTTTGCTAGAGCTTTTCCAATGTCAAGTATCATTTCCTTAGACCATGAGATCGTGTAACTCTTGGATGCCGTAGGAGTGCTTTGGGTGTACCAAACGTCACAACGTAACTGGGTGACTATAAAGGTATACTGCAGGTATCCCCGAAAGTATCTGTTGGGTTGACACGGATCGAGACTGGGATTTATCACTCCGTATGACGGAGAGGTATCTCTGGGCCCACTCGGTAGTGCATCATCATAATGAGCTCAATGTGACCAAGTGTTTGGTCACGGGATCATGCATTACGGTACGAGTAAAGTGACTTGCCGGTAACGAGATTGAACAAGGTATTGGGATACCGACGATCGAATCTCGGGCAAGAACGTACCGATTAACAAAGGGAATTGTATACGGGATTACTTGAATCCTCGAAATCGTGGTTCATCCGATGAGATCATCGAGGAGCATGTGGGAGCCAACATGGGTATCCAGATCCCGCTGTTGGTTATTGACCGAAGAGTCATCTCGGTCATGTCTATGTGTCTCCCGAACCCGTAGGGTCTACACACTTAAGGTTCGGTAACGCTAGGGTTGTAGAGATATTAGTATGCGGTAACCCGAAAGTTGTTCGGAGTCCCAGATGAGATCCCAGATGTCATGAGGAGTTTCGGAATGGTTTGGAGGTGAAGATTTATATATAGGAAGTCCATTTTCGGCCATCGGGAAAGTTTCGGGGGTAATCGGTATTGTACCGGGACCACCGGAAGGGTCCCGAGGGTCCACTGAGTGGGGCCACCTATCCCGGAGGGCCCCATGGGCTGAAGTGGGAGGGGAACCAGCCCCTGGTGGGCTGGTGCACCCCCCATGGGCCTCCCCTTGCGCCTAGGGTTGGAAACCCTAGGGGTGGGGGGCGCCCCACTTGGCTTGGGGGGCAAGTCCCCCTTGGCCGCCGCCCCTCCCCTTGGAGATCCCATCTCCTAGGGCCGGCGCCCCCCTTAGGGGCCCTATATATAGTGGGGGGAGGGAGGGCAGCCGTACCCAAGTCCCTGGCCCCTCCCTCTCCCCTCGTAACACCTCTCTCTCGTTGGAGCTTGGCGAAGCCCTGCCGAGATCACCGCTGCTTCCACCACCACACCGTTGTGCTGCTGGATCTCCATCAACCTCTCCTTCCCTTGCTGGATCAAGAAGGATGAGATGTCTTCCCCAACCGTACGTGTGTTGAACGCGGAGGTGCCGTCCGTTCGGCGCTCAGTCATCGGTGATTTGGATCACGACGAGTACGACTCCATCAACCCCGTTCTCTTGAATGCTTCCGCTCGCGGTCTACAAGGGTATGTAGATGCACTCCCCTCTCCCTCGTTGCTAGATGACTCCATAGATTGATCTTGGTGATGCATAGAAAATTTTAAAAATCTGCTATGTTCCCCAACAGTGGCATCATGAGCTAGGTCTATGCGTAGTTTCCATGCACGAGTAGAACACAAGTTGTTTTGGGCGTTGATTTTGTCGATTTACTTGCCGTTACTAGTCTTATCTTGATTCGCCGGCATCGTGGGATGAAGCAGCCCGGACCGACCTTACACGTACGCTTACGTGAGACTGGTTCCACTGACTAACATGCACTAGTTGCATAAGGTGGCTGGCGGGTGTCTGTCTCTCCCACTTTAGTCGGATCGGATTCGATGAAAAGGGTCCTTATGAAGGGTAAATAGAAATTGGCATATCACGTTGTGGTTTTGGCGTAGGTAAGAAATGTTCTTGCTAGAAACCTATAGCAGCCACGTAAAAACTTGCAACAACAAATAGAGGACGTCTAACTTGTTTTTACAGCATGTGCCATGTGATGTGATATGGCCAAAAGGATGTGATGAATGATATATGTGATGTATGAGATTGATCATGTTCTTGTAATAGGAATCACGACTTGCATGTCGATGAGTATGACAACTGGCAGGAGCCATAGGAGTTGTCTTAATTTATTTATGACCTGCGTGTCAACATAAACGCCATGTAATTACTTTACTTTATTGCTAAACCGTTAGCCATAGTAGTAGAAGTAATAGATGATGAGACAACTTCATGAAGACACGATGATGGAGGTCATGGTGTCATGCCGGTGACGATGATGATCATGGCGCCCCGAAGATGGAGATCAAAAGGAGCAAATGATATTGGCCATATCATGTCACTATTTGATTGCATGTGATGTTTATCATGTTCTTGCTTCTTATTTGCTTAGAACGACGGTAGTAAATACGATGGTCCCTCACATAATTTCAAGAAAGAAAGTGTTCCCCCTAACTGTGCGCCATTGCGGAAGTTCGTTGTCTCGAAGCACCACGTGATGATCGGGTGTGATAGATTCTAACTTCACATACGACGGGTGTAAGCCAGATTTACACATGCAAAACACTTAGGTTGACTTGACGAGCCTAGCATGTACAGACATGGCCTCAGAACACGGAAGACCGAAAGGTCAAACATGAATCGTATAGAAGATACGATCAACATGAAGATGTTCACCGATGATGACTAGTCCGTCTCACGTGATGATCGGACACGGCCTAGTTGACTCGGATCATGTATCACTTAGATGACTAGAGGGATGTCTGTCTGAGTGGGAGTTCATTAAATAATTTGATTAGATGAACTTAGTCTAAAAAACTTTGCAAAATGTCTTGTAGATCAAATGGCCAATGCTCATGTCAACCTCAACTTCAACGCGTTCCTAGAGAAAACCAAGTTGAAAGATGATGCCAGCAACTATACGGACTGGGTCCGGAACCTGAGGATCATCCTCATAGCTGCCAGGAAAGCATATGTCCTAGAAGCACCGCTAGGTGAAGCACCAATCCCAGAGAACCAAGACGTTATGAACACTTGGCAGTCGCGTGCTGATGATTACTCCCTCGTTCAGTGCGGCATGCTTTACAACTTAGAACCGGGGCTCCAAAAGTGTTTTGAGCAACACGGAGCATATGAGATGTTCGAAGAGCTGAAAATGGTTTTCCAAGCTCATGCCCGGGTCAAGAGATATGAAGTCTCCGACAAGTCCTACAGTTCTAAGATGGAGGAAAATAGTTCTGTCAGTGAGCACATACTCAAAATGTCTGGGTTGCACAACTGCTTGTCCCAGCTAGACATTAACCTCCCGGATGAGGCGGTCATTGATAGAATCCTTCAGTCGCTCCCACCTAGCTACAAGAGCTTTGTGATGAACTACAATATGTAGGGGATGGTGAAAACTATTCCTGAAGTATTTTCAATGCTGAAATCAGCGGAGGTGGAAATAAAAAAGGAACATCAAGTGTTGATGGTCAATAAAACCACTAGTTTCAAGAAAGGCAAGGGTAAGAAGAACTTCAAGAAGGACGGCAAGGGAGTTGCCACGCTCGGTAAATCAGTTGCCAGGAAGAAGCCAAAGAATGGACCCAAACCTGAGACTGAGTGCTTTTAGTGCAAGGGAAAGGGACACTGGAAGCGGAACTGCCCCAAATACTTAGCGGACAAGAAGGCCGACAACACTAAAGGTATATGTGATATACATGTAATTGATGTGTACCTTACCATTACTCGTAGTAGCTCCTGGGTATTTGACACCGGTGCTGTTTCTCATATTTGTAACTCAAAACAGGAGCTGCGGAATAAGCAGAGACTAGCGAAGGACGAGGTGACGATGCGCGTCGGGAATGGTTCCAAGGTCGATGTGATCGCCGTCGGCACGCTACCTCTACATTTACCTATGGGATTAGTTTTAAACCTCAATAATTGTTATTTAGTGCCAGCTTTGAGCATGAACATTGTATCTGGATCTTGTTTAATATGAGATGGCTACTCATTTAAATCCGAGAATAATGGTTGTTCTATTTATATGAGAGATATGTTTTATGGTCATGCCCCGCTGGTCAATGGTTTATTCTTAATGAATCTCGAATGTGATGTTACACATATTCATAGTGTGAATACCAAAAGATGTAAGATTGATAATGATAGTCCCACATATCTGTGGCACTGCCGCCTTGGTCACATTGGTGTCAAACGCATGAAGAAGCTCCATACAGATGGACTTTTGGAGTCTCTTGATTTCAAATCATTTGACACGTGCGAACCATGCCTCATGGGTAAAATGACCAAGACTCCATTCTCCGGAACAATGGAGCGAGCAACCAACTTATTGGAAATTATACATACTGATGTGTGTGGTCCAATGAGCGTTGAGGCTCGCGGTGGCTATCGTTATGTTCTCACTCTCACTGATGACTTAAGTATATATGGGTATGTCTATTTGATGAAACACAAGTCTGAGACCTTTGAAAAGTTCAAGGAATTTCAGAATGAGGTAGAGAATCAACGTGACCGAAAGATAAAATTCTTACGATCAGATCGTGGGGGAGAATATTTAAGTCACAAATTTGGTACGCACTTAAGGAAATGGGGAATCGTTTCACAACTCAGGCCGCTTGGAACGCCTCAGCGTAACGGTGTGTCCGAGCGTCGTAATCACACTCTATTGGATATGGTGCGATCTATGATGTCACTCACTGATTTACTGCTATCATTTTGGGGATATGCTCTAGAGACAGCTACATTCACTTTAAATAGGGCACCGTCTAAATTCGTTGAGACAACACCGTATGAATTATGGTTTGGGAAGAAACCTAAGTTGTCGTTTCTAAAAGTTTGGGGATGCGATGCTTATGTCAAGAAACTTCAACCTGAAAAGCTCGAACCCAGGTCGGAAAATGCGTCTTCATAGGATACCCTAAGGAAACCATTGGGTATACCTTCTACCTCAGATCCGAAGGCAAGATCTTTGTTGCCAAGAGCGGGTCCTTTCTGGAGAAAGAGTTTCTCTCGAGAGAAGTAAGTGGGAGGAAAGTAGAACTCGATGAAGTACTGCCTCTTGAACCGGAAAGTAGCGCAGCTCAGGAAGATGTTCCTGTGGTGCCTGCACCGACTAGAGAGGAAGTTAATGATGATGATCAAGGTACTTCGGATCAAGTTGCTACTGAACTTCGAAGGTCCACAAGGACACGTTCCACACCAGAATGGTATGGCAACCCTGTCCTGGAAATCATGTTGTTAGACAACGGTGAACCTTCAAACTATGAAGAAGCATTGGCGGGCCCAGATTCCAACAAATAGCTTGAAGCCATGCAATCCGAGATAGGATCCATGTAGGAAAACAAAGTATGGACTTTGACAGACTTGCCCGATGATCGGTGAGCGATAGAGAATAAATGGATCTTTAAGAAGAAGACGGACGCGGATGGTAATGTTATCATCTATAAGGCTCGACTTGTCGCTAAGGGTTATCGACAAGTTCAAGGGGTTGACTACGATGAGACCTTCTCACCCGTAGCGAAGCTGAAGTCCGTCCGAATCATGTTAGCAATTTCTGCATACTATGATTGTGAGATATGGCAAATGGACGTCAAAACGGCATTCCTTAACGGCTTTCTTATGGAAGAATTGTATATGATGCAGCCGGATGGTTTTGTCGATCCTAAGAATGCTAACAAGGTATGCAAGCTCCAGCGCTCCATCTATGGGCTGGTGCAAGCATCTCGGAGTTGGAACATTTGCTTTAATGAAATGATCAAAGCGTTTGGGTTTATGCATACTTATGGAGAAGCTGCATTTACAAGAAAGTGAGTGGGAGCTTTGTAGCATTTCTCATATTATATGTGGATGACATACTTTTGATGGGAAATGATATAGAACTTTTGGACAGTATTAAGGTCTACTTGAATAAGTGTTTTTCAATGAAGGACCTTGGAGAAGCTGCTTACATATTAGGCATAAAGATCTATAGAGATAGATCGAGACGCCTCATAGGTCTTTCACAAAGCACATACCTTGATAAGATATTGAAGAAGTTCAATATGGATCAGTCCAAGAAGGGGTTCTTGCCTGTGTTGCAAGGTGTGAAATTGAGCTCAGCTCAATGTCCGACCATGACAGAAGATAGAGAAAAGATGAGTGTCGTCCCCTATGCCTCAGCCATAGGGTATATCATGTATGCCATGGTGTGTACCAGACCTGATGTAAAACTTGCCGTGAGTTTGGTAGGTAGGTACCAAAGTAATCCCGGCATGGAACATTGGACAACGGTGTAACATCCCAAATTTTCAATTTGGAATGTTATACATTAGATCAGCATGCATATCATATTTTATTTTGATTTTGGGTTTGATCCTAGAAATTTCTACGCAACTCAAGGACCCACGGAGAGAGTTGGGAAATTCATTATTTTCATATTTGAGCTTTCTCAAATTTTGAGAATAGGATCATTTGATTTTATTTATTTTATCATTAATTATTTTTATTACAAAAATATGAGAGAGGGAATAAAATGACTTTCCCAAAATAAAGAAATATTGAGGATTTAATAAAAAATCAAATAAGATTTTATTTCGAAGTTTTTCGTTATTTTATATGAATTTAGGAAAAATGTGTGTTTTTCAAAATTGCATTTAGTCCCCAAATAAATGTTCACCTTGTGCGGCTTGATTTTAGAAGCCAGGGAAAATTTATTTCGGGATTTTTGGAGTCCGTTTAGTATTTTAGAAGCCAGGAAAAAAACGCACCGACCTACGGGCCGTGTCCGACCTGGACACCGGCCCGGGAAGGCTTTATAAGCCGGGGGACCCGACCCCCACAGCCCACCCGATGCGCCCCAAACCCTAGCCCGCCGCC
>NC_041382.1:59100507-59187291 GCF_002162155.2 Triticum dicoccoides | reverse complement strand
GAGGTTCGCCGCGCCTCGAAGTCCACGCCCGTTTTTTTATTTATTTTCCTTAAATAGATCTTTTTTTTTTCTGATTTATTTAAATAGCGAGCGTTCGTCCGTTCATTCGTTCTAGCGAACGTTCGTTGTTTTTCTTTTTCTCGGATTTAATCCGCGATTTTTCTGATCGCGATTCCTGATCTGATTTTCGTTTTAGTATAACTTTTCGCTCGTTTATCGGAATCAGGCGATTCAAGCGCCTGGAGTTTCGTCTCGAAACCCTCTAACCGTTTAACCAACTTAAACAAGTTTTTGCTACTGTAAAATTTGCCTTAGATCCAGATTAGTAGAACGAAGTTGTTTTCTTTCGCCGTTTGACTTTCGTTGCCTCGTTTGATTTGATTCTTTTTGCAAACCGGAGTTCTTAAAGTGAACCTTCTGGTTAGATCTCTTATTTGAGTTTTACCTGTGCATTAGATGAGTACTTATTGGATGCTTGTTTGTTTGTTTGCGATAGAGTACCCGGAGTGCGCCGCTTGTTACTTCGAATCGCTAGGTTTCCCGGATCATCAGCAAGGCAAGTAACACTTTGATCATACCTCCTACTACCCAGTTTTATTGCATTAGATAAATCCTCAAACATTGCATGATTAGGATCTAATTAAATTGTGGGATGGGAAGTAGTTGAGGTAGTACCTATTACCTGTTTATTATCAAACCTTTGGGAGTTACTTCTACGTTTGCTTATTATGCCATGCTATGCTAGTAGACGTGGATTGGGTGAGTGATATCCATGACAGATGTGAGTTTGTTAATTAATGGTTTATCTAAGGTGGCAACTTAAACACACATCTGGGTGGATTGAGGCACCTGGGTATTCCAGGACTTGCCTGTTTTCTTTTGGACCGCCACCCAGGCTCAAAGGGATCATTAGACTATTCATACTAGAAACTTCTGTGTGTAGCCACAAGCTATTATGGGCTCTAGCATAGTTGACTAAGTCGTGCGAACTCTTACAGTGGTAGACTAGCAGATGTAGGGGATGTAGGTGGTACGGTCTACCCGATCGTAAGGTGCTAGCGCTTCTAAAAGACTATGTCTCGGTCATCCGTCTTCTCAAACACCATGTAGTGCGAGAAACCAAACGGAGGCGATCGAGTCTTGTGGGGAAAAGTGTGCAAACCTCTTTAGAGTGTAATAAACTAATCATGGTTAGCCGTGTCCCCGATTATGGACATCTTGAGTATCTAGTACCTGGATTTTCATGTGAATCTCAACATGTTACTCTAAATTAATTTTGTTGGGTTTTGTTTAATGATGATGCTTAATTGGGATTGAGGATGCTGTCAACCATTCTCATGTGAATCTCAACCATGCCCTTGTTTGATTGAATGAAGTGAATTGTTTGCTTTTGCCTCATGTGCGTATGGGTAGTGTTTTCTCTTTAGACCCCCTCTATTCTTACATCTCATATTTTCTAAACGCTCACATGCCTTCGAGACGTGACCCCGAATTTACCTTTCCACCGGAGCTCACCCAGTTGATCCAGCAGTAGAACACATTGATGCAGTTGCTAGTCCAGAATCAGGATCAGGGGAACAACAACAACAACCCACCACAACCACCACCTGTTGATCACTTAGCCCGTTTTTTTAGGCTGAATCCGCCGGTGTTTTCCAGTAGCACTAAGCCGATAGTAGGAGATGATTGGCTACGCAAGACAGCTAGAGAGTTGACCACCGCGGGATGCACGGATGCGGAGAAGGTGAAGTTTGCCGCACATCAGCTTGAAGGACCCGCAGCATCATGGTGAGAGAATTTCACAGCCACTTTCCCTGTCGACACTGTCACATGGGACCAGTTTCAGCAGGCTTTTCGTACTGCCCATGTTTCAGCAGGAGCTATGGCCATGAAGAAGCGTGAGTTTCGCAACTTGCGCCAAGGAGGGCGGACAGTTGGCCAATATGTGGAGGAATTTAGTAAACTAGCACGTTATGCCTCAGATGACGTCGCTACGGATGCAGCAAAGCAGGAGAAGTTTCTGGAAGGACTGAATGATGAGTTGAGCATGCAGTTGATGGTAGCAACTTTCAACAACTACCAGGAGTTGGTAGATCATGCTCTTATGATTGAAGGCAAGCAGCAGCAAATTGAAAATCGTAAGAGGAAGTATGGACAAGGGAAGTACAATTCAGGAGCTCAGCAGAAGCCACGTTTTACCCCTAGACCGGGAGGACATTTTCAGCATACCCATGGAGGAGGTAGCTCGCATAATCACAATGGCACCAGAACTGGTAATGGGAATGGAGGAAGCAACGGTCAGAACCGCACCAACCCATCAACCCCAGCCAAGAAGGACCTAAGCCAAGTCACTTGCTTTAAGTGTTCGAAGACCGGACATTATGCTAATGAATGTCCTGAATTACAAAATGGAAATAGCGATGGAAGCTCTGGGAAGAAGCCGAACCCTTTCAACAGGGGGCAGGTGAACCACGTTAGCGTGGAGGAGGTTGAAGCTCAGCCTGATGCAGTAATAGGTAAGTTTTTGGTTAAGTCATTTACTGCAGTCGTTCTTTTTGATACTGGCACATCGCATTCATACATCTCAAGGGGATTTGTGGATAAGTATAACCTGTCAACCCAAGCCCTTAGGTCACCCATGTTAGTAACCTCGCCGGGAGCAGAGTATATGGCTAGTCGATGGTGTGATCAGTTACCATTAAGGATTGGTAACTATGTTTTTCCTCAGACCTAATAGTATTGGAATCCCAAGGATTGGATGTGATATTAGGCATGGTTTGGTTATCAAAGTATGAAGGGAATATTGAATGTGCTAGTAAGTCAATTTTGCTTACCACACCAGAAGGGAGAAGGATCAAGTATGTATCCCGACATGTGCCAAAGAGGACACAAGTAAATTACTTAACAGGAGTTGTGCAGGAGGAAGTACCAGTGGTAAGGGATTTCCCTGAAGTATTTCCAGAAGAATTGCCAGGCATGCTACCGGATAGAGATATTGAGTTTTTGATTGAGCTATTGCCAGGCACAGGGCCAATATCAAAGAGACCATATAGGATGCCAGCAAAGGATTTGGTGGAAATTAAGAAGCAGATTAAGGAATTACTGGATAAAGGATATATTCACCCAAGTTCCTCGCCTTGGGGATCGCCAGTATTTCTAGTGGAGAAGAAGGATGGATCGTTAAGGATGGTTGTTGATTATCGAGGATTGAATGAAGTAACGATCAAGAACAAGTACCAACTACCTATGATCGATGATCTGTTTGATCGATTGCAAGGAGCTAAGGTATTTTCCAAGATCGATCTACGATCAGGATACCACCAGTTGAAGATTAGAGAACAGGATATTCCTAAGACAGCTTTTACCACCAGGTATGGGTTGTACGAGTATACCGTTATGTCATTTGGTCTGACTAACGCACCCGCATATTTTATGAACATGATGAACAAAGTGTTTATGGAGTTTTTGGATAAGTTCATCGTAGTGTTCATTGATGATATCCTGGTTTACTCGAAGAATGAAGAAGAGCATAAGGAACATTTGCGATTGGTACTTGGAAAGCTCAGAGAACATCAACTATATGCCAAGTTTAGCAAATGTGAGTTTTGGTTGAAGGAAGTAGGATTCCTCAGACATATTATATCTGGAGAAGGTATAGCAGTAGATCCCGCTAAAGTTGATACCGTGACCAAATGGGAAGCATCGACCAGGTTGGAGAGATACGGAGTTTTCTTGGACTTGCAGGATACTACCGGAGATTTATTGAGAATTTCTCAAAGATTGCGAAGCCTATGACTGAGTTGTTGAAGAAGGATACCAAGTTCAAATGGACTGAGGAATGTGAGGCTAGTTTCCAGGAGTTGAAGAAACGTTTGGTTACTTCACTAGTGTTGATTTTGCCAGACCGGACCAAAGATTATGAGGTGTATTGCGACGCTTCATGTCGAGGACTTGGAGCAGTGCTTATGCAGGAAGGGAGAGTTGTTTCATATGCTTCAAGACAACTGAAACCTCATGAGTTGAATTATGTTGCGCATGATTTGGAGTTAGCAGCCGTAGTGCATGCATTGAAAACATGGAGACATTTCCTCATTGGAAATCATTGTGAGGTGTACACGGATCATAAGAGTTTGAGGTACATTTTCACGCAGAAGGAGTTAAACCTCAGACAAAGGAGATGGTTGGAGCTCATCAAGGATTATGATATGAGATTGCATTACCATCCCGGAAAGGCTAATGTAGTAGCTGACGCATTAAGCCGTAAGAGCCACGTTAATACATTAATGACGGGAGGAATACCAAGGGAGTTAGCAGAAAATCTTCGTGAACTATGTTTGGAAATAGTTCCGAGAGGCTATGTAGCAGCATTGGAGATTCATTCTACATTAATGGATAAAATCAGAGAAGCCCAAAGGACTGACAAGGAGATTGCCTCTATAAAGGAGAAACTTAGCAAAGGAAAGGCTAAGGGATTTCGTGAGGATGAGCACGACACCATATGGTTTGAAGATCGTGTTTACGTGCCCAATGACCGGGAGATCAGGAAGTTCATTTTGCAAGAGGCACACGATTCACCATATTCGATTCACCCAGGAAATACAAAGATGTATTTGGATTTGAAAGACATTTTCTGGTGGACCAGAATGAAGAAGGATATTGCGGAGTACGTAGCAGTTTGTGATGTATGTCAGAGAGTAAAAGCAGAGCATCAGAAGCCAGCAGGATTGCTACAACCATTGTCGATACCTGAATGGAAGTGGGATAAGTTAGGCATGGATTTTATCAAGGGATTACCCAGGACTCGTTCAGGCTAAGACTCGATTTGGGTTGTAGTCGATCGATTGACGAAGGTAGCTCATTTCATCCCAGTAAAGACCACTTACACTAGTGCTAAGTTGGCAAAGATATACATGACCAGGATCGTATGTTTGCATGGAGTTCCGAGGAGTATCGTATCGGATAGAGGAACCCATTTTACCTCAAAGTTCTGGAAGCAGTTGCACGAAACTTTGGGAACCAGGCTAGAATTCAGTACAGCTTTTCATCCACAGACAGATGGACAGACCGAGAGAGTCAATCAGATTTTGGAGGATATGTTGAGAGCTTGTGCGCTAGATTACGGATCTAGTTGGGACGACAATTTGCCAAATGCAGAGTTCTCTTACAACAACAGTTACCAAACTAGTTTAAAGATGGCCCCCTTCGAAGCTTTGTACGGAAGGAGGTGTAGGACACCGTTGTCGTGGGACGAAGTTGGAGATCGCCAGTTGTTTGGACCTGACTTGATTAAAGAGTCTGAACAGAAGGTGAAGTTGATTCGCGACAGGCTCAAGATAGCCCAGTCCAGACAGAAGAGTTATGCAGATTCTAAACGGAAGGAGACGGTTTACGAAGTTGGAGATAGAGCTTATCTTCGAGTATCACCACTTTGGGGAACAAAGCGTTCTGGAGTTAAGGGGAAGTTAGCACCACGATTTGTAGGACCATATCGAGTTTTGGAGCGTATGGGAGAAGTGGCCTACAAGTTGGAATTGCCCGAAGGATTGTCAGGAGTTTATGATGTGTTCCACGTTTCCCAGTTGAAGAAATGTCACGCTGAGATGGCTGACATACCCCTGAGAGATACAGTGACATTGGAAACTATTCAGTTGGATAAAGATTTAACCTATGAGGAGAAACCAGTTAAGATTCTCGAGTTTGCCAGTCGAGTCACTCGCAGCAAGGTTATCAAGTTTTGCAAAGTTCAGTGGAGCCACCACACGGAGGATGAAGCCACCTGGGAATGAGAGGAAGATTTGCTCAAGGACCACCCTCACCTATTTTCTAGCCAACCCGAATCTCGAGGGCGAGATTCATCTTAAGGGGGTAGGTTTGTAACATCCCAAATTTTCAATTTGGAATGTTATACATTAGATCATCATGCATATCATATTTTATTTTGATTGTGGGTTTGATCCTAGAAATTTCTACGCAACTCAAGGACCCACGGAGAGAGTTGGGAAATTCATTATTTTCATATTTGAGCTTTCTCAAATTTTGAGAATAGGATCATTTGACTTTATTTATTTTATCATCAATTATTTCTATTACAAAAATATGAGAGAGGGAATAAAATGATTTTCCCAAAATAAAGAAATATTGAGGATTTAATAAAAAAATCAAATAAGATTTTATTTCGGAGTTTTTCATTATTTTATTTGAATTTAGGAAAAATGTGCGTTTTTCAAAATTGCATTTAGGCCCCAAATAAATGTTCACCTTGTGCGGCTTGATTTTAGAAGCCCGGGAAAATTTATTTCGGGTTTTTGCAGTCCGTTTAGTATTTCTTTTTAATTTTTTCCGCGCGTAATTATATAAAAAAACGCAACGACCTACGGTCCGTGTCCGACCTGGACACCAGCCCGGGAAGGCTTTATAAGCCGGGGGACCCGACCCCCACAGCCCACCCGACGCGCCCCAAACCCTAGCCCGCCGCCGCCACCCGCCCCGCCGCCGCCGCTGCCGCACGCCGCCCGAGGTTCACCGCGCCTCAAAGTCCGCACCCGTTTTTTTATTTTTTTCCAAAAAACCGTTCGGTTTTTCCGTCGGTTTTTTTGATTCGTTTTTTTAAATAGATCGTTTTTTTTCCGATTTATTTAAATAGCGAGCCTTCGTCCGTTCGTTCGTTCTAGCGAACGTTCGTCGTTTTTCTTTTTCTCGGATTTAATCCGTGATTTTTCTGATCGCGATTCATGATCCGCTTTTCGTTTTAGTATAACTTTTCGCTCGTTTATCGGAATCAGGCGATTCAAGCGCCTGGAGTTTCGTCTCGAAACCCTCTAACCATTTAACCAACTTAAACAAGTTTTTGCTACTGTAAAATTTGCCTTAGATCCAGATTAGTAGAACGAAGTTGTTTTCTTTCGCCGTTTGACTTTCGTTGCCTCGTTTGATTTGATTCTTTTTGCAAACCGGAGTTCTTAAAGTGAACCTTCTGGTTAGATCTCTTATTTGAGTTTTACCTGTGCATTAGATGAGTACTTATTGTATGCTTGTTTGTTTATTTGCGATAGAGTACCCGGAGTGCGCCGCTTGTTACTTCGAATCGCTAGGTTTCCCAGATCATCAGCAAGGCAAGTAACACTTTGATCATACCTCCTACTACCCAGTTTTATTGCATTAGATCAATCCTCAAATATTGCATGATTAGGATCTAATTAAATTGTGGGATGGGAAGTAGTTGAGGTAGTACCTATTACCTGTTTATTGTCAAACCTTTGAGAGTTACTTCTACGTTTGCTTATTATGCCATGTTATGCTAGTAGATGTGGATTGGGTGAGTGATATCCATGACAGATGTGAGTTTGTTAATTAATGGTTTATCTAAGGTGGCAACTTAAACACACATCTGGGTGGATTGAGGCACCTGGGTATTCCAGGACTTGCCTGTTTTCTTTTGGACCGCCACCCGGGCTCAAAGGGATCATTAGACTATTCATACTAGAAACTTCTGTGTGTAGCCACAAGCTATTATGGGCTCTAGCATAGTTGACTAAGTCGTGCGAACTCTTACAGTGGTAGACTAGCAGATGTAGGGGATGTAGGTGGTACGGTCTACCCGATCGTAAGGTGCTAGCGCTTCTGAAAGACTATGTCTCGGTCATCCGTCTTCTCAAACACCATGTAGTGCGAGAAACCAAACGGAGGCGATCGAGTCTTATGGGGAAAAGTGCGCAAACCTCTGCAGAGTGTAATAAACTAATCATGGTTAGCCGTGTCCCCGTTATGGACATCTTGAGTATCTAGTACCTGGATTTTCATGTGAATCTCAACATGTTACTCTAAATTAATTTTGTTGGGTTTTGTTTAATGATGATGCTTAATTGGGATTAAGGATGCTGTCAATCATTCTCAATGTTCAACAACTACCATGATAGTAATTAAATTTATTCCTTTGAAGTAGGGAAAAATTGGCTTTACGCAAAGAGAGAAGTGCTTATTTCAACCCTCAACTTTTGCCCTAGTCTAATTTACAACCCCGAACTCCAATACCATCTAAATTACAACCCCCAACTCTCAAAACCGGCCAGGATTCAACCCTCCCCTCTCTGTTGACCGGTTTTGACCAGTCAACAGGTCCAGTCAGCATGCCAGATCAGCAAAAAATGCAAAATTTCCAAGGAAACAACCTGTAAAATCGAAGAAAATCTAGGAAAAGAAATAAGAAATCCAATTTCCGAAAAACACGGAAAATAAAAAAAACGAATTTCCAAAAAATAAATCCAGAAAAAACCCCAAAACTCAAATTCCAGAAAAAAAAATCATTTTTATTTTCCCTAGCTTTTTTCGCGAATAATTTTTTCGGAATTTTACCTTTTTATATTTTTCCCTGATCTTATAGATTTTTATTTACTTTTTCTTGAAATTTTGAAAAAAAATTCTGACGTGGCATGCTGATTGGACCCGTTGACTAGTCAAAACTGGTCACCCTAGGTCAAAACCGGGTCAACAGGGAGGGGAGGGTTGAATCCTGACCGGTTTTGAGACTTGGGGTTGTAATTTAGACGGTATTAAAGTTCAAGGTTGTAAATTAGACTAGGATAAGAGTTCAGGGTTGAAATATGCACTTCTCTCATTTATATATATGCATAACGTGTACAATATGTAAAATCGTAAAATACCAGCAAAAGAAAAAGAATTAAATGGAAAACACAAAATTAAAGGAAAAAAGAAATCATGAATCCAAACCCCCGCAAAAATTTTAGTACCGGTTGGTGTTACCAACCGGTACTAAAGGGCTCCCCGCCCCTGGCGCTGGCTTGTGTCACGTGGTGGCCCTTTAGTGGCAGTTCGTGCAAAACCGATACTAAAGGGGGGACCTTTAGTCCCCACCCTTTAGTGCCGGTTACAGAATCGACACTAAAGGCCCTTACGAACCGGTGCTATAGCCCGGTTCTGCACTAGTGGGATTGCAACAAGGAAATACAATTATCAAAGAGCAATTATCATAATTAAATTCCTTAAAATCCAAAATAGTGGGTTCATTGCTATGCAAAGTTTTGACCTCACTACTGCTGGATGCTGCTAACGCGACACTACGATCGGAGACCCTTCGAGAAACTATGTGCGATGCCATAATCGCAAACGGTGCTGTATGAAAACCGTCAGAAATGTGTAAAACGTTTGCAATGACGGATGCATCAAACACGGTTCAGGTTTTAGTTGCGTGTGTGATGAAGGGCATACGGTTCAGTTCAATAAACTGTTTGCGATGAGGAGGAACAAAAGAAATGGGCAGATAGATGGAGGCGTGTGTGATACACAGCATATGGTTCACTCAGATGAACTATTTGTGATTAGGCAACACAAAAGAAACGGTTAGCCAGATCAAAGGTATGTGCGATATACGTCATGTGGTTCACTCGGATGAATTGTTTGCGTTGAGACATGAGAACAGAAACGGTTCAACTTAACAAGATGTGTGTAATACGCGACAAACAGGTCTGTAATCAGAAATGTGTCTGAAGACCGATAAGAACACAGACGGTTGTTGCTAGTAAGACGTGTGTGTTGTGCGATGGGATTGCATACAGAACAACAACATATGTATATACACACACTTATAAGGACATGCTTGCATAACCAAATTAAACATCCACTTACATATGTGGCTACTACAACCATGGCATTTGCACACACCAAAGTAAACTATTACATGCATAATTACATAAATGGCTACTACACACATGACATTTCCACACACTCCAATAAAGTAAACTATATATTACATGCATGATTAACTAGCATAAACGATCATCTACTTGTTGTGACGCTTGCTCTTCTTGTGGCTCGATCCGGGCTCATCGATCTGGGTAACGAGGCACTTCCTCATGTCAACAATCCGCCTGTGCATCTCGTAGCATGTGTACATGCTCTTGGCCGCGAACCAGAGGTGAGGTTCATCCATTTGCCGCATCTAGGCCTTGTGCCAGGATACGGGACTTGTTCTCTGGGCATCCTGCTTCATCTTTTCATAGTAGGGGTCGATGATGGCTGAGGCGAGTTCGACCAGGGAGTCCTGCTTCGTGCTGCCCTAGACCCTGTAGTGGTCACGGATTTCGATAAGGTTCTTGCAGGCCAAGCTCGTAACACTGAGCGCTTTTACATTGTCTTTGGTATCCACCGTGGCGAACTTGTAGTCGGTGCTGTTGACAAACCTGTTGAACGGTCGCAAGGCCCTGTGGCCATGCAGTAGTGGTAGATGAGGACATGATGACGCACGCACAACTGAGCGATGGCAACCTTCTGATCTATGCCAGGACAACCGGCGGTGTACTGGAGGTCGATGCCGACCACCTTGTACTTGTCTCCAGCAAGCAACTACTCAACGTTGTTGATGTAGTCGTCCACCACGTCCGGGTCGATGGTGTACACCACCGAGAGATCTGTCTCCCTCGCACGAGTCTCCACTCTATGCTCGTCGAACTCCATTGAAGCGTCGCCGGACATCCCCTCTCTATGTGTCGTCGTGGGTGTGCTTGTTGTGTTGTGGGGCGTGATTGAAAGGTTGAAGAGACTAAGGTTATAATGGCCGCGGGAATTAAAGGGGAAACCGGACGGCTAGGAATATCGGCAGGCCCTGATGGCAGTTCTAATTTGCAGCGTGTAACTCCGTCGTGCCGCACGTAACTGCATCGCGTGGCAACGCGCGCGGCGCAACCGCATGCATATGGGGCCCCCGACAAGATTGTGCGCACGCCCAACCACTGGCAGAGCACGCGCGGAGGGACATGAGAAGAGCGCTCCGCGTTCGCCTCAAGGAAAAGCTATCCACAAGCCGAGCACGCCGACGGACACGAGCAGAGCGCGCCAAGGGACGCGACCGAGCGCGCCACGGCGCCTAACAGCGAGCACAGCGCGCTGCGGCGCCTAACGGCGAGCAGAGCTTGCCGAGGGACGCGAGCAGAGGACAACACAGTGATACATAGCAAATAAGACGAACTGTGCGAGCGATGTCGGAGACATCAAGCACGAATCAGATTAGAGTTGCGTGTGCGATACATGGCAGACAGTTGATCCATCAGAGTTGTTTGTGATGGAATAAGCCGTGTGTGTTGTGGGCAAATGCTTGCTGGTGTATAATCTTAAATTTAACCAAAAAAAGTGTTAATGCATGTTACAAAAATTGTATAGCTGGAAACTATGTTCAAACCAGGACGGGGGTATGGTAGGTAATTAAATCGCAAACGTTTTTTATTAACTGTATGTGTACGTGTTCTATCGTCCTCCTCTCACACGTCTTGTCACCCCGCTGCCGCAGACGACTTACAGTGCTAGCTTGCGCAGCGTGCAGGGGCGTTCTTTTGGCCAAACGATGGTGCCAATGAATCGTCGGTGAGCCTGTTCCCATGCAACCTGGTAGGTTCCCGCGCAAACTTCCCGCTCGACTCGGTGAAATCCCCCAAAATCCCAATGCTTACCGGCCTGCTATAAAAATCCTCATGGCCGGTGAGTCATGCATCGCATTTTTCCCTCCCTCCCAGTAGCTTATCTCGTCTGCTTCTTCCACAATCGCCAATGGCACCGGTCCATCATCGTCGCTCAGCCACTCCGCCATCATCAGAGGACAGCTCCAGCTGGGAGGCTACACCGCGGCGGCGGCGCAGTCCCCGGCGTAGTGTGGTGCGCGTGGCGTCCCTGTTGGATGTGCGCAGAACACCCACCACCCGCTCCGCCACCGTAGCCCGAAGGCGGAAGGTGGCCGCCATGGCCGCCACCCCACTGCTGGCCACCGTGGCCATCACCCGCTCCGCCACCGCGGCCCGAAGGCGGGAGGTGGTGATCGTGGCCGCCACCCCATTGTCGGCCACCGTGGCCGCCAGCCCACCGTCAACCGCCGGGATCATCACCCGCTCCGCCACCGCCGCCCGAAGGAGGGGGCGGAGGTGGAGCCCGCATGTGTGTCAGCGACCTTGCGCCCTACATCGAGTTCCTGTGGGAAGAGGAGGAGCGCCTCGTCGAGCACGCAAAGAGCCTTACCGCGGCCGTGGCCGCAGCACACGCCGACGCAGAGGCGAGGAATCAGGAGATCTATGAGCAGTCCGGCCGCTTCGAGAGGGATCGTCTGGAGCGGCAGTGGGCGTTCGAGCTGGCGAGCGTCACTGAACGTGCAGCAGCGGCAGGCACCGTATTGCATTTGTCCAGCTCGTCGGTAGGCTCCTCCTCCTCCTCTGCCTCTTACTGAGCGCGCTCGGCAGAGGAGAGACTGCCGGAAGTAGCACAAAGCCCCTCCGTGGTAGTAGTAGTATTTAGGGGCTATTTTGTTCAGTTCATCTCACTATAGATGTGTGGTTGAACTGTACAACGTACTTAAAATTAGCTAGTATATATAGTTGAACTAGCTATTTCAGTACATGGTTAGCAACAATTGGGGGATGATTTCTAGCTTAATTACTGAATTTTAGTTGCAAAAATTACATAGTGCTAATGATTTCTAGCTGCATTTTTTGACAAATCGCAGTGTTATAAGGATTAACAAATGGCAACGTTACTAGATCAACAAATGTAAATCTTTCCAATTTGACAAATGGCAACATACCCAATATGACAGATGCAAATCTTACCAAATTGTTTGTACATGGTTGCACATGGGTTATTCAGAACAACCGTTTGCATTGAAGGAATGCATAAATCCTGCGCTGCTCTCACTTTGCATACGGGTGTTCTATCTAAATCGTTTGCGATCAAGAGCTACAGAAATCCTGCTCGACCCATTTTCTCTTGGCTTCCTGGGGAAGCTGTCGGTTTGCATACGGGTGTTCTAACTAAAACGTCTGTGATGCGTGTTTTATATTTAAAAAGCGAATTAAACTGTGGCTTGGGCGCCATTAATGAAGAGGACGCGAGCAAGGCGGGTAGCCATGGAAATCAAAGGACTCGCTTCCAAGTGAGCTTGCGCAGCGTACTGCTCGCATGCTTCCCGGTGAGCCTACGCACTCGAGGACAGTTTGCACGCCTCTCGGTCAGCCTGCGCACCGGACGGCGCTCGCACGCCTCCCATTCAGTCAAGGTCAAGCAGCTGTCCGCACGGCACTTCCTATAGTGATTAAAACCAAGACATGTGGCGTCACATGAATGGTTAACAGAATTTTGGATTTACTAGAATTTAAAAATCAGGCATCTCAATGTTTTGCCGGCAATCAACAGTTCTCCGGTGTTTGAAATTCATGCCCATTTATTTCATGGGACCTAAGCATGCACCCAAGGACACAGATTTGATTTTTTAACCAATTTATATGCATTAGAGCATGTGCATGTAGTTCAAATTTGAATTATGCACATAAAATGCATTGAAAACTCAGTTAATGCATAAAAATGTCCAAACGAACCCCGAAAAATCACAAAAATTCACACAACACTCCTATTTGTTCTATGTTGAGACGAGAAAAAAAATTTGAAAGCAATAAGAGGTAATGGATACCGTTTCGTCCCCAAAGGTGGAACGTTCCCTACCGAAAACCATCATGCCTGTTGTGAGAAGCTGCGGTTTGTGAGAAGTATATACCTAAACCTGCCCCATATGGGACAAAATTTATACTATGACATGTTGATGCCGCTCCATGATAGCATGCCAAGTTTCATGAATTTCAGACGAGTTTTGGATTAATAAAATTTAAAAACCATGCATCTCAATATTTTGCCGGCAATCAACGGTGCCCCGGTGTTTGAAATTCATGCTCATTTCTTGCATGGGACCTAAGCATGCACCCAAGGACACATATTTGATTTTTCAACCAATTTATATGTACTAGAGTATGTGCATGTAGTTCAAATTTAAATTATGCACATAAAATGCATTGAAAACTCAGTTAATGCATAAAAATGTCGAAACGAACCCCGAAAAATCACAAAAATTCACACAACACTCCTGTTGTTCTATGTTGATGCGAGAAATTTTTTTAAAGCAATAAGAGGCAATGGATATCGTTTCGTCCCCAAAGGTGGGACGTTTCCTATCAAAAACCATCATGCTTGTTGTGGGAAGCTCCGGTTTGTGAGAAGCATATAACCAAACCTGCTCATATGAGACAAAATTTGTATCACGGCATATTGATCCCGCTCCATGATAGCATGCCAAATTTTATGAATTTCAGACAACTTTTGAATTTACTAGAATTTAAAACCAGACATCTCAATGTTTTACCGGCAATTAACGGTGCCCCGGTGTTTGAAATTCATTCCCCGTCCATTATTTTGATTAGGAGGTGTACATGTTGCGGAGAATTGTGAACGCGTACGAGACAAAATGTGTGAATACAAATCTTCTAAACTTGTATGAATTTTTTTTACCCTGCCCACTTTCCATGGCCGGTTCATCCATGTATTTTCCATGCCCGGTTCGACTGAAAAAGAAGACCAAAACCGGTCCCGACTCACGAACGGATCTACCGACAGCCGTCATCCTCCTCCAGCAATCCCCATGTGCTCTCTGCCCCGCTCCGCCTGATCCCACTCCCAGCACCTGGACCCCTCCCCCTGCTCGTCCGCGCCCCATTCACCCACATCCGCCACCGTCCTCCATGCCCTGCCCCCCGGTGTGCCTGACGACCCGATTCCTCGCCAACGAACTCCTCCTCCTCGGTTCCACACTTCTCGGATCCTCGTCGCCCCGGCCGAGCAGAAACCGGAGCCCTGCCGCAGATCCGCAGGGAGGAGGAGCCGAGGAGGGAGAAGAATGGACGCCCCGTCGGTGGCGCTCTACAACCAGCTCAAGGTAACAAGAATGCCCTCGCGCCGCGTGTGATGTTGGGTGCGGCATTTCGTCGACCACCCTGCGGCTGCCGGTGCTGTGGCGGGTTCAGTTCAGACCTTCTTTGCCCCTTTGTTCCTCGCCAAGGGTGCTTTAGGAGTTACTCCCTCCGTCCCATAATATAAGAACGTTTTTGACACTAGTGTAGTGTCAAAAACGTTCTTATGTTATGGGACGGAGGGAGTACAACGGTTCTTGTGGTGGGGAGTTGTTGGATCACGTCGCTGTCTGCTTATTATTCGCAGTCCTTTTTTGTTTTGGATAATACTACGTAGATGATAATACAATTGACAGTTAGCGCATTCTGGCAGGGCCTTGCGTAGTGCTTAGCTTACCAGTTACGGCATATGCAAAAAATCCACATTTTGATAGGTTTCTTGGTGAGGTGCTGGTCAAATCAAGTCAATTAAAATGTTCTCTGAAGGTCCTGAATGCATGCCATTATTGAGATTTACATGATGTAGAAATATTCGCATGATTCAGTAAGTTTGTTGGTGTTGTGACGCTATTGACTATGCTCAAGCCTGGAGATGTTTGGTATGACTAGATGGGATTTCTGTTTTTGCGTTTTCTTTGAGTGAGTTACAGAGAAATTTCCTTTTGAGTGCTGTGTTTCTGCCTCTTGGATGACAGTAAAATTGCTTTTGGGAGCTCATCTCATGTCCTTGGTTTGTCGTCATATGAATGAATGATACTAGCAGCGTGATCACATCTCAAGACGTCATATATGCGAGAACTGACCCCTCTGATTCTGCACCAGGCTGCCCAACCATTCTTCTTGTTAGCTGGGCCCAATGTGATCGAATCAGAGGAACATGTCATGAAGATGGCCAAACACATCAAAGCCATCACAACCAAGTAAACAACCAATCACCATACTTCTGTTTACTCTTGGGCGAAACTAAACCCGTTTTTTTTTTCTCTCCATGGCAGGCTTGGGGTGCCTCTTGTGTTCAAATCAAGCTTTGATAAAGCAAACCGTACATCGTCGAAATCCTTCCGTGGTCCTGGTCTGGAACAAGGCCTAAAGGTCTGACAAAATAATATTAGACCTTTTGTCTCTTCCGTATCTAACCTTTCTACCTTGCTATATCAGATCCTTGAAAAGGTGAAGGCTGCATATGACCTTCCAGTGGTCACCGACGTGCATGAAAGCTGCCAGGTATCCATTTGATTCTTTTAATCCTGTAAGTAAGGACACTCTTCTCTGTTTTGCTAGCAAATTCTGCTGTGTCACTCGCTTAATATTTCTGCAAATTTAGCTGAGTCCATTAATTATGTTTCCTTTCTATGAAATGTTACTGTACCACAGGTACCGTTACTTTTTTGTACATTTGAATGTGACATGTCTGAATTTAAAATATCTTTGTTTGAATATATTGCTAGGCTTTTTGTGTTGAATTTGTACTGCTACATGTGTTTATTGTATCCTTTGAATCCAAATTCTTGGATTGTGTGTCCTTTGCTCTGAAGTGTAAAGCAAAGATGCTTTCTAACTAATTCACTAAATCAGTGCGAAGCTGTTGGAAGAGTTGCTGATATTATACAGATTCCAGCTTTCCTCTGTCGCCAGGTACAACTTTAATGTATGCATGTTTCTGGGAAAACTGCAGTACTACTAGCTATCAAGCATGAATCTTCTTTAATATCTCGTTCAACATGCCTAATATAAGTATCTATGCCAACAGACTGACCTTCTAGTGGCTGCGGCTAAGACTGGGAAAATTATCAATATCAAGAAAGGACAATTCTGTGCCCCGTCTGTAAGTTGCATTTCTATCTGGCAGTCTTCACAAAATTTGAATGTAGCACCCCATTTTTTGATTCTTATAAGGTGCGTTTGAGTTGGCACCTCGACAAAATTAAACTTTAACCATAAATTTCTTCTCCAATATATTGTTTGTACCTATCAAGAAAATTATGACAGCGTGAAAAGCACATTTAGACACGGGGCATATTTACTAAACCTTTCTATTGTTTGACTATCTATTGGTCAAACATTAGAAAGATAGAATCTCATGTTTCATGGGCGCTTCATACAAATCAAAAAGGGGTACTATTGTTGCCACTATCTGCGTTATTGCTGGTGCCATTGTCTGTTTTAGCGTTAGCCTAAAAAACTCATGCTTAGTTTGTTCAATAATGTCCTTTGTATTTCACATCATGTGGTTTCTTTCTCTATGAGATTGAATGGTCATGCAAAGTTGAAGCTAATTGCACTTGCTTGGACCTTTTATTCTACTCTTTATTAATCCAACATTAGAAACCAACATGATGCCTAACTAACTATGTAAAACAAGCTATCAGTTCCAGTTTAGTCTGTCACTGTTCTGAATTGTCATTTCTCTTCAGAAGTTCGGCTAGCCATTGTTCAAGATGTAGCTTTCTGTATCCGTATACCAATTACATGCTTGTGCTACTTAACTAGATATTTTTTCAATGGAAAATGTTGCGCCCAGCATCTAGTTAAGTTGCACATTTGTTGAAGTGATCCTGTATGGCTGTACCTTAACAGGTTATGGCCAACTCTGCGGAGAAAATTAGACTTGCTGGAAATCATAATGTGATGGTCTGTGAGCGAGGCACCATGTTTGGCTACAGTTAAGTCATCTTTTCGCCTTTTTTTGTACTGCCTGCTTCAGAAGTAAATAAATAAGAGAAAACACATAATATCATATTACATTATAGGCTATGTAATTATCACGAAACATATTGTACTGACTAGGATATCCTGCTCTTTTTGGACACTCGGATATGATGTGGCATGGGGAATAATGATTGTTGTGATTGAGCAGCTAGATAAAGAGAAAATACATGAAAAGGTGAAATCTGAGGGCTAACTAGCTCTTCAAATGTCTCTGTGTCCCTAGCCATTTAACATTTTAGCGTGTTTGAATGAATTTACTAATAGTAGTAGTAGTACTAGTACATACTACTAGTCAGGTTGGGGCACCATGCAGTGCAGCTGCCATAAAACAAAGTGAGCAATACAACCATT
This sequence comes from Triticum dicoccoides, assembly GCF_002162155.2. Taxonomy (NCBI): domain Eukaryota; kingdom Viridiplantae; phylum Streptophyta; class Magnoliopsida; order Poales; family Poaceae; genus Triticum; species Triticum dicoccoides. The sequence goes on along the minus strand of NC_041382.1, from coordinate 59,169,505 downwards.
TGCCCGTTTTCCTTATTCAGGTTAAAGGAGAATCAGGCATTAGTCTTCCTGCAACAAGCAACTTATGTTCATGGTTTCCTTGTAGAAGATAACTGATTTAGCAATATCTTCCTTTGTTTTCATTGCACACACAGATGATCTAATTGTTGATCCAAGGAACTTTGAGTGGCTGAGGGAAACAAATTGCCCAGTTGTAAGTATTATCACCTTACTTTTGTCCACAATTGCACAATCACATATTCAGCATGTTTCTAGTCATGAAAAGCTCTGTCTAGGTTATCATTGGCGTTCGGCCACAATAGAAAAAGGTTATCATTGGTGAAATTGGGCATATCGGGATGTCCGGTATTCATGATGGCGTGATATTTGCAATAAAAATAGTATTAACCTATTTTTCAACATTGGAGCTCTATTATATAATGAAGATAGTTGTTTTTTATTGTCAATTAATTGATTAAGCATTGAGTTATTTTTCTCTCTCGGGGCACATTTGCCTTAATATGGCAGATGTCTAGCTTTTGTGCTATTTTCTGTTGTTATTACTCGATAATGGATCTGGGTTGTTTATTTAGACATGAACCAGATGATTGCGTTTTCTATAGCTGAATTGTACATTGAATTCTTGATTTGTGTATTCTCAAATATCATGTTATGTGGTAACTTATTCCATTGAATTCTCGATTTGTGTATTCTCAAATATCATGTACCATGAACAATGACATAGATCGGTGACAGAGAAGTATCCATTTTCAGGTAGCTGACGTAACACATGCTCTACAACAACCAGCTGGGAAAAAGGTATAATCACCTATTTCCAATCTGCCTCTCTTGGTTTAGGGTAATTGTCCTCGCAGACATTTTTGCTCAACCTTAAGAAAATTATTCTTTTCTTTCTTTTCCCCTTTGTCAGAGTCATGTCATTTGTGAATAAAATCAACATCAAGGGAATCATCATGATCTTTAAATGTTGCCAATAGTTTACATGGAAACTTGCAGCAGTTGACCAGATTTTACATGGCATGTGAACTTACTCCCTTCTGTCTTAAAGAAGATGACATTTTAGACGTCTACGCTGTGTTCATAACATAATTTTGCTACTTAATTTCTACTATAGTATTGCTAAATTTAATTGTTACGTTATGGAAGTATTTTCTGATACCAATCTGTAAATATGATTTCTCACATATCCAATCGAATCATATGTTTTAAACAAATTGGTGGTGAAAGTTTTAAAAGCTTGATGAAAACTATGTCCCAGACACCATACTTATAATGGACTGGGAGGGTATGATACGTGGCAGTGTTCCAACCTGATCCATCACTGTATATTTCTGCAACCATGATCCATGGCCAAAGCTCAAAAACCATGGTGTGATATCTAAGCAATTCAGACTTTTTGGGTTATTTTTATTTTGGTTCTTCTGTGTAGCCATCTCCTAAGATAGTGTGATCAACTAGTAAAACATTGATGACCAAATTAAACCTCTTCCAAACTAACTATCTTTTGAGGATTTTAATTTTGCTCAACCGGGCATACTTGACTCTGTTTTGCAAGCTTGATGGTGGTGGGGTCGCAAGTGGGGGCTTACGAGAACTCATACCATGCATCGCAAGGACTGCTGTTGCAGTTGGTGTTGATGGTATTTTCATGGAGGTAGGTCGATGAAACTATCATGTTGCTTTTTGCTCGTTGTACCTTTCATTTTAGTTATGATCCATTAGAGATACAACAATATTTGTAAGATTATTTTCACAATCCTATGACAGGTACATGATGATCCCCTGAATTCACCATGTGACGGGCCAACTCAATGGGTAACCTCTCCATCACCGTTGAGACATTTTCAACCCATGATGTGTGATGATATGCTCACTTATTACTACTGTTGTGCACATTGCTTTGTAGCCATTGCGCAATTTGGAGGAGCTGTTAGAAGAATTGATTGCGATCGCTGTAAGTTAGACATCCTTGCTTGGGTATAGTGAGGCCAAATCTCTCTCTAAGCGCTCACCATTTTTCTTTTTCTCTTTGTGCGAAGCGAGTCACCAAAGGAAAGAAGCCACTCAAGATGATTTGGCAGTGGGTAGCAATAGGAATAACTTTGTCGTTACCAATTGGTTTCACCAATATGGTCGTGTCCAGGCGAGTTGCTCTTTATATGCGGTACTTTCATTTACCGTTGGCTTAAGCTTTGTTGGATTGCCTGCATGTATTAGTTTCTTTTGAAGTGTAGCATAGCAGCCACAGATTCCTGGTTTGAATCACTCTGTCTCAGAGTCAATCCGAAAGAATTCGACTTTTGATTTGTGGTGTTTCAGTTGGAGCACATTTTTCGAAATCGGACAGCTTGGTAAAGAAACACTCGCGGTTGCATGAGCATGATGATAGCAGCTTCCTCTATTTATCGCTGGTGATAAAACTGGTACAGTTGCGAACAATGCTAAATACATAAATTCTCCTTTTAAAATCATAATGCCTAGAGCTTTTCTTGCAAATACAAATGGATTTGATGATTAGGGGACCGAACAAACCCCGAGTATATTAGAACTTTAGAAGAAGATGAATCTACTCCGAGGTAACGGCAGAACATAGAAACGCAAGGAATAAGTGTTCAGCAGGAATGTTGGAAATTTGAATGGCCTTTCTAGCAACAGTTCACTACACAATAATCTTACAAGTTAATTTACCTCTTATGCTTGTTCAGAAAAGAAAAACCGCTTATGTTACTGCTTTTGTCTACTGGTACTGCTTTTCTTGGTGAGTATTTGGCTTTGCTCCAATAGTTTTTCCTCCTTGAAATTGAAAGCCTTCACCATATTGTAATAAACCTGAAGTGAAGCACCCAACTTACTCCCAGTTCTGAAGAAAGTTTTGACATTTCAGATATTTTGAATTGCAATTACCTTGCGAGTTCCCGATGTACAGCCCATGATCGACAAGTTTCAGTTTCATGCTATCCTGTCCCTTTCCCTTGGTGCATGCATACTTGACCCACATCACCTATGCTACAATGGAAAAAGAATTAGGCCCTGTTCGGCAGCTCTCCACTCCACGGCTCAGCTCCTGGAGCGGCCGGAGCGGAGCGGCGCCGTAGCCTATTTTTCTGGAGTCATCAAAGTGACGCTCCGCCGGCTCCCGTATTTTGAGGAGCTGGATGACTGCCGAACAGGCACTTAGGCTCTGTTCGGCAACTCTCCGCTCCACGGCTCAGCTCCTGGAGCGGCAGCTCCTGGAGCGGCCGGAGCGGAGCGGCGCCGTAGCCTATTTTATCGGAGTCATCAAAGTGACGCTCCGCTGGCTCCCATATTTTGAGGAGTTGGATGACTGCCGAACAGGCACTTAGTCTGGTTGCAACATTAGAAGCTATTCCTTTGGTCTAGAGAACCATCAGCTATCCTCAAGCATTGGATTTCTGTTCAACATACTCCTATGCTGACCAACTGCTTCAAATGCTTATCCATCTCGTTTCCCCTGTTTAGCCAAAGGATCGGTTATGCATTCGTCAACAAGAAGCTCCCTATGATCCAGCAATAGTGCCCAAAGGTATTCTCGTATCAGTATAAGCCTTTCAGGCCCTAAATTATCGGATGTCATATGGTTCTTGACAAAGGTAAATCTTTCCTATCCGAATCTTGAAAGGATAACCAGATCCTTGCGATCCCACTGATCTCCTCCCCGAGTCGCCTCCCCCGGCGGCGGCGGGGAAACCCTAGCCGCGCCGCCGCGGCCCCCTCCCCACCTCGTCCCATCTCCTCGCTGCCGCCAGAGGCAGCCGCCGGACAAGCCCGGGGCGCCAAGGATGGTGGCGGCGGGGTCTCGGTTGCCCTACTTCTGCATGGGGAACCCCGGATTTGGAGTGGCGGCTTCATTGGCAAGGCACGACCAGCTAGCAGCCGTGCGGGCGGTGGATCTGGTGTCCCGGCCACGTGGGCGGCGGGATCCGGTGGTCGTCGACAGGCGGCGGCGGCTTCTGCGGCGGCCGGTGCGCGCGATCTGGCGCCTCCCCTCCTCCTCTGTTCGGCATGCGGGCCAGCCTGGTCAGGCCGCGCTTCCTCTTGGTCGCCGGTTCTGTACAGGAGGCGCTACTGGTGGCAGAGATCTAGTTCGGGTGAAATCACTGGCCGGCCATGACCGGCCGCGCCGGCGGCGACGCCTGAGGGCGCCGTTTCCCTCCTTGGAGGCGTCGGTGAATTATCAAACTAATAGTTGTTAGCATCAACTTATTCCACTTAAGTAACAAAATCAATCTTTACTGAGCAGTATAGAAAAATAAAATAAAATGGCCACAGAAAATGAATCAACATTTTACATGCCATTTAGATCAAAAGGAAAAATAAACAACCTTCAAACTTATAAACTATCTAGCTAATCCATTGTATATAGCATCACCTCCAAAATTTGCAGGAGCCCCCAATCAATTTGTTAAACACCTCTGCCGCCACCCACTTGGATTTCGTCCTTGCTGGACAGTTGTCATCTTCCACTGATCACATGCTCAATGTTTGCTTAAAAGAAAGGAATTCATGTTCAAGCTTGGTGCCTCCAATATCTCCAAAATGATTCATGTTCTATATTAGCAAAGTTGATCTTCCATATGGCCTTCCCCTTGCAACCCTGAGAAGTAGCCATCCAAGTGAAGGTGGTACAATGCACATACCAACAACAATTATAGCCGCCAGGAGCGCTAAACCGAGCACGTAGGACAATCCTAAAAAAGTAACAACCTCCACAGAAGGAAGATGAAGGTTAACTCCCTTTTCTGTAATTGTTGGCGCACCTGCACATAAACACACGGTTTAACTTGTATTGAGACTGGCTAGTGAGTTCGTTAGGTTTTGTTGGAGCAGCTTGGATAAACTATTAATCAAGGCAAGCGAGAACTGATTTGGCCTAGAATTGTATAGAATATTCACTTAGAGAGAAAAGTCCATTTTAGCTAAGAAAGGGAGAAATATAAAATAGGAACTTCCAGCTGATTGTTTCTTTTCCATTAAGGAATCCAGCTTAGCCCCCACTATTAGCTAGAAGCTCATATATTCAACTCGGTACTATACAAATCAGTGATAGAAACTCCTCTACATATCTTGTACATACTTGTATGCAATTAGCATCTGTAAGCACTCATGGAGATAAGGTTTGCATAGAAAAAATTGAACTGAATATGAAATGATTAGGATGAATGCCAACAAACTGAGCTAACATAGCTCAGTTTTCTACCACTTCACGGAACTTGGTATCGCAGAGCTCACATGTTCCTGCTACAAGTGAAGGGAAACTAAAAGCTACAGATTACACATTAGTATATTTGCTACACAGGCCCAAATATAATCTTTCATTACTTCTTTCTTGCATTCAGGTGGCCCCCCATCCATGTCTATGAAATGGTGTTTTATATCACATCCCTTGAACAGTTTGAACAGAGCCCCAGAGGGGAGGGAAGCACCTTGAACCGAATGAGGAGAGATTTGCAGGGGACATTAAGCGTGAGATTAAGGGACAATTAGCATTAGTCCAACGTTAATTGTTACAAACATGAAGCGTATGGCTGAGATTGTTTAGATTCCAGAGACAATGGTGCTTTCTATAGGGGTAGTGATATTTGTTGTACTAAGATTTCCTCTTTCTAATATCCAAGATCAGAAACATTCAATTCAATACTCATGTGCATCTCCAGCGACAATGATGCAACGTTACACTAGACAGACTCCAGTTATTGATAGCTGTTTTTTTAACTGAATATTGATAGCTGTTTTGACTGGATTGAGCATACATGGTTCAACAAAAGTCATGATTGATTTTGCTGATCACTACCCCATAGACAAGCATGAGTCACATGAACCAAAACTTTATCATTATTCTAGGGATGATACTAAATTGGCTTGCACTGGCCATCTGTCGTCATCTGTACAGCAAACAGCAAGCCTTCAAATTCAAAGTAGGTCGAAGCAACCAAACAATGCATGTATTGAAATGAATCCAAAATAACCATAATAGATTAGACAGGCCTGCTTCACCCCAAAAAAAAAGACAAGCACTCAGCAGATTCATTAAAGGAGCTGAAGTAAGAGATGCTGATGGACAATATTCATTAAAAAAGCTAACTATGAGATACTGATGGACATATGTAATAAGGCTAAACGTACCTAATAAGGTGGTACTACTAAACAACACATTAGTACCTTATTAGTTAACCATAGAAGAAAAAAGACTACACTTGCATCACCCGCTATAAACTCACTTATAACATATATATTCAGTAATATTAAGGAGTGGCCAGTGTTGCTCACCTTCCAGATCACAAGAAGGTTCTCTTTCTCTTTACTGGATCATCATAGGCATCGTGTTGGCACCGGCGCTTGCCTTTTTCGCTCATAGATCGTCTGCAGCACAGCATAATGAACCCACTTAATCAAATCCACGACAGAACACATCAAATACGAATAGACTACAAACATGATAGAACTGATGAAGATAGGGGAAAATGACATTAGCGCCTATAGACGCCGAGAGTTAGGAGGTGTCGTAAGTCTTAAGTTCAATTGTTTATGTTTAAGTTTGAATGAAAATGTTCCCTCTTTCCATTAGACAAAGACAAACACATGTACTGGCTTCAACGCCCTACCTAACAGTGAAATCTAAGATCAGACAAGAGGGCTTATTGATCACGATTTCTGTTTTCTTAAATCATGTCAATAATCGTAGTGAGCTACTAGGACACATGATCCAGGTGCAAAATATATCTATGTACACGTAGCAAAGAAATCAAGTAATTCATGAGGTAGGATTCACAACTTAAAACAAGAAATACAAATGCCTTTCCTTGTCCATCTATGGCTCACGATTACAACCACCGAATGTGAAACCACAGCCATGACCGATGAAAGACAAGTGTGGATAAGCAAACTGGAAAAATACTGCTTTCATATTCACGACGAGACATACCTATATCGTTCCTGCCGTCGCACGCGTACCCTAATCCTTCTTGCAAATTCCACCAAATTTTCAAAATTTACACTTCCTTGCACATAAACATGCCTGCCATCAGAAAAAATAGCCATGCCAACAAAGTTCCCATCACCGTCGAAGAGTAGCTCACCATCACCAGCCTAGCACATAAAATAGCGAAAATCAACAAGGTTTGCATCAAACAAAGTAAAAGTGGCATCTAATGGGCGCATAGATTAGGTCATTCTGATTCCTCAAAATAAATTATTCATTTATTTCCTCTTATTAACATGTAAAGAAGATAAAAACTGACAACATATGTTGCAAAGCACAGTCTCGGAAGGCGTTGAAACTTTACTCGGGATCTCTTTTACAGTCGTCGCTCCACCAGAGTCATTATAGTGTATGGCTATTACGACAATGAGGGGCGGAATTCAATAATTCTACATCTACGAAACCTTCTACGTAAGCTTACTTAACCTTCCATAAAATTCTCTTCCCCCCCCCCCCCCCTGATTTTAACCGGGGTGGGCCCCAGCTGCTAATCTTGGCTCAATTAACAAACCCCACATCAGCTTTTACGTAGAATCTGAACGTAACATTACGTATGTGTAGCACTGCTCGGTGGAATTTCCACCCCATGGTGGAGATGTACTTCGCAAACATCAAGGAACACTGTTATTTTGACAACAGCAGCCCTAACAGTCCCGTGATCTAACTCACATTCCTCCAAGCACCCAGGGGCAACATTACTAAATGCGTCGCGCACTTGAATCTGGAATGACAAGAAAGCAAGAAGAGAGCACAGAATTGCCACAATTAGTAACTTAAAATGAACAAGAGAACAAGCAAAATGGGGGAATAGTTAATTACCAACCTTCATGGCAGAGCTTGATTTTGTTTTGTCCCTCATAGCTGCAGCCAAATTTGTTGAGGTCAACACTTTTGTACAAGACGGATTGTGTTCTATAGGAATGCCAGAGCATAAAAACACAATGGTGTCTCCTACAAAAGATCAAAAGTTAACTGCTAATGCAGATGTGTATTTAGGGAATTCAGAAGCTTGAAAAGGCAAGATCACCATCAAACAAGAAGATCCAGACGACGCCACGGGCCGTTTTGGATGGAGCTTCACCGGAACAGTCGGAGACATCTCGAGAAGAACCACCCGAGCTGCCAAGTCCGGCAGTATCAGTAGCACCTGAACCTACTTAAAATAAATATAACATAACAACCCCCCAACCCTAATTTCTTCGCAACTCGCTGTCCTTTCCTCTTCTTCACCCCTCTCTGGTGAAACAAGGGCGATCGACAGTGGGGGCGCTTCTCCGGTGAGTCTTACACGGTGATTGGGGCATTTGTAGAAAACATGAATCTTATAAGGTGATTGGGGCATTTGTAGAAAACCCTTCCAGGATTTGCATTAGATTTAGAAACTAGGCAGATGGTTGACCAAAATCTGCAGCAAGGACACGACACCAACGGCAGCATCCCCGATGACGGATGCGCCAAAGAAGCTAATGCCCGCGATGGATGGCGCCATGGATGCGCCAAACAACTTCCTCCTATGGTGCTTGAATGCGGAGGAGCTAGCGGCGGCGGTAGAACGAAGAGGGGAGGGGGGAGAAAAGACCTAGGGATGGGGGAATGTGAAGGAGAGATATTTCAGGGGCCAGATTGCATATATTTGCAATCACCGGCCGTGGGAAAACTCCCGCCTGGGCCCTGGTATCGACGTGGCGGCGGTCAAAGCATCACGCAAGCTGGTCAGCAGCGGTCAGACAAAATTAGGACCTCGCGTGGACAACTTAAACAGATTTCAGACTCAGACGTGCATTTTGAAAGAATTAGGACCTAATCGACACTTTGGTGAAAGAATTAGGATCACGCATGCATTTTACTCGGAATTTTTTTTACAGTTCAACCTTGTTGCGGATCTGCTTGGGATAAATTTTCACCGAAAACCGTAAAAGTCAGTTAATTAGGACCCAACCTAGTACAAATCAGCATAACTATGGTGATACATGGCCTCAACGCAGTCCTAAATGCATACATCACTACTCATTCGAACACCCACCCAGCACCAAGGCAGGTTCAGAACACGTGTAATTCTACGAATCACCCGAAGAGGAAAATCTTTGCCTTGCACCCACAACATTACTGTCATCTTATTCTTAACTATGTCGACAACATACAGTGCTTACCTTTTTTATTGGCTGCATCATGATTCAGGAATTTCATCTCCTTGTCCATGGCTCTACTCCTTCCCATGGCGTAGGCGATGCATGGCACGCCAACCTCGTTGGTGGGAAAACGGAGCGGACGTAGGAAGCAAGCACCCCGACACCTTCGCGTTGCAGTTATTACCGAGGTCCCCACCTTGTATACACAGACAAAGCTCCCGTCATGATGCACCACAACTTTGACCGATAGCTAAGATAGTGGGGTATACCCACACTCAGAAGTAGAAAGCCAACTCTCACCCCTAGATGGCACTATCCTACTATCCAGGATCCAAATCATGAGCAGTGAAAGTGACACGATCTTTCATTACTCATGATTTGAATGTGGATAGGAGTAATAGTGCCATTGTTAAGAAACGTAATAGTGCCAAGAGGTGACTTTCTACTCCCAAATGTGGGTACATCCTATTATCCCAGCCGTCCGTCGAAGCCTTGAAGTAAAAGTACGCCTACTACCATGATTGCTTTCACTGCCCACTACTAATCAGAAGCTTAATTAGATCTAGCAAAGGGCAATCTCTCTTGCTTGAACGAGCCATGAGCTGAAAATAACCCATTGGGGGGAGAGAGGGATTGCAGCACCCGAGCTCCACTGCTCCCTATATTTAAACATTTTAAAATTTGTATTTTTGAAGTTTCAAAAAAATGTGAAATGTCTCATGGGGATACATATAAACATTCCGAATACCCGTGGCAAGTTTTGGTAGAAATCTCGTTTTGTTTGGGGCTATAGAAAAAAAACAAATTTCTGACACTATATAGGAGAAAAGATGTGCCATTTTCTGTCAGAAATTTCTCTTTTTTGTATTTCCCAAAATACAAAGTATTTTGTTTTCAGCTTTTTACCAGGCCTTAGGAATGTGTGTATGTATTCACGTATTTAATATAAGATTTTTTGAAGCAACGAAAATGTGTTTTTCAAAAATTTCAAATACCAGGAGCCCTGGAGCCCGGTTGCTGCAGCCACTTTTCGCCATTGGGGGTGCCTTTTATAGTGACTCTTTTAAAAAAAAGGAGGATGACCCCCGGCCTCTGCATCTGGGAGATGCATACGGCCGCTTTATTGATTATTTTCGAGGACCTTACAAAGTATATTCCTATCCAAATGATGGAGTGCTAGCTGGGCCACTACCCAGACCACTCACCTAAGCCTAACATCAAAAGCCGGAATCCCCAGCCGAGCCACATAACGGGTCTGGGGCACAATCCGGTCAGACGCACTCGTGTGTCGTCGCCGCCATCTTCCACGGGTCCGTCTTCAGATCATATTGTGGCTTCTACCTTGTCTAGCCACTCTGCCATCGACGTCACCATGATGCCAGACAGCAACCTCCTCCTGCGCGAGTCCATCTCCGTACATCATACGCCGAGGCTCCACAGCGCCATGCCGCCGATATCCGCCGCCATCAATGTGTGAGATGAAACACCGCTCCACCATCCCCCCAGCCATCACTTACTTCAAAACGATGCCCCCAGGAGGGAAAGCGATAAAACGCCATCATCGTCCGATCCGAAAGACCCAGATCTAGGGTTTCCCCCGGAGCATCCCGAGCCTGATGATGCAGACTCCAACGACGATGCCTCGACAAGGGAACGACATCTAAGATGCCGCCATCGTCCGCCATGACCGTAGTCGGCGCAATTTTCATCGGCAGTTGCTCCACCAGACGTGCGCCGCCGACGTCGTTGGTCCCTTCAACCGGAGCAAACTCCAAAACAATGCCCTAAAGAGGGACTACGACGCAAAAGCGCCGCCATCGCTCGATCCCAAGGAGATCTAGGGTTTCCCCCGGAGTTGCCCGCGCTGTCAAGGACCAGACAAGGGTAGAATCCCGGCGGATCTGCCCAGCTGCCGACGAGTCGCACCCGCCACCTTGCCGATGGCAGACCAGCGATCAAGGCCCACGCTTGGGCATAGATCCGGCCGCGCCGCCGTGAACCGATCCGGTCACGCCGCCGCCGTCCCTGGCGGCCGCGACGCACCAGATCGCGAGGCCTCCTGCCGCGGGAAAGCGAAGTCGCCGAGGCGCCGCCACTACCCGCCGTGGCGTCCGGCCCGCCGCCAAGCTTCGGTCCGAGGGCGCCAGCCCCACCCGAGCGAGAGGGCCCGAGTCCCCGCCGCCGCCGGCGACGGCAAGGCTTCACTTGGCCGCGCCCTTGGGCGGCGGCGAGGGAGGAGGAGGAGGAGTGGGGGAGGTCCGGCCGACGGGATCTGGGGGCCTACCGGTCGCCCACGCGGGGGGCGGCTTGGGAGGGGGAGGGGGATTGGCTGCGCTATCGTCCTTAAATGGGAGAGATTTCCACATTTCTCACTCTCCACCATGGCCACTCCAGAATCACATTTTTCATAACATTTTCATGTCCTCAGTCAAGCCATGGTATTTCTTACACCATGTAACGAGCATTTTGGCACTGGTTCACAGAGTTTGCATTTTGCCCCTAGTTTCCTCGTGACACAACTACCATCATTTTGCACACAAGAAATGTATGCTTCAACCTACTCAGTAAATTGTGCCAACCTCCATTTCTCGCCTCTTTATACATAGCCTATACGGGGGACAACTAAGGAATCCTTTAATTACCAGCCTCGCTTGGCCACTCACGATATACCGTTGGAAATCCTTTTTTTTGCGGGAAAGAGGATTTCATTCATCAAGTAATATGGTCACACTCAGCGGCAATGATGCTCGCGATCTCGTCGGGAGGGTTACGCAGCCAAACAGCAGTCCGCTGTTGAGTACGTCCCAAATGGGCGAGAGTATGGCTAGCGAGATTTACACCACGCTTAATCTTCTGTAACTAAAACCTTCTTTCTTGAGCTAGCAGGGATCTAATCTCTATGACTCTGAGTGTGAGCTGAACGATCTTTCCCCACAACAGAGATCAAATGTAGCGCATCCGCACAGTTGCTCTCCACCACAAGGTCCAATTCTGTCCAACTGAGCGCCAATGTTATGCCTTCGTGAATTGCAGCTAGTTCAGCCTCCAGTGCATCCTCACAATTCACAAGGTCTCTGGTAGCAGCAAGCATCACAACCTCATTGTGATCACAAAGTATCATACCGGCACTTGTTATACCATCTAAGGCCATGAACTATCCATCGACATTCAGCTTGCATAGCCAATCGCTGGAGGCATCCAGTGCTCCACACGCATCATTGGCTTTGGCTCCCAAACATGTTCCCCAAAGTAATCAACAATCTATTTACCTTTGATCTAGTCAGCCTGAGGGTGTTGCTGCAGCGACAAGATCGATGTGACGTAACTAACAAGGAAGCGGCGAGAGGCCTCAATGGGGATCGCTGGCTTCTGATGGGTTATTGATGCATATACCAAGCCCGCCACATAATCATCAGGTCCATGACTCTCTGGGGTTCAGTCAGCTTGTCTAGGAGGCGGAATATCCAATCCGGCTCTGAATCCTGAAGGTCGGCATCATTAGGAAGATCCCAAACTTCTCTCATGGCATTCCATAGACCAGCTGCATGGGGACATCGAATAAGGGCATGGTGAGCATCTTCAAGAGCATTACCACAAATAGTACAAGCTTGGACATGCACCGTATGTTTAACTTTCTGGGTTGCTTCCGTGGACAAAGCTTCATGTGCAGCCTTCCATGCAAATATGTGTACTTTGGGCGGTGCCTGACTCTTCCAAGATGAGATCCCAACCAAGACGTCGGCATCAGGGCGGATACTCGAGGCCCCTTGATCATTAGCGGCCATCTTTTCCTGTAAGGCGATGGAGTATGCACTCTTAACTGAAAACAACCCACGCTTGTCAGGAAACCAAGCCACAAAATCAGATTCCAATCGTGGAGAGGGCATGATTTTCAGAATCTCAATAACATCAGCGTGACCAAAGTGTTGTTGTAAGAGCCCTCTATTCCAAGATCCATCTGTATTCAATAGTTCAGCAACCCACTTTAGGCGGCACCGTCGTTTCGGCGTGATGGGGCGGCATGAAGTACCACGGGGTATCCATGGGTCTCTCCAGATCCGGACCTTTGCACCATCGCCCATACGCCAGATGATCCCTTTCTTAAGCAACTCAAGGCCAAACTCGATGGCTTTCCAAGTAGATGACGCATTTCCCGTGAATACTGTATCCACCAATGGGCCATTTGAATAATACTTTGCCCTTAGAACTTTGGCGCATAAACTATCAGGATATTCAATTAATCTCCATGCCTGTTTAGCCAACAAAGCCTGGTTGAAGAGTTGTAGGTCTCGAAAACCCATACCACCACAAGCTTTTGGCCTGATCATACAATCCCAAGAAATCCAATGAGTGTGCCATTTATTTTTGCTAGCACCCCACCAAAACTCTCTTATCATTTTCATAAGATCTTCACAAAGACCCGCAGGAAGTTTAAAGACCCCCATTAAATAGGTTGGCAAGGATTGCGCAACTGCCTTGATAAGGATTTCTTTTCCACCGCTAGAAAAATCACCCCATTGCACCATTCTTTTTAGGAGCTTCTCTTGAATGCTCTGAAACTTCCCTCGTGTCATCCGACCCTCTGGTGTTGGGAGGCCCAAATATTTTGGCTCGAATTCTACTTGTGTGACCTGTAGCACAACCCGGACTTCCTCTTGTGCATCGCTTGGGCAAGCTTTCCCAAACATCAGGGAGCACTTATCAACATTAACCAGCTGGCCCGTCCCTTGCGCATATGTATTGATCACTTGCTGCACCCTCAAGGTTTGCTCGACCTCTGCCTTAAAGAAGAGCAATGTATCATCGGCGAATAACATATGAGAGATACCAGGGGCCCTGCGACATACTTTCAAAGGCACAATCTGATTATCATTGATCTCTTTCTGTAGTAAAGTTGAGAGACCGTCCATGACAAACAAAAATAGGAAAGGCGACAAGGGATCGCCTTGGCGCAGACCACGGGTAGGGATGAACGAATCCAGCAAGGTCATTGTCGCTTCTTTTGCCACGTCACCGTCTGCAAGCGGGCACGACCTGTCAGATCTGTGTTACCAGAGTGAAACGGCTGATCAGTGTGATTTGCAAAAAAGAAAAAAGACTTTGTGTGTGATGCTTTCTGTAAAAAAAAAGAACCCCACCTTTTCTACGATGCCATAAATGTGATGGTTCTTTGTAATTCACTCCGTTTAGGAGGTGGGATCAAGTAAGCTCTTTACAACCTTGCTTTGGATGTTGAACCAATAAGTATCCAAATCTCATGTGACATGCTAATCATCGTGGTTTTGCCCAAATTTGCGAGCTGAGCCATCTCAGGGTGGACGGCGACCCTTTCTAAATGGAGAAATAAACTCGGTTTAGTGATCCGAAAATTGGTCCGGCAAGCTTGTGAGTCTTCTTGGCGGTTATAGCACGTTTAAAATTTTGAGTCTATATATGCAGGCTTTCTTAGGAAGTATATTGACTGATAGTAGAAGCAAAGGATAAATATTGGTGTCTCTTCGCACGGTCTCTCATGATTTGAGCAGACTGATCATAGTCTTTTTCCCTTTTTCTTTGAGAATCACCGGGGGAGGGACCTGAATATATTACTCAAAATGGCCATAATATCTGTTGGCCATGCTCAATCAAATAGTATTGAGGAATGACTTTTATACCCTAAACTTTCATAGCGGAATTCTAGTTGCGCGCAGAATGGCTGCTAAGAAGAATCCCATTTTTAAAATTGTTGCTACACGATCTACATAACGGTTAATGGTGCCGAAAGAACCCTAAAAAACCAAAACTGACAATAAAGTTGACTACACGTAAAAGCATGTACGATTTGCACAAAACGGAGGACATACATTGCAGACACATCAAATATGCCCTTTATTAAAACCAGATGATTTGATTTCATCTAGCACGGTATTGCGAGAACTTTGGCCTACGGCAGCGTAAGAGCATCTTCAGCCGTTGGCCCCGGACGCATAAAAATCGCCCCCTGGGGGCGAGCCGGCGATACAATCGGTGCTGGGGGCGGTTTTGCGCCCAGTCGTCGCCCCCAGCTCGTCCCCAGGCGCCGAAATTGGCCCACTTTGCAGCCCCATTTCGGCGAATAAAGGGCCCATATGGGCGAGAATAGGCCCATATTCGGCGTGATTTCGCCGTGTCTCGGCGTTTAATTATCAACACAATTATTTCTTATCACATATTTCATCACAGAAAAATCAAATACTTTAACAAAATAGTACAACAACAAATAGTTCAATACAAATTATATAGTTCAACAAATAAAAACTCGTATTTCATCACACGGCGTCTTTCTTGAGCCTCCATAGATGCTCAATCAGATTTTTCTGCAGTTGATGATGCACCTGTGGGTCTCGGATCTCCTGACGCATACTGAGATAGGCAGTCCAAATTGCCGGTAGCTGGTGATCAACTTCGGCTAGAGGACCCTGCCTGTAGTATGGTTCAGTGTCAAACACTGGGTCTTCTTGCTCGCTCTCGATGATCATGTTGTGCAAGATGACACAACAAGTCATAATCTCCCACATTTGATCTTTGGACCAGGTCTGATTGGGGTACCAAACAACAGCAAATCAAGATTGGAGCACACCAAATGCCCGCTCGACATCCTTTCTGCAAGCCTCCTGAAGCTTCGCAAATCAGGCGTTCTTGCCTCCTGTCACAGGGTTTGAGATCGTCTTCACAAATGTCGACCATCTCGGATAGATGCCGTCAGCTAGATAGTAACCCTTGTTGTAGTGCCGCCCATTGATCTCGAAGTTCACCGGAGGAGAATGACCTTCAACAAGCTTGGCAAAGACAAGAGAGCACTGCAGCACGTTGATGTCATTGTGAGTTCCCGGCATACCAAAGGAGTGCCAAATCCAAAGGTCATGTGTGGCCACCGCCTCAAGCACCACACTCCAACCGCCTTTGGCGCCTTTGTGCATCCCCTGCCAAGAAAATGAACAATTCTTCCATTTCCAATGCATGCAGTCGATGCTTCCAAGCATCCCAGGAAATCCTCTTGCTGCATTCTATGCTAGGATCCGAGCAGTGTCTTCCGCATTGGGTGTTCTCAAGTATTGTGGTCCAAATACTGCCACCACTGCCCGACAGAACTTGTAGAAACACTCTATGCTGGTGGACTCGGCCATGTGCCCATAGTCGTTGAGTGAATCACCGGGAGCTCCATATGCAAGCATCATCATCGCTGTCGTGCACTTCTGGATGGAGGTGAATCCAAGAGCGCCGGTGCAATCCATCTTGCACTTGAAGTAGTTGTCGAACTCCCGGATGGAATTCACAATCCGGAGGAAGAGCTTTCGGCTCATCCGATAACGGCGCCAAAATGTTTTTCTCGCCGTGAAGTGGAGCATCGGCGAAGTAGTCGGAGTAGAGCATGCAGTAGCCTTCGAGACGATGTCGGTTCTTTGCTTTCACCCGCCCAGGCGCCAAGCCACCTCGCCGCGGCTTTTCGTTGCTCGCCAGCAGCTGGGCGAGGGCGGCGAGCACCATGAGATGCTCTTCTTCCTGGACGTCGGCCTCGGCTTCCTCCTCCAGCAGCGCGGCGATCGCTTCCTCATCATCGGAGTCCATCACTGACGCAGGCAAATCACCGAACACCTTGTGCTCGGTGAGCGTGTACCCGCCGCTAAACCGCGCCTCCGCGGTCAGAAACGCCCAGCTGCTGTTGGAGGGGCTGTTGCGGCGAAGCACTGCTATTTTTCCAGCGGGGAATGGCTATCTAGCAGTGTAGGGCGGCGGGCGGCGCCGAGATATAGCTAGTGGTGGCCGAGGGCGCGGGGGGTGGGAAACGAGTCGAGGAAGAAAACCTTGACTTTTCCCCTGACGGTGTGGGCCAGCCACGCTTTTCCCTTGCGCCGGAGCCCCCAGCTGCTCCCCAGTACGCCGGGTTCGGCCTGTGACCGCCGGGCGGAAAAAAGGACCGAACCGGCGATTTTCGACGTCCTGGGGACGCGACTAGGACGTTTTTTTCGCGCCGGCGCCGAAAAAGTGACCTGAGGGTCCTGTTGAGGACGCGACTGGAGATGCTCTAACCTGCTATACTCGTAATCAGCCTCCCCCTTGGTGAGATCTGCAAACGCGGACAGCTGAGACACCCGCGAAGAACCAGAATTGTTCATTTTGTACACCCGCATCGCGCTGGCCTTAAATGACCTGAACCAGCGGACCATCTCTGTACGGTCACGGGACACTTCATAATACTTGCACCAGCTCTCGTACAAGGCCCAGAGGGATTCCTTCGACTTGATGGAATTCTCATCGACAAGGGGAAAGTTTGGATCATTTCCTGACTTGTAGCGGCATGATTCCATCCACTCGATGAAATTCTTATCAACAGGGGGACAGTTTTTGTGATCTTCTTCTGACTCGTAATCGCCTGCGGTTCAGTAGCAAGGAGTTACAATTTGATTTCAAAAAATACCATCATCTCCTCCCCCGATGATTCTAAAAAAAAACATCATTTATAATATTTGCAGAGCTGAATGCAAACCCGACCTTTACGAGACCTCCAAGAGACTGAGCCGACACCTGCATGAGATTAGGACTTTGTAGGTGACGGGAATCACCTCCCATTGAATACACATCGACGAAAGACCTAAAATGAGGAGTGAATTCCATTTTTTACCTTGTAGTTGTACATTTGTGACACATATTACCCTATTTAGCGGAACTTTTATCGAAATGTCAGATTTTAGAGACTTTTAACACGGTTTTACCCCAGTTTTACATTTTGTCTGTTTATGGTCGATAGGATCGGCATGTTGCATCATTGATTTGTAAAAAAACTGTAAGGATCGGAGGGCATCATTGGCGATCTTGTCCAAGCTTCTCTTGTCTATCTGTTCCACTCCTTGTGGCCGTCCACATGTTTTTGGATACAGGGCGTCACCTCACACCTTACCTGATGGACACGCATCAAAAAACAAGGGTCCAAAGATTTCAAAAGGGGTATTCTAGATGAATTTTCACTCGAAGGGGTAATTAGTGTCACAAATGTATAAATATGGGGTAAAAAGTGGAATTCACTCTAAAATGAATCAAGAAAAATGCGACCACCAATACCAAGTTTAGGACTTGAATCCCAATTGGTTGGTTCCACCACAAAAAAACCTAACCATCTAAACTACCCTCGGTTCACTCGGTGATTAATGATAGTTATTTTACGTGCCTGCACACATGTATACAACCACTGCTTTAATGCATAAAAACTTGGTGACCGCGGCGAACTGAGCCTAGCTCAGATAGTCTGGTGGAACTAGTCCACCAGGATTCATGTTATAGACTCGACACTCGTGCTCGAATTTTTCTTGGTTTAATTCAGGCTTCCCTGTTCGTTCAATGGGAGGAGACGTTCAAGTCGACTACAAAAGCACATGTGGTGACTTCGTGAATCTCAAAATGATGGGCCGGCTCAATCTCTCATAGAAGTATGATGTGCGTGTGTGCGCTCACAACCTGTGAGTGTATGTGTGTATGTACGAGCATATGCATTTTGTATAGTGTTAACAAAAACTTGGCAACCGATCAGAACGAGCGATCGGTCACCGCATGGGCCAGATCCGGCAGGTTCCCGTCCCGAGCTGGTGTGGTACAGTGCTAGTGGTGGTCGCATGTGGGCGGTGGCCTAAGACGGAGGTGGCGGCGGCACCCTATGTATGGTCAGGTCAACATGCAGCAGCCGAGACGACGCTTGGCTGTGGCTGCGGCGGGTGAGTTTCCTTCGGTGATCTGGCAGCTGGAGGTTGATTAGCTGTCATGTATCCGAGTCCCTTCTAGATCCGTCATCGGCTTCTTTGGCTTGCCAAGACACGAGTTGGGCTGTGGTGGTTGGGCTTGGTGGTGGGTGCTCCAACGGTCATCGTGTGCCTACGTTTGGTCTGTGTCGTCGCCGGCATGTTCTAGATGTGGTAGTATAGTGGTCTCTGGCAAGGCTTAGGCTCCTTGTGTTATGGCATGTGTGGTGTTGTGGTGAGGGGTTGAGCGGCAGTTGGCTCAATGTTTCAATTTGTGTGGTCTGCCCTTAACACCCCAGGCTTGGTACCTTTGACTAGTTTGATGTCGATACCAGTAAAGAACACGTCCATGGTCGTCTTTTTTGTCTTTGTAGGCGTCATCGAAGAGTTCACCCCGACACTAGACTTTTGTTGTCTGGTTCTAGGTACCGACAACTGTTGATGTGGCCGGATCCCTTCCCACATGATTAGGTGGGGTGGTGGTGTGCGCTCTAGGCAAAAGCTTTGTGCCAACGGGGTTTGGTATCGGTGACGTTTGACGTTAAGGTGTGCCATTTTCTTCTTGAAGCCGCTGCAAAAGAGCATCTTCATTTTTACCATGGGTCTTTTTTGGCTCTCGATCATTGGTTTGCGTTTGGCGGTGGTGCCTGGTTTTAGTTAGGGGTTGTTTGTATTCGGTTTTGGCGTGATTGTCCTCTATTAATTATGCAATTTAGTGGTTTTTGCCTAATTTTTCGTATAAACATGACTAATTTTTTTGGAAATTGCAGGAGCATCTCTGACGAGGTTCTGTAAAATAATTCCTACAAATTCTCTAGAATAATTATTTTCTTAGTTGCATGAAAGGTAGAAAACTGGAGTTTTAGAAGTTTCAGCCTGAAGAAGTTTATTTTGATTATTTTTTGACTCGATAGAGTGAAGATAGCAACAATAAAAATTCCCTTAGGCCTTGTTCGATTGCAACAAAATTGAAGGGGTTTGAAGTGGATTGAGGTGGATTAAATTCCATACAAGTCAAAATCTCATCCAATTTCCTCCAAACCTCTCCAATCCCCTCCAGGAGAGGTTTATCCGAACAAGGCCTTACCTAGACTTTTCCACTCTGGGGTGAGTTTTAAGCTCCGAGTTTATTCTTAAAAAAATCCATAGTTTTCCCGCGAAAAAAAAATACAAGGAAATGAAAATTTTCAAGCTTCAGCTAAGCTCAATGGCCAACGCCCCAACCGAGTCGCGGGGCTCGCCGCTCGCCTCCCCCGCGACGGCGATGCGGCGACGCCCCCCGCCTCCGCCGCCCGCGTCACATGCCCCCTCGAAGAGCCGGCTGCTCCTCCCGCATAGCGCTTCGCCGACCCCCCCCCACATCCTCCCGCGGACCCGACGCCGGTGAGTCGCCGCAACCCTAGAGAGCCCCGCACCCGGCCAGATCTTTTCTGCATCGGGCTGTTGGGTTCCCCAATTAGGAGAAGCGTCGATCCCAAGATGAACACACACATATTCTTTGCTTTGGCTTCAACTGTACTCAAGAACGCACCGAGCCACTGTCTCTGTTTATTTTCGGCCACCATTTCTATTTCTGCAGACTTCGCCTCCAGTGTGAGTACTGACGGATAATCGTCAACAGCAAGAGTAGCTGCCACTGATTCATCAACGGAAATGGTTGCTTCTTGCTTCCCCGCGATGTGATGTGCAAAAACGGAGGAGTAAAGCTTCAAACAGAATACTGACGTACGCCCCATCCGTGCCCATCCTCGTCCCTCGTCCATTGGATGCCTTCTCGGCTAGCTTTGCTTCCACCCGTGGAACTGCCTTTTTTACTCAAATTGCTGGTTGCTTGACGCAGTACGCTTCTAGCCTCTTGTTGCATGAGCCATAGCCCGTGCTATATATATGGGTGGGCTGTGGATTCAGTACTCTGTTCTTTGATTTGAGCTGCGGGTTCAGTTCAGACAAGCACAATGGCTGTGCCAAGGGCGTATGCCGGTCATCGGCTCCGTTGTGTGCTTGTAGTTCTGTGTGCCTTGTGCTGGGCATCGTCCTCTGTCAGGTCCGTGGCGGGTCAGGCCGGGCAGCTGAGCGTGGACGCCTCGCCGCAGACTGCGAGGAAGATGCCTGACAAGATGTTCGGCATCTTTTTTGAGGTGAGCATAAGAGTCTCTTGGTAAATTGCTTGTTAAACTGCGATTGCTGAAAACTTTTGCGCTCTTTGATCGATTTGTACCAGCCACCTGGTAAAACTTTGCATAAAATTTTCTCTCATTCAGTAAGGCCATTTTGTTTGGTTACAGTTTAAACTATATATGCAGCTATATTGTCTTAACTGAATCTCGTAGGATTACAGAGTGCGGCTCTGTCGCAGTTTGCCTCAGTTCAAAAAAGTTGGGTCTTGGAAAAACGGTTTTGATTTTGCTGCAAAGAGAATAAAGTCAACAACAGTTAGTAATTCAAATCATTTTTCGGTTTTATCTGTAGGAGATCAACCATGCTGGTGCTGGTGGGCTGTGGGCAGAGCTTGTAAGCAACAGAGGTAAGTAAATCTTAATTATCAGGATATGTGTTAATGATTCAAGGGTCCATTCTGCACTTCCATTTTTCCTTGCTCAGTGTTGTGTATACTCTGACAAAATTACTTCCAGGTTTTGAGGCCGGTGGGCCTAATACACCATCAAACATCGACCCATGGTTCATAATTGGAAATGAATCAAGCATCATCGTGGGAACCGATCGGACATCTTGTTTCGAACGTAACCCGGTCGCACTCCGAATGGAAGTTCTTTGTGGTTCTAAAGGAACTAATGTCTGCCCATCCGGAGGCGTTGGGGTCTACAATCCTGGTTACTGGGGCATGGTATGATATTTCTTTTGTTCATATGTCTGCATATATGATATGTTGACCTGTTTTCAAAAGAAATACAACATATTCGGTCTATAATATTGCGGAACGTGTGTGGCAGTTTCAGTTTGGTTTGAAATGCATTATCATTCTTTTAAATGAAATCTCTTTACAAGTTTGCCTCATATTGCTTTCCTCTTTCCAGAACATTGAAAGAAGGAAGGGTTATAAGGTGAGCCTGCACATTAGGTCTTCAGATGCAGTTTCCTTGACCATTTCTTTGACAAGCTCTGACGGTCTGCACAAACTCGCTTCTCGCACCATCACGTAATGTTATGCTGTCATCAGTTTATCAGAAATGCTGCATTATTGTTTGCATATTTATAACCTGGATTCCCCTGGTGCTTTCAGGGGCGGCAAGAAACAATTCGCCAACTGGACAAAGATACAGTTTCGTTTGTATTCCAGCCAAAACAACACTAATTCAAGGCTTCAAATTACAACCACTAAAACGGGGGTGGTCTGGCTCGATCAAGTGTCGGTTATGCCATCGGACACTTACATGGTATGCCTTCTTTGTGTCTGTTTCTCTTCCTTTTGGGTGAGATTTCTTTTTCTTCCGAGACCGCACAGAAGAACCGTGTCTCTTTGTGTTGAAGAAAGCAATGAGAATGAATACTATGTATGCTTTCACCTGTACCGTGTTTGAACTTTTGTTCATTACATGTTTTCTTCATAGGGACATGGTTTTCGGAAGGATCTTGCTTCTATGTTGGCCAATTTAAAGCCCCAGTTTCTCAAGTTTCCAGGTTTGTCATATTTGCGGTTATTACATCCAAGGTTAACTTATACTAGCATTACATGATTTTGATGATACACATCAAATGTATTTTAGGCGGTAACTATGCCATGGGAAACTATCTAAGAAATGCGTTTCATTGGGGCGAAACTGTGGTCCATGGGAGGAAAGACCTGGCCATGTGAATGATGCCTGGGGATACTGGACTGACGATGGACTCGGATTCTTTGAGTTCCTTCAGGTAAATGGAACAGAGACACAGTCTTTGACTTTAACACACTAAAATTTCTCCAATGAGTATATTTCATAAGTTGATATTGATATTTATTTACTGCAGTTAGCTGAAGACCTTGGTGCTTCCCCTGTTTGGGTGGTGAATGATGGTATGTTCAGTCTACATAGATGTATGGCTTCTAGCAAACACTTGATCTGTCTTATGAAATGCTTGTCGGTACTGCAGGAGCAAGCATTAATGAAGAAGTTCCTACTGCAATAATTGCATCTCTGGTGAAGGTATGTTCTTCAATAATACTTGTCAGTCAGTTGATAAAGGAAAGAAACCTGACTGGATAACTTAATGTCATGAAATCTCTGATTTAATTTTGTGGCATACGTGTTCTTCTCTGTTGTTTGAAAACAACATATGATGCCCAACCTCGTAAACAATTGGCAACATGAACTTGTTCTACGAGGAAATGTGACTACAAAGACATAAGAAGTACAAAAACAAACTCTTTTACAAAGTAAGTTGAAGATTTTAAGAATAAATCAACCTATTTTTTGTAGCAGGTGTGTTTGCAAAACAAATGATTTATATTGCGATTAAATTTGCCATGAGCATTCTTGGCTCAGTTACTACCACAAAATATATTACGGCACATAATGTTCTCTTGTTGATGCCAAGAAAAAGATATTAGTTGCTAAACATTCTGAGGCAGCATGAAGTTTCTCTTATATATTTTTTTAGAATTTTCTTTTATATAGTATTAGTCCAGTACTTTTCCGAAATTATTTAAATGAATAAATCTATTATACCAGTACCTTTTCGGCCTTCCTGGCCTTCCCTGCATTTTCTTCATACTTGTAGTATTTCAGGATGTTGTTGATGGTATCGAGTTTGCGAGGGGAGGGGCCAACACTACATGGGGTTCAGTTCGTGCGGCAATGGGACATCCACAACCCTTTAAGCTTGATTATGTTTCAATAGGGAATCAAGAATGTTGGATGCTCTACTACAGAGGTTTGTAGTTCAGTTCAGTAACCTTCTTTCCTAGGTTCACAAATCTGTACATGATTCAGTGTGTTTGTGGATCAAGAGTTTTCTATGTATGCCATGATTGCATAGAATTTTTGGTCATGTGACTTCTGATTAAAGATTTTGTTCTATTTATTTTTCTGCTATGGATAACTCCTGTATCTGCAACCTTGCTTCTCTACTTAGTGAAAGTATGCGCAAAGATTTTGCACATTTTCTCTCTCATGGATAAAGCAGGAAAGCTCATACTAAATGTTTACTTGGTTTAATAGGCAATTACCAAAAGTTCTATTCTGCGATTAAAGCTGCTTACCCAGACATCAACATTATATCAAGCTGTGATAAGTCAACTATTTCAGCATCCAACCCTGCCGATCTATATGATGTTCATGTAAGGCTCCTCTGTTATGTTTCGTCGCTTTCTATCACAAATTAACCTTAATGATTGATAAAAACTTCATTTCTGCTGCAGGTCTATGCATCTTCTGCTAATATGTTTTCGAGAACTAGTATGTTTGACAACACACCACGCAGCGGACCAAAGGTAGTATGTTTTGAAATTCCAAATGCTATCCCGACATGCTACATCTGTGATGTTCTGTGCCAAGTCTCTGAGCTAGAAATGACTTGTGGAATCACTGTCAAACTGTAGGCAATCGTTAGTGAGTACGCCGTGACTGGAAACGACGCTGGCAAAGGAACACTGGTAGCAGCACTTGCAGAAGCTGCATTTCTCGTTGGATTAGAGAAGAACAGGTTATTATGTGTGCTCTTCCTGGTTTTTCATTGTAGTGTTTTGTTTGCTCCTGGGTACTAAATCTGGTTCATGATGCCAATAATTAAGACCATGTACAAATCGGGGTTTTGACATTAAATGCTAGAGGATAATGCCTAACTGTCCCAACAAGTCTGGGCAGTCTGCCGTTTGCATTGCTCTGCTGGTGGGTTCCACTGCAAACTTTGATATTTTGCCCGTTAATTGTTCTACTGCAGTGATGTGGTTGAGATGGCAAGCTGCGCACCACTTTTCGTAAACGACAACGATCGCAGGTAAAGATTCAACATCTTAAAAGCATCGTTTCACATTTCGGTATGGTTTGCCAGCCTCGAATCGATCGTGTCGTGTATTTGGATAATCAACACAGAAAATATTATGTGCTCCCTCCACAGGTGGAGCCCAGATGCCATTGTGTTCAACTCATGGCAGCACTACGGATGCCCAAACTACTGGATGCTACACTTCTTCAAGGACTCGAGCGGCGCCACCTTTCACCCCACAGCCATGCAGGTCTCCAACTACGATCAGATGGTTGCATCTGCCATCACCTGGCAGAGCCCTAAAGACAAGAGCACTTACCTGAAAATAAAGGTGCTCCCATTTTTTCTTTTCCAAATTTCAGTAAGCAAACTCTGCTGACCAACCTTATTACGAAACAAAAATGACCAAACACAACAATCTTTCCGCAGGTCGTAAACTTCGGCAGCAAAGCCATGGATCTCAACATAACAGTGACGGGTCTGGAGAGCGGCATCAAGAGCTCCGGCTCGAAGAAGACGGTGCTGACATCCGCCGCGGCGCTCGACGAGAACTCCTTCGAGCAGCCAGAAAAGGTCAGCACCGCACCACCACACTTTTTTTTTTGCTGACTCTGCAGGTGGTAAATTGCTCGCTCTAGCTGTTTAGCTCTGGTGTTTGCTGACTCTGCAACCGTGTTGCTGGAATTCTGCAGGTGGCGCCGGTGTCGAGCCCGGTGGCCGACGCCAAGCAGCAGATGGGCGTGTCAGTGAGCCCTTACTCCCTCACATCGTTCGATCTCCTGCTGGAGCCCAGCAAACACTCAATCATATGAAGAAGAAACTAGCTCGAGTGGAAGGAAATCATAGAGATAATTACCACGTATATTGTAGATTGTACTGTATTATTCTCTGTGCCTGGATTGTATGTCTGAAAGAAACATTACGTGGCCGTCTCTCTGAAGCTTATTACAGCAAACATTGTGCTCCGTAACTAGAAGCGATATTTGCAAACGTTCATCACGTTCCGTCGTAGTCTAGGTGGTTAGGATACTCGGCTCTCACCCGAGAGACCCGGGTTCAAGTCCCGGCGACGGAATATTTTTTTCCCACGCCACTTTTTAACCTACTTACAAATGGCTACTATTCCAGTCTCAGTTTTAGCACTTTCAGCTTTAACTTTAAACGTTCACAGTTGAAATATGAATATTGGCACCAATGTATCATACATCCAGTTTTAATTTTAATTGTAACGACTGGAATATGAATATTTGCACCAACATATCATACATCCATTTTTTAAAGCTTTAACAGCAAACGATTGGAATATGAATATTTTGGGGAAATTGTTGAACACATGATGTGTGTGAGAGTTTTGAGGCAATACAATAAGGAAAACGTTTGTTTTAAGTCGGATGAAAAGAACGAAACGCAAGCCGCTCCCGTTGATCGACACGTGTCCTCTCGCCCTCCACCGCTTCGCTCAGCCGGCCTTATCTCTTCACCCCGTCTCTCCTCCACACATTTTCATCCCCGCTCACTTTTTTCTCTTTCCCATCTCTGCTCGCGAGAAGAGGAGAGCCCCCATGGCGTACTTCAGCCAAGGTGCTGCGAAAAAGGGAGCGACGGCTCCACCACGCTCCTGCATCCCACCACAAATGGAGAGATGGTGAAGTCCGCACGCCACCGCCGCGGTGTTGCATCCTCGAGGGTGCGACGCAGCGCGCACGGGGGGAGGCGCTCGCTCGTCAGTACCGCCGGCGATGCGCCGCACTCGTCGATGACCATCTGTGCTCCAATGCAGAGCAACGCATCCATGGCCACAGCACTGCGATACAACCTGCTAATGCTGCAAGTCGCCGGCGGCGGCGCTGCATTGGAGAGCTCTTGGGGCCATTGGAGCTCCACCGCGGCTGCAGTGAAGTGTCGCCGGAGGGTCGGGGTTGCAATATAGCGTCACCGGAGCTGCAGTGAAGCACGCCGGAGGGTCATCGGGGTTGCAATGGAGCGTCGCCGGGAACTGCAGTGAAGCAGGCCGGAGGGTCGTCGGGGTTGCAATGGAGCGTTGCCGGAGCTGCAGTGAAGCACGCCGGAAGGTCGTCGGGGTTGCAATGGAGCGTTGCCGGAGCTGGAGTGAAGCACGCCGGAGGTTCCAAAGGAGCGTCGGCGGCGCCACCAGTGCTGCCATGGAAGCTGCTGCGCTTGGTACAGGGAAGGAAGACGAGGTTTGTGCTGCGATCCAACTGCTGCGCTGCGTACAGAGAAGGAAGACGAGGCTGTGCTACGATCTAACGGCAACCCCCGTCAGATCGGACGGCTGGTTAGGCGGATGATTTCCAACTTATTCGTAGCAGTCGCCATACAATAACCAAGAATAAATCCCTCGTGAGCTTTAGGAGAAAATTCAGTTCTACGGTGCTTGTCAGGAAGACAGGAACGAACAAACCATTTGAACGCAAATACTCTAAAATATCCTACTTGGGGCTTTCTACTGGGAAGTTCATATACCACCTTCTTGAGGAGCTCGTGGAGGTATGGTTGATTTTTTTTTTTTGCGGGGTAAAAGGGAGTTTTATTGCAAATTCATAGAGTTACAGTCAAGAGGCCATAAGCCCTCGATACAAGGTGGAATCGAGCCCAACCACACTGCTGTAGCTCGTTCGGACCGGCTATAGGTGGCCAACCGATCGGCAACTCTATTTTGACTACGTCTAATTTTCTGAGGTACAAACTCCCTCTCACTCATCAACTCCTTAATCTCTAACACTAACTGGCCATACGCCGAGCGAACCAGGGCATCATTTGACAAACTGGACAGAGCTTCCGAAGAATCCGACTGCAAGACCACTGGCCGGTTGGAGTGCTGGATAGCCAAAGCCATACCTTGCATGATCGCATATAGTTCTACTTCCAAAGGATCATTGCAGTGGAAAATAAAACGGTAAGACGCAAAAATAACCAAACCTTCGCTGTCCCGGAGAACCATGCCCGCAGCCGCTGACCCATCAGCCCCCAAAAATGAACCATCCACGGAGAGGGCGACGTAGTCTTGCTTCGGGGCCGGCCAGGGAAGTGGAGGGGCCGCCTCCAACTGTATGGGAGCAGTGGAGGGCGTAGCTGCCATTTTACCTTTCAAGATTTCATCAGTGTTGAAAACCTCCCAGCTAGTTTGATGGATTGGTAGTAGCTGTCCAGAAAATCCACCGTAGAAAGAATCGGGGGTGGATCCTTACCATGTGACATGTCATTGCGTAATTGCCAAATCCGCCATATCAACATTATTAACATGTCCCGAACATCATCAGAGCACCGGGTAAGCAGGTGCAGCAACCATTCCTTCCCATTGTCAAGGAGAAATTCATCACCTGGAAAGGGCCATCTGTTCCGCATATGTTCCCAGAGACTTCTAGCGTGCGAACAGGCAGCCAATGCATGGAATGTACCCTCCTCCTCCACACCGCACAAAGGGCAGGTCGAGCGAGTAGAAACATGTCTGTATTTCTTGCATTGCTGTGTGGGTAGAGCTCCTGTCACAGCCCTCCATGCTGTGATCTTCATTTTCTGAGGTACGTTAGATTTCCACACACAGTTCCATAAGCCCCGGTTGCCATCTGGGCTAGTACTTGAAGCACCATCTGCGAATTGGATATTGTGCTCGTACATAGCTAGTTTATATGCACTTTTCACTGTGAAAACTCCACTTTTCTCCGGAAACCAAGAGAGAAAGTCCGTTCGCTGACGGGGGGATGTTCTGATTTTCAAAATATGTTGAACATCCATCGGCCAAAAAAATTGTCTCAGGCGGTCAACTCTCCAAGCACCATTGACATCTAGGAAATCAGAAACACGATTTAGACGACAAGTACCTTTAGGGGAGATTGGACGGAATGAAGAGGGGCGCGGTATCCATGGGTCTCTCCATGTCCGTATTGCAGCTCCGTTCCCCACCCGCCAAATAACACCATTTTTGAAAAGCTCAAGACCATGCAATATACCTTTCCACACCGCGGAGCCATTGCCTGAAAAAACAGTGTCCAAAATATGACCTGAAGGGTAATATTTAGCCTTCAGTAATCGTGCACATAAACTTCCAGGCGAGTCCAGCAAGCGCCAGGCTTGTTTGGCCAACAAGGCCTGGTTGAAAGCTCGCATGTCCATGAAACCCATGCCTCCCATAGGCTTTGGTAGCATCATTCTGTCCCAGCTCATCCAGGCCATCTTCTTTTTCCCATTCTCGACACCCCACCAATATTGCCTCATCAACCGTGTTAGCTCATCGCAAACAGAAGCAGGGAGCCTAAACACACTCATAACATAAGAAGGTATGGTTGATTGATGGCGGTGCACATGGTGTTGATGGCATCGGCCAAAAGCATATGTGCCTATTATACTCGTCGAGCATAGTGTACCACCACAATCAATGTTTCATTTTCCTCTCCATAACTCCATTTTGTCGAGGGTACAGGTGGTGGAAAGCTTGTGGTTGATCCCATTTTCATCGAGGGAGACATCAATATTGGTGATCTTGAACTTCGTCCCATTATCACTTCAGACTTTCTTGATCTTGACCTAAATATGGCTTTGATCTTTTCTTACAAAAGTCTTGAATGTGCCTTGGGTTTTACTTTTATCATCCAAAAAAATACCAAAATGAATATAGAATAATCATCAATTATTACGAGACAAAATTTCCGGACATATGTTCTACCTTGTTTTAAGCACATTTGTAGGGATACACAATGGACTCGGATGATGAGTTTATTTACAACGAGTTATTCGATCCGTTGTCATAGGACGACGGTGATGGCGGCTACAAGTTGATGATGACGATGATCCTCAAAGAAATGGAGAAGAAGGAGGAGCATATGGTGTCAACTTTAGGGGTTTTGACACCGGGCAGCACAACTGTTTGCCGGGCTATTGTCCGTGTACATGCTAATATGTGGGATCCCGAGACATTGTGAGAGGTAATAATTGCACGTCTGATCATGCACGACAAGATTGTGGTCGTCCGGAGAGGTCGGACGGCTAGATAAGGTTAGGTTTTTTTTTGGATAAGTTGGATAAGGTTTTTTCTAATAAAGACACTTAAAGCGCATCTTTTTTTTTTTGAAATTACTCAAAGCGCATCTTAAATCTGATTAATATCAAGAAAACAATGATCAGTACCACGGATAGATAACAGAGCGTGCTTTCTCAGGGGACATTTGTTTACATCGGAGCGAGCTAACTTTCGCCCCCGCCCCGCACGTGGTTTCACTTAGCCGTGGACCGTCGTGGACGTATGTTCCTCCAACGAACTCGCACGGCGCCGCGCACCAGCCCGGGCCGGGCCGCACCGCTCCCGCCTGCATGTGCATGCAACAAGCTCCAAAACGTCCTGCGTCGTCCCAGCTCCATGCACGGCCATTTCAGGCTAAGCCAGCGCCTATCACACGCGCGTACGTAGCACTACGTGCCCATGACCCCATCATCGTCTCCGGTCGTCGCCTACCAGCACCGCAGCTGCCAGGAAGCTTCCTAAAGTCGTCGTACACCAGCACCGCACCTGCCTCCGTAGATACAGAGTATGTCTATACACACGAACAAAACAATGCAAGAATACGTATAGGATGGTGACGTTACTTGCTGCCTGGCTTTTCGTGGCATATACTTACATTAGTAAGTACATTATTACATATATCTGGCGGAACTAATGCGTGGTTAATAACCCAATGTTTGTGTGGGTGTGTGGGTTTAACAAAAGGTTATATCTCTTACGCCAAAAGAAAAAACGAAAATGACGTGCATACGATATTACTTTCCTATACAATCCTTGTACGGCACTAACTAACATGGACCATTCACGTTGGAACACAAGAAGGAAACCAACAGCTCGTGCCATGCGTCTTACAAGGACTGTACGTGCGTGTAGCATCGATCAAAAAAAAATTGACGGAAAGCATGGATTAATGTTATCTGCAGTTTCTTGTCTTGGTGGACCAACTGTTTCTTATTGTACCAACATATACGTACGTATGTATTGTACGTGCCATGCAACTGCCAGGCAAGTAAGTTTCTTGACCGACGCGAACCAACCTGTGGTTGGATGGTTAGAGGGACTGTGGTATCCCCAGCCCACCAGGGTTCAAATCCTGGTGCTCGCATTTATTCCTGGATTTATTTTAGGATTTCCGGCGATGCGCATTCAGTGGGAGGAGACGTTCCCGTCAACGACGAGGTGCCTACGGTGACTTCGTAAATTTCAAGATGATATGCCGGCTCAGTCTTTCGGAGGTGCTCATAGGGGTAGGGTGTGCGTGTGTGCATTCATAGGGGTGAGTGTATGCGCGTGTATATGAGCACTTGTGTCTGTACTGATGTTCAAAAAAAGAAGTTTCTTGACCGACGAGCCTCTCTCGTTAACTATTGTCTTTCTTTGTACAAATGGGTCAATCAGTGACAAGAATTTTACATGTTCGTATTAGAGGGGGAGAGGTCGGCCGGTTAGATAAGATTTTTTTACAAGGTTAGATAAGTTCTTTTTAACAAAGACGCCCAAAATGCATCTTAGATCTAACTAATATCAAGAAAAACAAAGGCCAGTTCAATGAATAGACAATTGGATGTGGAGCAATCAGTAAAAAAATTTACATTAGATAAGGTTAGTTGGGTCTTTGGGATGTAATCAGTAATAGTTGAGAAGCTTACTTTCCAGAACAAATGTCAATATATCTGTTCACAGTTAACCACCCCTGGCACCACGCATGTGCCGTAACAATGTGACCATAAGAAATTTCATGTCTGCTTCCTTCTCCCAAGCATGTCTGCTAGCTAGCCTCTCCTCCTTTTATTCTGCCATGAAATATATTCTGCCCAGCATGTTGCACGCAGCAGAGATATATACATACGAGTATATATTTGATCTGATCTCTGAGTCCTAATCAAACCCTACTGGTCACAGTCTTAATTAGTAGTACATCACCCACTCACAGAAAATGCATTTCAATATTTTTCAAGTATTGTTCGCTATATAGTTCATTCACACGCAGAGCTAGCCTCGAATAAAACATGCTCTGGATACAGAGCTGTACGGCTGCACTACCGAATCGATCTGCTTTGACCAGCTGCTAGCCGAGAGAGAGAGATAAATAATAATTAAGAATAACCCGATGCGATTGGGTCGATCCAACGCGCCAATCGCTAAAGAATGTCAATGCATTGGTACATTTTTTAAAAAGTCTCGACATGCTAATCACGATCGTCATAGTATAGTTCAGGAAAAAAAATGAATAGGGTCGCCGTAGCTTGGTAACCAAAAACCACAGCACAACGTGACCGAGCCTAAACATACCCTCCGTCTCCCCCTCTCCCATTCTTGAAACTGAACCATTCCCCTTATATTTATAAAAACTTATGAGCTCAGCTATATTTATATGATCAGCCCTAGCAAAAATAGTAATTAATATGTAGGAAGTATGATTTTTTAGTGGGGGATTTGATCCGTAAAATAGATCATCATCAAAACTCAAACTTAAAAGTCGTTGTGTTGATCCAGCATGAGCACTGACTATTCATCAAAAAGATTATGATCAATGTATAGCATAATGATATATTGTTTATTCCGACCACATGGTATATACTCCCTCCGTCTTAGAATAAGTGACTCAACTTTGTACTAAGTTTAATGCAAAATTAATACAAACTTGAGTCACTTATTTTGGGACAAAGGGAGTATATAGTAAGCTATCTAGAAGGGAAAAAACGACGTTCTGACTTCTTGTGATTACCTAGGTGTAGCATTTCTTGGGAAGAGCTTTCCTACACCTACATAAGCTATCTAGAAGGAGTATTACGAAACTTAGCGTATGAGCTGATGTGGCCTGATTTAGTTGGAAGAAAAATGGCCCAGGCCCACCCCATGAAATTCAGGGGGGTGATTAGTTTAGGGGAAGGAAAATTACGTAGTTACGTAACAAGTTACGTAGGTGTAGCATTTTTGGGGAACTATTTACGAATAGAAATGCCACTGGCGGTGGAAGGGCCAGTGCCACTATCACAAAATTTATACCTTTTTGAGAAATGTAGGCAGCATGTGACGTGGGAAGATCTAGTTTCTAAAATATGTCTTCGTTATAGCATTCCACGCCACGTACCTCAGAAGGGCATGATGCCGCAACTTTGTGGATGCTATCGGCGCTTCTCCCACCAATCATAGACCGCACAATTGGTGCACCAATAAGGCCGGGGGGTGGTGGTGGTGGAGAGAGGCGGGTTCCACATGGATCACAGATCACACCTATATCGTGTAGCTGCAACCCTTGCCAAGGTGGGAGGGTTTCTTGGAAGCCGCTAGTGGAAGCAACACGCTGGCTTGAATGTATCCCGTTCAAAAGAAATTAAAAACCATTCAAAAATAGTAATACATTGTCACCACACAAATATGATCAAGACAAAAATATGATTGAGGCTAAACAAACTCTTTCCATATATCTTTCCCCTCCTGCAAAGTCGAGAATGCGCCATGAGCCCATGACAGCGAGCCAATTAAGGAATAGTACCTATTGGCTCATCAGAAAGATCTAACAATAACAAAACTTGTAGGTCGTTGTTAGGAGCACACCCGCATCTCTCATGGTGCACAATATATTAAACATAAACTCGACATACTCCCTCCATTTCATACTACAAGCGGTTCCACGGCTCCCGGTTAGGGGCCTCTCATCATGTCGACTCCTAGTCTAGTGAGTCGGGCTAAGGACCTCCTTGTTCGTTCCGTCCTTGGCCACTTTGGACAGCCCATGACAATCTACTAGGAAAATCAAGAAGCCTTGTCATTCATGACAAGTACTCCTTATCTGTGATCCGTGAAGGACTCCTCTCCACCGACGTAGCCGACTAGGATTGTTGTTATCCTAGGCCTCCGGTAACTTATATAAACCAGGGTTGGGCTAGTTGATAGAACATCTAGATACACAACAATCTTAGTTTGTACTTTGTACTCCATCCAAAAGCAATATACACAAGCAGCGTGTAGGGTCTTATCTCTTCAGAGAGCCCGAACCTGTGTAAAAACTGTTGGAAATATGCCCTAGAGGCAATAATAAAAGGTTTATTATTATATTTCCTTGTTCATGATAATTGTCTTTTATTCATGCTATAATTGTGTTATCCGGAAATCGTAATACATGTGTGAATACTTAGACACCAAGATGTCCCTAGTAAGCCTCTAGTTGACTAGCTCGTTGATCAACAGATAGTCATGGTTTTCTGACTATGGACATTGGATGTCATTGATAACGAGATCACATCATTAGGAGAATGATGTGATGGACAAGACCCAATCCTAAACATAGCACAAGATCGTATAGTTCGTTTGCTAGAGTTTTCCAATGTCAAGTATCTTTTCCTTAGACCATGAGATCGTGTAACTCCCGGATACCGTAGGAGTGCTTTGGGTGTACCAAACGTCACAACGTAAATGGGTGACTATAAAGGTATACTACGGGTATCTCCAAAAGTGTTTGTTGGGTTGACACGGATCAAGACTGGGATTTGTCACTCCGTATGACGGAGAGGTATCTCTTGGGCCCACTCGGTAATGCATCATCATTATGAGCTCAAAGTGACCAAGTGTCTGGTCACGGGATCATGCATTACGGTACGAGTAAAGTGACTTGCCGGTAACGAGATTGAACGAGGTATTGGGATACCGATGATCGAATCTCGGGCAAGTAAAATACCGATTGACAAAGGGAATTGTATACGGGGTTGCTTGAATCCTCGACATCGTGGTTCATCCAAAGAGATCATCGAGGAGCATGTGGGAGCCAACATGGGTATCCAGATCCCGCTGTTGGTTATTGACCGGAGAGCCGTCTCGGTCATGTCTACATGTCTCCCGAACCCATAGGGTCTACACACTTAAGGTTCGGTGACGCTAGGGTTGTAGGGATATGTATATGCAGTAACCCGAATGTTGCTCGGAGTCCTGGATGAGATCCCGGACATCACGAGGAGTTCCGGAATGGTCCGGAGGTAAAGAATTATATATAGGAAGTGCTATTTCGGCTATCGGGACCAGTTTCGGGGTCACCGGCATTGTACCGGGACCACCGGAAGGGTCCCGGAGGTCCACCGGGTGGGGCCACCTATCCCGGAGGGCCCCATGGGCTGAAGTGGGAAGGGATCCAGCCCAAAGTGGGCTGGGGCGCCACTTCCCCTAGGGCCCATGCGCCTAGGGTGGGGAAACCCTAAAGGGGGCGCCCCCTTGCTTGGGGGGCAAGCCCCCCACCCCTTGGCCGCCGCCCCCCCCCCAGGAGATTGCATCTCCTAGGGCCGCCGCCCTCCCTAGGCCCCCTATATATAGTGGGGGCGAGGGAGGACCTCTCACCTACGCCTTTGGTGCCTCCCTCTCCCTCTCCAACACCTCCTCCTCCTCCTCCATAGAGCTTGGCGAAGCCCTGTCGGAGTACTGCAGCTCCACCACCACCACGCCGTCGTGCTGATGCTGGGACCATCTTCCTCAACCTCTCCTTCCCCTTGCTGGATCAAGAAGGAGGAGACGTCACGCTGACCGTACGTGTGTTGAACGCGAAGGTGCCGTCCGTTTGGCGCTAGGATCTCCGGTGATTTGGATCACGTCGAGTACGACTTCCTCATCCCCGTTCTTTGAACGCTTCCGCGCGTGATCTACAAAGGTATGTAGATGAAATCCGATCACTCGTTGCTAGATGAACTTCTAGATGGATCTTGGTGAAACCGTAGGAAAAATTTTGTTTTCTGCAACGTTCCCCAACAGTGGTATCAGAGCCAGGTTTATGCATAGTTCTTTTGCATGAGTAGAACACAATTTGTTGTGGGCGTAGATGTTGTCAACTTTCTTGCTGCTACTAGTCTTATTTTGCTTCAACGGTATTGTGGGATGAAGCGGCCCGGACCAACCTTACACGTACGCTTACGTGAGACCGGTTCCACCGACTGACATGCACTAGTTGCATAAGGTGGCTGGCGGGTGTCTGTCTCTCTCACTTTAGTTGGAGCGGATTCGATGAAAAGGGTCCTTATGAAGGGTAAATAGAAGTTGACAAATCACGTTGTGGCTTTCACGTAGGTAAGAAAACGTTCTTGCTAGAACCCTCTTGCAGCCACGTAAAACTTGCAACAACAATTAGAGGACGTCTAACTTGTTTTTGCAGCAAGTGTTTTGTGATGTGATATGGCCAAAGTTGTGATGAATGATGAATGATATATATGTGATGTATGAGATGTTCATGCTATTGTAATAGGAATCACGACTTGCATGTCGATGAGTATGACAACCGGCAGGAGCCATAGGAGTTGTCTTTATTTTTGTATGACCTGCGTGTCATTGAGAAACGCCATGTAAATTACTTTACTTTATTGCTAAACATGTTAGCCATAGTAGTAGAAGTAATAGTTGGCGAGCAACTTCATGGAGACACGATGATGGAGATCATGATGATGGAGATCATGGTGTCATGCCGGTGACAAGATGATCATGGAGCCCCAAGATGGAGATCAAAGGAGCTATGTGATATTGGCCATATCATGTCACTATTATTATTTGATTGCATGTGATGTTTATCATGTTTATGCATCTTGTTTACTTAGAACGACGGTAGTAAATAAGATGATCCCTCATAATAATTTCAAGAAAGTGTTCCCCCTAACTGTGCACCGTTGCGACAGTTCGTTGTTTCGAAGCACCACGTGATGATCAGGTGTGATAGATTCCAACATTCACATACAACGGGTGTAAGACAGATTTACACATGCAAACACTTAGGTTGACTTGACGAGCCTAGCATGTACAGACATGGCCTCGGAACACAGAAGACTGAAAGGTCGAGCATGAGTCGTATAGAAGATACGATCAACATGAAGATGTTCACCGATGTTGACTAGTCTGTCTCACGTGATGATCAGACACGGCCTAGTTAACTCGGATCATGTTATACTTAGATGACTGGAGGGATGTCTATCTAAGTGGGAGTTCATTGAATAATTTGATTTAGATGAACTTAATTATCATGAACTTAGTCTAAAATCTTTACAATATGTCTTGTAGATCAAATGGCCCACGTTGTCCTCAACTTCAACGCGTCCCTAGAGAAAACCAAGCTGAAAGACGATGACAGCAACTATACGGACTGGGTCCGGAACCTGAGGATCATCCTCATAGCTGCCAAGAAAGAATATGTCCTACAAGCATCGCTAGGTGACGCACCCGTCCAACAGAACCAAGACGTTATGAACGCTTGGCAGACACGTGCTGATGACTACTCCCTCGTTCAGTGCGGCATGCTTTACAGCTTAGAGCCGGGGCTCCAAAAGCGTTTTGAGAGACATGGAGCATATGATATGTTCGAAGAGCTGAAAATGGTTTTTCAAGCTCATGCCCGGGTCGAGAGATATGAAGTCTCCGACAAATTCTTCAGCTGTAAGATGGAGGAAAACAGTTCTGTCAGTGAACACATACTCACTATGTCTGGGTTACATAACCGCTTGACTCAGCTAGGAGTTAATCTCCCGGATGACGCGGTCATTGACAGAATCCTCCAGTCGCTTCCACCGAGCTACAAGAGCTTTGTGATGAACTTCAATATGCAGGGGATGGAAAAGACCATTTCTAAGGTATTTTCAATGCTGAAATCAGCAGAGGTAGAAGTCAAAAAGGAACATCAAGTGTTGATGGTCAATAAAACCACCAAGTTCAAGAAGGGCAAGGGTAAAAAGAACTTCAAGAAGGACGGCAAGGGAGTTGCCGCGCCCGGCAAGCAAGCTGCCGGGAAGAAGCCAAAGAATGGACCCAAGCACAAGACTGAGTGCTTTTATTGCAAGGGAAGTGGTCACTGGAAGCGGAACTGCCCCAAATACTTAGCGGAAAAGAAGGCCGGCAAAACAAAAGGTATATGTGATATACATGTAATTGATGTGTACCTTACCAGTACTCGTAGTAGCTCCTGGGTATTTGATACCGGTGCAGTTGCTCACATTTGTAACTCAAAGCAGAAGCTGCGGAATAAGTGGAGACTGGCGAAGGACGAGGTGACGATGCGCGTCGGGAATGGTTCCAAGGTCGATGTGATCGCCGTCGGCACGCTACCTCTACATTTACCTACGGGATTAGTTTTAAACCTCAATAATTGTTATTTAGTGCCAGCTTTGAGCATGAACATTGTATCGGGATCTCGTTTAATACGAGATGGCTACTCATTTAAATCCGAGAATAATGGTTGTTCTATTTATATGAGAGATATGTTTTATGGTCATGCTCCGATGGTGAATGGTTTATTCTTAATGAATCTCGAGCGTAATGCTACACATATTCATAGTGTGAGTACCAAAATATGTAAGGTTGGTAATGATAGTCCCACATACTTGTGGCACTGCCGCCTTGGTCACATAGGTGTCAAACGCATGAAGAAGCTCCATGCAGATGGACTTTTAGAGTCTCTTGATTACGAATCATTTGACACGTGCGAACCATGCCTCATGGGTAAAATGACCAAGACTCCGTTCTCAGGAACAATGGAGCGAGCAACCAACTTATTGGAAATCATACATGCTGATGTGTGCGGTCCAATGAGTGTTGAGGCTCGCGGTGGCTATCGTTATGTTCTCACCCTCACTGATGACTTGAGTAGATATGGGTATGTCTACTTGATGAAACACAAGTCTGAGACCTTTGAAAAGTTCAAGGAATTTCAGAGTGAGGTTGAGAATCAACGTGACAGGAAAATCAAGTTCCTACGATCAGATCGTGGAGGAGAATACTTGAGTCATGAATTTGGCACACACTTAAGAAAATGTGGAATAGTTTCACAACTCACGCCGCCTGGAACACCTCAGCATAATGGTGTGTCCGAACGTCGTAATCGCACTGTATTAGATATGGTGTGATCTATGATGTCTCTTACCGATTTACCGCTATCTTTTTGGGGCTATGCTTTAGAGACTGCCGCATTCACTTTAAATAGGGCTCCGTCGAAATCCGTTGAGACGACACCGTATGAATTATGGTTTGGGAACAAACCTAAGCTGTCGTTTCTAAAAGTTTGGGGATGCGATGCTTATGTAAAGAAACTTCAACCTGAAAAGCTCGAACCCAAGTCGGAAAAATGCGTCTTCATAGGATACCCTAAAGAAACTATTGGGTATACCTTCTACCTCAGATCCGAAGGCAAGATCTTTGTTGCCAAGAATGGATCATTTCTAGAGAAAGAGTTTATCTCGAAAGAAGTAAGTGGGAGGAAAGTAGAACTTGATGAAGTATTACCTCTTGAACCGGAAAGTGGCGCAACTTAAGAAAATGTTCCTGAGGTGCCTGCACCGACTAGAGAGGAAGTTAATGATGATAATCAAGATACTTCTGATCAAGCTCCTACTGAAATTCGAAGGTCCAAAAGGACACGTTCTGCACCAGATTGGTACGGCAACCCTGTCTTGGAAATCATGTTGTTAGACAACGGTGAACCTTCGAACTATGAACAAGCGATGGCGGGCCCGGATTCCGACAAATGGCTGGAAGCCATGAAATCCGAGATAGGATCCATGTATGAAAACGAAGTATGGACTTTGACTGACTTGCCCGTAGAGCGGCGAGCCATAGAAAATAAATGGATCTTTAAGAAGAAGACAGACGCGGATGGTAATGTGACCATCTATAAAGCTCGGCTTGTCGCTAAGGGTTATCGACAAGTTCAAGGGGTTGACTACGATGAGACTTTCTCACCGGTAGCGAAGCTGAAGTCCGTCTGAATTATGTTAGCAATTGCCGCATACTATGATTATGAGATATGGCAAATGGACGTCAAAACGGCATTCCTTAATGGTTTCCTTAAGGAAGAATTGTATATGATGCAGCCGGAAGGTTCTGTCGATCCTAAGAATGCTGACAAGGTGTGCAAGCTCCAACGCTCGATTTATGGGCTGGTGCAAGCATCTCGGAGTTGGAACATTCGCTTTGATGAGATGATCAAAGCGTTTGGGTTTATGCAGACTTATGGAGAAGTCTGCGTTTACAAGAAAGTGAGTGGGAGCTCTGTAGCATTTCTCGTATTATATGTAGATGACATACTTTTGATGGGAAATGATATAGAGCTTCTGGACAGCATTAAGTCCTACTTGAATAAGAGTTTTTCAATGAAGGACCTTGGAGAAGCTGCTTATATACTGGGCATCAAGATCTATAGAGATAGATCAAGACGCCTCATAGGTCTTTCACAAAGCACATACCTTGATAAGATATTGAAGAAGTTCAATATGGATCAGTCTAAGAAGGGGTTCTTGCCTGTGTTGCAAGGTGTGAAATTGAGCTCAGCTCAATGTCCGACCACGGCAGAAGATATAGAAGAGATGAGTGTCATCCCCTATACCTCAGCCATAGGTTCTATTATGTATGCCATGTCGTGTACCAAACCTGATGTAAACCTTGCCGTAAGTTTGGTAGGTAGGTACCAAAGTAATCCCGGCAAGGAACACTGGACAATGGTCAAGAATATCTTCAAGTACCTGAAAAGGACTAAGGAAATGTTTCTCATTTATGGAGGTGACGAAGAGCTCGTCGTAAAGGGTTACGTCGACGCTAGCTTCGACACAGATCTGGATGACTCTAAGTCAGAAACCGGATACGTGTATATTTTGAATGGTGGGGCAGTAAGCTGGTGCAGTTGCAAGCAGAGCGTCGTGGCGGGATCTACATGTGAAGCGAAGTACATGGCAGCCTCGGAGGCAGCGCATGAAGGGATTTGGGTGAAGGAGTTCATCACCGACCTAGGAGTCATACCCAATGCGTCGGGGCCGATCAAACTCTTCTGTGACAACACTGGAGCTATTGCACTTGCCAAGGAGCCCAGGTTTCACAAGAAGACAAGGCACATCAAGCGTCGCTTCAACTCCATTCGTGAAAATGTTCAAGATGGAGACATAGAAATTTGTAAAGTACATACGGACCTGAATGTAGCAGATCCGTTGACTAAACCTCTCCCTAGAGCAAAACATGATCAACACCAGAATTCCATGGGTGTTCGATTCATCACAATGTAACTAGATTATTGACTCTAGTGCAAGTGGGAGACTGTTGGAAATATGCCCTAGAGGCAATAATAAAAGGTTTATTATTATATTTCCTTGTTCATGATAATTGTCTTTTATTCATGCTATAATTGTGTTATCCGGAAATCGTAATACATGTGTGAATACTTAGACACCAAGATGTCCCTAGTAAGCCTCTAGTTGACTAGCTCGTTGATCAACAGATAGTCATGGTTTCCTGACTATGGACATTGGATGTCATTGATAACGAGATCACATCATTAGGAGAATGATGTGATGGACAAGACCCAATCCTAAACATAGCACAAGATCGTATAGTTCGTTTGCTAGAGTTTTCCAATGTCAAGTATCTTTTCCTTAGACCATGAGATTGTGTAACTCCCGGATACCGTAGGAGTGCTTTGGGTGTACCAAACGTCACAATGTAACTGGGTGACTATAAAGGTATACTACGGGTATCTCCAAAAGTGTCTGTTGGGTTGACACGGATCAAGACTGGGATTTGTCACTCCGTATGACGGAGAGGTATCTCTTGGGCCCACTCGGTAATGCATCATCATTATGAGCTCAAAGTGACCAAGTATCTAGTCACGGGATCATGCATTACGGTACGAGTAAAGTGACTTGCCAGTAACGAGATTGAACGAGGTATTGGGATACCGACGATCGAATCTCGGGCAAGTAAAATACCGATTGACAAAGGGAATTGTATACGGGGTTGCTTGAATCCTCGACATCGTGGTTCATCCGATGAGATCATCGAGGAGCATGTGGGAGCCAACATGGGTATCCAGATCCCGCTGTTGGTTATTGACCGGAGAGCCGTCTCGGTCATGTCTACATGTCTCCCGAACCCGTAGGGTCTACACACTTAAGGCTCGGTGATGCTAGGGTTGTAGGGATATGTATATGCAGTAACCCGAATGTTGTTCGGAGTCCCGGATGAGATCCCGGACGTCACGAGGAGTTCCAGAATGGTCCAGAGGTAAAGAATTATATATAGGAAGTGCTATTTCGGCTATCGGGACCAGTTTCGGGGTCACCGGTATTGTACCGGGACCACCGGAAGGGTCCCGGGGGTCCACCGGGTGGGGCCACCTATCCCGGAGGGCCCCATGGGCTTAAGTGGGAAGGGATCCAGCCCAAAGTGGGCTGGGGCGCCACTTCCCCTAGGGCCCATGCGCCTAGGGTGGGGAAACCCTAAAGGGGGGGCGCCCCCTTGCTTGGGGGGCAAGCCCCCCACCCCTTGGCCGCCGCCCCCCCCTAGGCCCCCTATATATAGTGGGGGGAGGGAGGGCCTCTCACCTACGCCTTTGGTGCCTCCCTCTCCCTCTCCAACACCTCCTCCTCCTCCATAGAGCTTGGCGAAGCCCTGCCGGAGTATTGCAGCTCCACCACCACCACGTCGTCGTGCTGCTGCTGGAGCCATCTTCCTCAATCTCTCCTTCCCCTTGCTGGATCAAGAAGGAGGAGACATCACGCTGACCGTACGTATGTTGAACGCGGAGGTGCCGTCCGTTCGGCGCTAGGATCTCGGGTGATTTGGATCACGTCGAGTACGATTTCCTCATCCCCGTTCTTTGAACGCTTCCGCGCGTGATCTACAAAGGTATGTAGATGCAATCCGATCACTCGTTGCTAGATGAACTCCTAGATGGATCTTGGTGAAATCGTAGGAAAATTTTTGTTTCCTGCAACGTTCCCCAAAAAAAACTCGTGTCCTCGTTATCATCGTCTCTAGACACTTAGTTCGGGACCCCCTATCCGAGATCTGACAAATTTAGCTCCATCAACAGACGAACAATAAATGTTGTCGCGCAATGTTCATGGATGATCTTGGCTTCCAGGATGAGCAGCCTGCATTGTACTAGTCCATGCACAACATCGCGATATCCGCCGCAAGAGATGATGGTTGTGCGTCCTGCGGGCAAAGAGGAACACGCGGTTCACAAAGATGGACACGGAGGCAGATGAAAAAGAGGCGCGGGCGGAGGACCTCTCAGCTCCACGTGAAGGAAATATGCCCTAGAGGCAATAATAAAGTTATTGTTTATTTCCTCAAATCATGATAAATATTTATTATTCATGCTAGAATTGTATTAACCAGAAACATAATACATGTGTGAATACATTGACAAACATAGTGTCACTAGTATGCCCCTACTTAACTAGCTCGTTGATTAAAGATGGTTGATTTTCCTAGCCATAGAAGTGAGTTGTCATTTGATTAACGGGATCACATCATTAAGAGAATGATGTGATTGACATGACCCATTCCGTTAGCTTAGCACTTGATCGTTTAGTTTACTGTTATTGCTTTCTTCATGACTTATACATGTTCCTATGACTATGAGATTATGCAACTCCCAGTTACCGGAAGAACACTTTGTGTGCTACCAAACGTCACAACATAACTGGGTGATTATAAAGGTGCTCTACAAGTGTCTCTGATGGTGTTCGTTGACTTGGCATTGATCGAGAATAGGATTTGTCACTCCGATTGTCGAAGAGGTATCTGTGGGCCCTCTCGGTAATGCACATCACTACAAGCCTTGCAAGCAATGTGACTAATGAGTTAGTTACGGGATGATGCATTGCGGAACGAGTAAAGAGACTTGCCGGTAACGAGATTGAACTAGGTATTGAGATACCGACGATCGAATCTCGGGCAAGTAACATACCGATGACAAAGGGAACAACGTATGTTGTTATGCGGTTTGACCGATAAAGATCTTCGTAGAATATGTAGGAACCAATATGAGCATCCAGGTTCCGCAATTGGTTATTGACCGGGGACGTGTCTCGGTCATGTCTACATAGTTCTTGAACCCGTAGGGTCCGCGCGCTTAAAGTTCTGTGATGATCGGTATTATGAGTTTTTGTGTTTTGATGTATCGAAGGTAGTTCAGAGTGAAGGAAATATGCCCTAGAGGCAATAATAAAGTTATTATTTATTTCCTTATATCATGATAAATGTTTATTATTCATGCTAGAATTGTATTAACCGGAAACGTAATACATGTGTGAATACATAGACAAACAGA
The DNA here is from genome assembly GCF_002162155.2 of Triticum dicoccoides. NCBI lineage: Eukaryota > Viridiplantae > Streptophyta > Magnoliopsida > Poales > Poaceae > Triticum > Triticum dicoccoides. The sequence goes on along the minus strand of NC_041382.1, from coordinate 59,125,626 downwards.
GTGTCACTAGTATGCCTCTACTTGACTAGCTCATTGATCAAAGATGGTTAAGTTTCCTAACCACTCACATAGGTTGTCATTTGATTAACGGGATCACATCATTAGGAGAATGATGTGATTGACTTGGCCCTTTCCGTTAGCTTAGCACTTGATCGTTTAGTTTGTTGCTATTGCTTTCTTCATGACTTATACATGTTCCTATGACTATGAGATTATGCAACTCCCCTTTACCAGAGGAACACTTTGTGTGCTACCAAACGTCACAACATAACTGGGTGATTATAAAGGTGCTCTACAGGTGTCTCCGAAGGTACTTATTGGGTTGGCGTATTTCGAGATTAGGATTTATCACTCCGATTGTCGGAGAGGTATCTCTGGGCCCACTTGGTAATGCACATCACTATAAGCCTTGCAAGCATTGCAACTAATGAGTTAGTTGCGGGATGATGTATTATGAAACGAGTAAATAGACTTGCCGGTAACGAGATTGAACTAGGTATTGAGATACCGACGATCGAATCTCGGGCAAGTAACATACCAATGACAAAGGGAACAACGTATGTTGTTATGCGGTTTGACCGATAAAGATCTTCGTAGAATATGTAGGAGCCAATATGAGCATTCAGGTTCCGCTATTGGTTATTGACCGGAGACGTGTCTCGGTCATGTCTACATAGTTCTCGAACCCGTAGGGTCCGCACGCTTAAAGTTCGATGACGGTTATATTATGAGTTTATGTGTTTTGATGTACCGAAGGAGTTCGGAGTCCCAGATGAGATCGGGGACATGACTAGGAGTCTCGAAATGGTCGAGACGTAAAGATCGATATATTGGACGACTATATTCGGACATCGGAAAGGTTCCAAGTGATTCGGGTATGGGCCATACGGGAAAGGAGAGAAAGGCCTCAAAGGGTGGCCGCACCCCTCTCCATGGGCTGGTCCGAATTGGACTAGGGAGGGGGGCGCCCCCTTCCTTCCTTCTCCTTTCCCTTCCCTTTCCTTCCCTCCTACTCCTAATACTTGGAAGGGCTCCTAGTTCTACTAGGAAAGGGGAATCCTACTCCCGGTGGGAGTAGGACTCCCCTAGGGCGCGCCATAGAGAGGGCCGGCCCTTCCCCTCCTCCACTCCTTTATATACGGGGGCAGGGGGCACCCCAAAGACACAACAATTGATCTCTTAACCGTGTGCGGTGCCCCCTCCACAATAATCCACCTTGATCATATCGTAGCGGTGCTTAGGAGAAGCCCTGCGTCGGTAGAACATCATCATCGTCACCACGTTGTCGTGCTGACAAAACTCTCCCTCAACAGTCAACTAGATCGGAGTTCGAGGGACGTCATCGAGTTGAACGTGTGCAGAACTCGGAGGTGTCGTGCGTTCGGTACTTGATCGGTCGGATCGTGAAGACGTATGACTACATCAACCGCGTTGTGCTAACGCTTCCGCTTTCGGTCTACGAGGGTACGTGGACAACACTCTCCCCTCTCATTGTTGTGCATCACCATGATCTTGCGTGTGCGTAGGAATTTTTTTGAAATTGCTACGTTCCCCAACAGTGGCATCCGAGCCAGGTTTTATGCATAGATGTCATATGCACGAGTAGAACACAAGTGAGTTGTGGACGATATAAGTTATACTGCTTACCAGCATGTCATACTTTGGTTCGGCGGTATTGTTGGATGAAGCGGCCCGGACCGACATTACGCGTACGCTTACGCGAGACTAGTTTTACCGCCGTGCTATGCACACAGGTGACTAGCGGGTGTCAGTTTCTCCAACTTTAGTTGAACCAAGTGTGGCTACGCCCGGTCCTTGAGAAGGTTAAAACAGCACTAACTTGACAAACTATCGTTGTGGTTTTGATGCGTAGGTAAGAACGGTTCTTGCGCAGCCCGTAGCAGCCACGTAAAACTTGCAACAACAAAGTAGATGACATCTAACTTGTTTTTGCAGGGCATGTTGTGATGTGATATGGTCAAGATGTGATGAGATATAAGTTGTTGTATGAGATGAACATGTTTTGTTGAAGTTATCGGCAACTAGCAGAAGCCTTATGGTTACCTCTTTATTGCATAAGATGCAAGCGCCAAATAATTGCTTTACTTTATCGCTATGCGATAGCAATAGTTGCAAGAGCAATAGTTGGCGAGACGACCATGTGACGACACATTGATATAGATCAAGATGATGGAGATCATGGTGTCATGTCGGTGACGATGGAGATCATGACGATGCTTTGGAGATGGAGATCGAAGGCACAAGATGATGATGGCCATATCATGTCACATATTTTGATTGCATGTGATGTTTATCTTTTATACATCTTATTTTGCTTAGTTTGACGGTAGCATTATAAGATGATCTCTCACTAAATTATCAAGGTATAAGTGTTCTCCCTGAGCATGCACCGTTGCGAAAGTTCTTCATGATGAGACACCAAGTGATGGTCGGGTGTGATAGGCTCTACGTTCAAATACAACGGGTGCAAAACAGTTGCACACGCGGAGTACTCAGGTTAAACTTGACGAGCCTAGCATATAACAGATATGGCCTCGGAACACTGAGACCGAAAGGTCGAGCGTGAATCATATAGTAGATATGATCAACATAGTGATGTTCACCATTGAAACTACTCCATCTCACGTGATGATCGGACATGGTTTAGTTGATATGGATCACGTGATCACTTAGAGGATTAGAGGGATGTCTATCTAAGTGGGAGTTCTTAAGTAATATGATTAATTGAACTTTAATTTATCATGAACTTAGTCCTGATAGTATTAGCATATCTATGTTGTAGATCAATAGCTCGCGTTTAGCTCTCCTGTTTTATTTTTGATATGTTCGTAGAGAAAACTAAGTTGAAAGATGATAGTAGCAATGATGCGGACTGGGTCCGTGTTTTGAGGTTTGTCCTCATTGCTGCACAGAAGAATTATGTCCTTGATGCACCGCTAGGTGACAAACCTATTGCAGGAGCAGATGCAGACATTATGAACGTTTAGCTAGCTCAATATAGTGCACCATGCTTAACGACTTAGAATCGGGACTTCAAAGACGTTTTGAACGTCATGGACCATATGAGATGTTCCAGGAGTTGAAGTTAATATTTCAAGCAAATACCCGAGTTGAGAGATATGAAGTCTCCAACAAGTTCTATAGCTAAAAGATGCAGGAGAATAGCTCAAGCAGTGAGCATGTGCTCAGATTGTCTGGGTACTACAATCGCTTGAATCAAGTGGGAGTTAATCTTCCAGATAAATAGTGATTAACAGAATTCTCTAGTCACCATCACCAAGTTAGTAGAATTTAGTGATGAACTATAATATGCAAGGGATGACGAAAACAATTCCCAAGCTCTTCGCGATGCTAAAATCAGCGAAGGTAGAAATCAAGAAAAATATCAAGTGTTGATGGTTGACAAGACCACTAGTTTCAAGAGAAAGGGCAAGGGGAAGAAGGGGAACTTCAAGAAGAACGACAAACAAGTTGCTGCGCAAGTGAAGAAACCCAAGTCTGGACCTAAGCCTGAGACTAAGTGCTTCTACTACAAAGGGTCTGGTCACTAGAAGCGGAACTACCCCAAGTATTTGGTGGATAAGAAGGATGGCAAAGTGAACAAAGCTATATGTGATATACATGTTATTGATGTTACTTTACTAGTGTTTATAGCAACCCCTCAGTATTTGATACTGGTTCAGTTGCTAAGAGTAGTAACTCAAAATGGGAGTTGCAAAATAAACAGAGACTAGTTAAGGGTGAAGTGATGATGTGTGTTGGAAGTGGTTCCAAGATTGATATGATCATCATCGCACACTCCCTATACTTTCGGGATTAGTGTTGAACCTAAATAAATATTATTTGGTGTTTGCGTTGAGCATGAATATGACTTGATCATGTTTATTGCAATACGGTTATTCTTTTAAGTTAGAGAATAATTGTTGTTCTGTTTATATGAATAAAACCTTCTATGGTTATACACCCAATGAAAATGGTTCATTGGATCTCAATGGTAGTGATACACATATTCATAATATTGAAGCCAAAAGATGCAAAGTTAATAATGATAGTGCAACTTATTTATGGCACTGCCGTTTAGGTCATATTGGTGTAAAGCGCATGAAGAAACTCCATGCTGATGGGCTTTTGGAATCACTTGATTATGAATCACTTGATGCTTGCGAACCATGCCTCTTGGGCAAGATGACTAAAACGCCGTTCTCCGGAACAATGGAGCAAGCAACAGATTTGTTGGAAATCATACATACTGATGTATGTGGTCCGAGTATCATTATTTTCTGACCTTCACAAATGATTTAAGCATATATGGGTTTATCTACTTGATGAAACACAAGTCTGAAACATTCGAAAAGTTCAAAGAATTTCAGAGTGAAGTGGAGAATCATCGTAACAAAAATAAAAGTTTCTACGATATGATCGCAGAAGTAAAATATTTGAGTTACGAGTTTGGGCTTCGGTTAAAACAATGTGAAATAGTTTCACTACTCACGCCACCTGGAACACCACAGTGTAATGGTGTGTCCGAACGTCGTAACCGTACTTTATTAGATATGGTGCGATCTATGATGTCTCTTACCGATTTACCACTATCATTTTGGGGTTATGCATTAGAGACAACTACATTCACATGAAATAGGGCACCATCTAAATCCGTTGAGACGACACCGTATGAACTATGGTTTGGCAAGAAACCTAAGCTGTCATTTCTTAAAGTTTGAGGTTGCAATGCTTATGTGAAAAAGTTTCAACCTCATAAGCTCAAACCCAAATCGGAGAAGTGCATCTTCATAGGATACCCAAAAGAAAATGTTGGGTACACCTTCTATCATAGATCCGAAGGCAAGATATTCATTGCTGAGAATGGATCCTTTCTAGAGAAGGAGTTTCTCTCGAAAAAAGTGAGTGGGAGGAAAGTAGAACTTGATGAGGTAACTGTACCTGCTCCCTTATTGGAAAGTAGTTCATCACAGAAATCTGTTCCTGTGACTACTACACCAATTAGTGAGGAAGCTAATGATGATAATCATGTAACTTCAGATCAAGTTACTACCAAACCTCGTAGGTAAAGCAGAGTAAGATCCGCACCAGAGTGGTTCGGTAATCCTGTTCTGGAAGTCATGTTGACCATGACGAGCCTACGAACTATGAGGAAGCGATGATGAGCCCAGATTCCGCGAAATGGCTTGAGGCCATGAAATTTGAGATGAGATTCATGTATGAGAACAAAGTATGGACTTTTATTGACTTGCCCATTGATCGGCGAGCCATTGAGATTAAATGGATCTTCAAGAGGAAGACGGACGTTGATAGTAGTGTTACTATCTGCAAAGCTAGAATTGTCGCAAAAAGGTTTTCGACAAGTTCAAGGTGTTGACTACGATGAGAGTTTTTCACTCGTATCTATGCTTAAGCCTATCCAAATCATGTTAGCAATTGCTGCATTTTATGAAATCTGGCAAATGGATGAACAAAACTGCATTCTTTAATGGATTTATTAAAGAAGAGTTGTATATGATGCAACCAGAAGGTTTTGTCAATCCTAAAGGTACTAACAAAATATGCAAGCTTAAGCGATCCATCTATGGACTGGTGCAAGCATCTCGGAGTTGGAATATACGCTTTGATAAATTGATCAAATCATATTGTCGGTGTCAAAACCGGTGGATCTCAGGTAGGGGGTCCCGAACTGTGCGTCTAGGCAGATGGTAATAGGAGGCAGGGGACACGAAGTTTACCCAGGTTTGGGCCCTCTTGATGGAGGTAAAACCCTACGTCCTGCTCGATTAATATTGATGATATGGGTAGTACAAGAGTAGATCTACCACGAGATCAGAGAGGCTAAACCCTAGAAGCTAGCCTGTGGTATGATTGTATGTTGTCCTACGGACTAAAACCCTCCGGTTTATATAGACACCGGAGAGGGCTAGGGTTACACAAGGTCGGTTACAAAGGAGGAGATATGCATATCCGTATTGCCTAGCTTGCCTTCCATGCCAAGTAGAGTCCCATCCGGACACGATACGAAGTCTTCAATCTTGTATCTTCATAGTCTAATAGTCTGGCCAAAGAATATAGTCCGGCTGTCCGGAGACCCCCTAATCTAGGACTCCCTCAGTAGCCCCTGAACCAGGCTTCAATGACGATGAGTCCAGCGCGCAGTATTGTCTTCGGCATTGCAAGGCGGGTTCCTCCTCCGAATACATCACGGAAGAATATGAATACAAGGATAGTGTCCAACCCTGCAAAATAAGTTTCCACATACCACCGTAGAGAGAATAACATTTCCACAAATCTAATCTGCTGACACATTTTGGTAACACGACATTATGCCATGGCCCGGTAATTATTCGAACCGTTTTTCTTCAACCATCTCCACACATAACGCGAGGCAGTTTTTTGACACGTCTTTGTCAAAGCAGAGATCGTGTTCCCCTAATTACGGGATTCTCATCAATACGGTTGTGGGTAACCCAACCGTATCTAGGACTCCTATATTATAGGCAAGTCCCAAACGGCTACGGAGAGGACGCTTGATATTCACCCTCTTTATAAAGGGACAAGGCTTTTACTCTTTCCCTCCCGTGCTCAATCGAATCCTTCCCCCGCCTCGAGTTCTAACACCCAAAGCCCAGGTCAGGTGCTCCGTACCTTCAATCATGTCCGGATCTAGCCTTCAAGGCCGGTGGATGCCCTCCTCCGTTACAGAAGAAGATATCAAGAAGTTAAGGGAGGCCAGATACCTGACCGCCGAGGTTTCGCATCGGCTGCCTGCCCGAGGGCAGGTCATCCCTACTCCTGAACCCAACGAAGACGTCGTGTTCATCTCCCACTTCCTCCGAGGTCTAGGCCTCACTCTGGATCCCTTTATTAGGGGGCTGATGTTTTATTACGGGCTAGATTTCCACGATCTAGCCCCGGACTCCTTTCTCCACATCTCATCATTTATTGTTGTATGTGAGGCTTTCCTCCGCATTACCCCTCACTTCGGCCTATGGCTCAAGACCTTTGACGTGAAGCCGAAGATGGTCGAGGGGCAGCATGTAGCGTGCGGAGGCGCATTAATAAGCAGGATCACCGGAGCTCCATGGCCAAAGGGTTCTATTCTAGAGGTGTCCGGATTATGGCAACGGGAGTGGTTTTACATCACAGCTCCCAGAAGTGCCAAGTGGGCGGCTGCCCCTGCTTTTCGCTCAGGCCCTCCACCACAACTGATGTCATGGATTAGCAGAGGGCTGAGCTGGGGTCCTGCCAAGGACGTGCCTGTACTGCAAAGTCGCATTCAAAATCTCTTCGAAGGAGATTTCAGCTTGATTATGGTAATGCAAGTCATGCTGGTTCGACGAATCCAGCCATGCAAACGCCGGCCTCTTCACATGTGGGAGTTCAACCCAGAAGGACCGCGCGCTATTCAGAATTTCCTCGGCCTGACGCATGAGGAGATGTATAGATCATTCTTCGGACCCCAGATAGAGTGTCCGGATACTACCGAGGACGTGGGCCTGAGCAGCAACCGCACCGCCGACCAAGTAAGTTATCCTCTAGCCGAACACACCATCTTTCATTTATCATGACGTTATTCTGAGAAATCGCTCTTTGACCATGACTGGATAACAAAGGTGAAGATGATTCGGTGTTCGGCCCCCCTTCCCGAGGGTTTGGAAAATCCGGTACTGGAAAAGATGCTCGAGCTAGCACCTTGCTCGGAGGCCTCAAAGGAAGACAAAGGGGGGGGGGATAATGAGGGTGAAAGCGGGCCTCCACCGCTACCTATTCCGACCAAGGGAACGAGCGCCTCCGTGAGGGAGGATAACCAAGGGGAGTAATCTGACATTCTCTCACCCCTGGGAAGGAAGAGGACTACCTCTGAAGATCCGGAAACCAAGGTTTCCAAGCGGGAGAAGAAATCTCCACCGGAGGGTCCTGCCTTAGAGGGTGCTCTTGCCGCACAAAGTCCGCGCAGGGATCAGCCCTCTAACGAGATGTAAGTAATCAAAAAGTACTTTAATAGTGAAGATATATTACCTTACCCCTGAGGAAAATAACCGAAGTATTTATCTTGCAGTTCAGATTTAGCCCTTCTCAGCAGAGCTCGTCTTCGGGGGATCTTCTTCCGGAGATGATGGAGAGCGAAACGCCTCCCCTGGACTCCTCCGCTCAAGAAGCGGGCGACCTTGAAGTGTCTTCATGGAGGGCCTCTCCGGATCGGGTGAGGCCAGAAGATAATCCTATAGTCACCCGAAGTCCCCAGCGTTCGGCTCTCGAAGAGAGCAAACAGAAGAGTCTGGCACTGACTGGTATGTGGTCGGACGTACTGAGAGAGCTGTTGGAGCGAGCGGTCATCTCAGAAGAACACCGTACATTGATGGGTACGGTGATGGAAAGGATTTCATCTGCCGAAAGCGGGTTGCATGATGCCTTTATGAGTCTACTGACGGGCTTTGAGGTACGTAAAATGATGTACATTTGTGATGGTACCGCACATTTTTAGGTGTGCCCTGTGTAGATAGTAGCCCCTGAGACTCTGGTTGTCGCCGAGAACGGCGGCAAACAGAGGATCGTAGTCCTAGGCAATAACCATACCGCTTTAATGTGCAGGTAGTGGGAGCTCCGGTGGCTAGCCGGACTCATGAGTTTGCCAAACTGAAGCGGCAACTGGATGCGGAGGATGCCGACATCGAGCTTGTTAACAAGAGGCTTGACGAGGCACAGGGTAAGTGGTATTTTTTGGTGAATGTCACATAGTAAGAGCAGCATGATGCCAGTATCTTTAATATGTTGTGACTGCAGATGGAGCTGCCATCGTGGAAACCCTGCGGGCGGAACTTGCCCGAGCCAAAGAACAAGCAAGGATTAGTAATGCGGCCGCTTTGAAGGCGGCCGAAGAGTTGAAAGCCGAGAAGGCCGCGCATTGCGAGAGCAAAGAGAATATGGCCAAAATGGCCGTAAAGTTAAAAGACACTGCCGACCGTTGCCAGTTCCTTGAAAAAGAAAACCGAGCAAAGGCAACGGACCTTGAAAAGGCCACGATGGTGAACAAAGACACCCGCTCTGCTATGAGAGCGAAGAAGGAGGAGCTGCGTGAAGCCGGGGATATTGCGGCTGGGAAGCCCTTTATGCTGCGGAGGAAGTTCAGAGATCCGCGGTATGCCCCTCTGGATCGGCTGTGGAGTTCGGCAGACGCATATATGGACTTGGCGGCAAGCGCTGTCGATGCGGCCAAATACTTCCGAGATCAAACAGATCGTGAAGTGGACAAGCTGTTCTGGTCGTAATTTAACATTCCAGAGCATCCGCTTCCATTGACTGATCAGCTAGCCGAATGGGCCGAACTCAATAGGTTGTACAGACTCGCCATGAGGTCTGTCGTGGATCAGCTATGGCCGGAAAAGCCGAAGTCGAACATCTATTTCAGCTTAGTGCAGCAGTTCCTTGGTGCGGTGCCGCGCATTAATGCGATGAAGAGGTCGGCGTGCATAGAAGGCTCGTGGATGGCCCTTGCCCGTGTTAAAGCATAGTGGGCGGAGATGGATGCTACCACTATTACGGCGCAGGGTTCGGCCATAGGTCGGGTGGCTGCCGAGCACTATTTCGAAGAGGTTCTCGAGGGTGCTCATTTGATAGAGGCCCAGTGCTCGAAGAATATTATGTTTGAGTGACATGTATTCCCATTGTAAACACAATGTTTTTATGAAATTTATTAAGGATGTGTTTATACTTTTGCCTGAAAGTAATATGATGCCTCCTGTGCGGCCGTTTATGTATGCATGTGTATAACCTGAAAGATTGCAGTCGTCGGCTTCAGCCCCCATGCATATAATGCGGAGGTGTTCGCAGAAGACGCATGTTCACACTTAACCCAACATCTTGGTCCTATTAAGGAGGTGATAGCGCAGCGAACGAGGCAACCGGACTATAATGCTTTAACACTTTCACTTAGTCATAGGAGTTTGACGGTGGGGCTACTATATAGCCCCTGGTGGCTCCGCACTCTCCCGAATTCAGGGTGCGTACATGCCTGGTCGGGAAACGGCCCTTCGTTAAGGCAGAAGAATTCTAACATTCTGATAGGTCATCGAGTGATTGACCAGTCTCACTCTATATCATGACAGTCAGTTTTCGGCTTCCTCTACTGAGGTGCTTGTCCGGATGACCCAGGGCACAATCGCAGTAGTTCTCCTAGTGCTACCTTAGCCGATAGAGTGGAACGTAAGGTACCAAAACATAGGAGCCGGGCAAACCCAACATTTGACCAAAGACATGATTCAGAGCTGATGCATATAGGGCCAAACTCGCGACGCGGAACACTCCCTAAGGTATTCGGTCTTTATGGTATGAGTCGGGCCTAATCAGTGCCCTTTGTAAGAAGCCCCTGGTGTTCAGGTACGTGCATTATTCTGACGTGGCCACATGCCAAGACGCCAGCATCCTTCTCAATTGTACCGAGAATCCGAGGGATGTGTATCAACAAGAGACAGTAAAAAGGTTGACGCAGGGTCTTAATCCAAAAGAATCCTCGAAACGGGTCCCTGTTGCACGTCTGCGCCTGTGTCTCCGTTGTGCCGTATCCTGGACGGGTGTAGCACGATGGTCATCTGTAAAAGAGAGAAACTTAGGTGAAAATTTGTCGTGCAAAAAGGTAGGTTTTTTGAAAAAACCATGTATAATTCAAGATGAGTAAAAATTGCCACTTGTCTGCGCGCGTTGAGCCCCTTGTATTTGTGATAGGGGTGTGGCCATCAAACCTGTACGAATTACATACAGCTGCGCCGGACTCGTCTAACCGTGTCCGTGGTCTTGACGGCATATCGAATACTTTAGTTGGTGAGGCCGTTTTAGTGTGTGGCTGCCCAGGCAGCCGCATTCTCTTCGGTGCGCAGGGATCGCTCCATATTTCCATTTACTGTAATGATGCCACGTGGACCGGGCATCTTAAGCGTGAGGGAAGCGTAGTGCGGTATTGCATTAAAGCAAGCGAAAGCATCGCGTCCAAGTAGTGCTTAATAGCCACTTTGGAACGGAGCAATGTGGAAGGTTAAATTTTCTCTACAGAAGTTATAGGGGAAGCCGAATATAACTTCTAGTAGCAGGGAGCCCGTGCAGTGAGCACCTGGGCCTGGCGTTACTCCTTTAAAGGTAGTATTATTTTGGCAAATTTTCGTTGGGTCTATCCCCATTTTGCGGATTGTGTCCTGATATATCAGGTTTAGACCGCTGCCACCGTCCATCAAGACTCGTGTGAAATGATATCCGTCAATTATTAGGTCTAATACCAAGGCAGCCCATCCTGCATGCCGGATATTTCCTGAGTAATCCCGATGGTCGAAAGTGATTGGTTGAGCCGACCAGTGGCAGGATTCCGCGGTGATAGGCCCTTGGGCATATTTCTCTGGGAGTGCCATTTTATTTCTCCCCTTGATCACGTGTAACACGTTTACTGTTTTGACTTCTGGTGGAAATTTCTTTTGTTCCCCAGTGTCTTGCTTGAGAGGCTCATCCTCGTCTTCGCTTGGTGTATCATCCCCCTTGTGTACGGCGTTCAGCTTGCCGGACTGCTTGAAGACCCAACATTCTCTGTGAGTATGATTAGCGGGTTTACCAGGGGTGCTATGGATCTGACATATTTGGTCCAGAATTTTGTTCAGGCTGGACAGTTCATCTCTGGCGCCTTTAGGGGGCGCCTTTTGCTGACCTGGCCGGGAGCTTCTGAATCTGGCGTTTACTGCCGTGCTCTTCGGGTTGTCTTCTTTATTTCGGCGCTTATTATTTTTGCTGCGTCGTGATTTCCCGTTTTCATCTCTAACTTCGGATGTACTTGGGTCATTGGTGCTGCATCTGGCTAGCCAGTTGTCCTCACCCGTGCAAAAGCGGGTCATGAGGCTTGTTAATGCTGCCATTGTTCTCGGCTTTTCTTGGCCGAGGTGTCTGGCAAGCCATTCGTCGTGGACGCTATGCTTAAAAGCTGCCAAGGCTTCGGCGTCCGGACAGTCGACTATTTGGTTCTTTTTAGTAAGAAACATGTTCCAAAGCTTTCGGGCTGACTCTCCGGGCTGCTGAGTTATATGACTCAAATCATCCGCATCCGGAGGTCGGACATAAGTCCCTTGAAAATTTGCCCGAAAAGCATCTTCGAGCTCTTCCCAGCTTCCAATGGAGTTTTCGGGGAGGCTTTTATGCCAATGCCGAGCTGGCCCTTTGAGCTTGAGGGGTAAGTACTTGATGGCGTGGAGATCATCTCCTCGAGCCATATGGATATGGAGGATATAGTCCTCAATCCAGACCCCAGGGTCTGTTGTTCCGTCATATGCCTCTATGTTTACGGGTTTGAATCCCTCTGGAAATTCATGGTCCAGCACCTCATCGGTGAAACATAGGGGGTGTGCGGCACCCCTGTATCTGGGTTTACCGTGTTGTTCGGATGTTTGTTGTGTTGCATCATATGCTGGAGTGCGCTTGCATGGTCCATAGATGGATCTGGTTGCGTCGTCCTTTTGATGCGAGCCCTCGCGTGGATCGCGTAGTGGCTTATGTGCGGTGTTGTTTGCCGCTCTATGTTGGCCGTGAGGTCGTCTATCCGGCCAGGTGGCCATTTTAATTTTTGGTTGCGGGGGATCTAAGGCCTCCTCGTCAAATTCAGGTAGCAACTTCCGCTTCGGGTAGCTCTTGGTGGGGCAATTACCGCCGTAAGTCGCTGCTGTATTGAGTACTTTACTCCATCTGATTTTAAGTGTGTCTTGCGCAGCCTTGAGCCTTTGCTTCTGCTTTTTTAGACTCCTTGCGGTGGCAATGAGCCTTTGACGGGCATTCTGTTGCTCCGGGTGTCTGTCCGGTGTGATGTCATCCGGACTGTTATCTTTGACAGAATCGGGTTGTTCGGTTTGATTCTCCAGGTTGCCGTGGTCCGGCGATGGTTCACCCTGCTCTAACGCTGGGTCTGTATGGTCGTTGTTTCTGCCGAGGCGGGATTTGGAGCGGCGCTTACGCCGCCGCTTTGACTGCTTCTCGAGGGGACAACCCTTCATTGCGTCCTTCAGTTCCTCGTGGTCGTTTTCTTTTGGCGTGTCCACCATGTATACGTCATGTGATGAAGTGGGCGTCCAGTGCCCTATGGGCAGTGGTTCCTGTTCGTCTCCTGCATCGTTGTCCATACCATCGATGTCTTCGGAGTCGAAGTCGAGCATGTCAGTTAGGTCATCGACAGTGGCTACTAAGTGGGTGGTGGGTGGGCGGTGAATTTTGATGCCATCCGCATCCCAGTCATGCCGGACATAGTTCGGCCAGGATTCTCCTGACAAGGAGAGAGACCTTAATGAGTTCAGTATGTCGCCAAGGGGCGAGTGCTGAAAAATATCTGCGGGGTAAACTCCATGATCGGCGCCCAATTGGATTCGCTAGGAACGGGCATAGGCGGTTCGGAGTCCGTGGCCGGAGAGAGATCCGGCAGTTTGTCAACACGGCTCTCGTGTAGAGTAAGGTCGATGTTCGGCTCGATCGCCAATGGGGGTAAGGCCTCCGTGGCGGGGTCCATCCACCCGTCCATGGACAGCGCAACTGGCTCCGAATTGAGGGTCAGAGCGGCTGACGGTGCGATCTCCTGAACACTGTCGGATGGTAGAGCTAAATCGTACTCATCATGACCGCGTGACGCACAAGGCAGAGGTTCAAATCCGTCGAAGATCAAGTCTCCGCGGATATCAGTCGTGTAGCTTAAGCTTCCAAACCTGACCTGATGGCCAGGGGCGTAGCTTTCAATCTGCTCCAGATGGCCAAGCGAATTGGTTCGTAGTGCAAAGCCGCCGAATACAAAAATCTGTCCGGGGAGAAAAGTCGCACCCTGGACTGCATCGCTAACGATGATAGAAGGAGCCATCAAGCCTAACGGCGACGACACAGAGGAACTCTCAATGAAAGCTCCAATGTCGGTGTCAAAACCGGCGGATCTCGGGTAGGGGGTCCTGAACTGTGCGTCTAGGCGGATGGTAACATGAGGCAGGGGACACGAAGTTTTACCCAGGTTCGGGCCCTCTTGATGGAGGTAAAACCCTACGTCCTGCTCGATTAATATTGATGATATGGGTAGTACAAGAGTAGATCTACCACGAGATCAGAGAGGCTAAACCCTAGAAGCTAGCCTATGATATGATTGTATGTTGTCCTACGAACTAAACCCTCCGGTTTATATAGACACCGGAGAGGGCTAGGGTTACACAAGGTCGGTTACAAAGGAGGAGATATGCATATCCGTGTTGCCTAGCTTGCCTTCCACGCCAAGTAGAGTCCCATCTGGACACGAGACGAAGTCTTCAATCTTGTATCTTCATAGTCTAACAATCCGGCCGAAGAATATAGTCCGGCTGTCTGGAGACCCCCTAATCCAGGACTCCCTCACATATAGTTTTATACAAACTTGCGGTGAAGCCTGTATTTACGAGAAAGTGAGTGGGAGCACTACAGCATTTCTGATAAGTATATGTGAATGACATATTGTTGATCGAAGATAATGTAGAATTATTCCGCAAAGCATAAAGGAGTGTTTGAAAGGAGTTTTTCAAAGAAAGACCTCGGTGAAGCTGCTTACATATTGAGCATCAAGATCTATAGAGATAGATCAAGATGCTTGATAAGTTTTTCAATGAGTACATACCTTGACAAGATTTTGAAGTAGTTCAAAATGGAACAGTCAAAGAAAGAGTTCTTGCCTGTGTTACAAGGTGTGAAACTGAGTAAGACTCAAAGCCCGACCACGACAGAAGATAGAAAGAGAATGAAATTCATTCCCTATGCCTTGGCCATAGGCTCTATAAAATATGCCATGCTGTGTACCAGATCTATTGTATACCCTACACTATTTTTGGCAAGGGGTACAATAGTGATCTAGGAGTAGATCACTGGACAGCGATCAAAATTATCCTTAGTGGAATAAGGATATGTTTCTCGATTATGGAGGTGACAAAAAGGTTCGTCATAAAGGGCTACGTCGATGCAAATTTTGACACTGATCCAGATGACTCTAAATCTCAATATGGATACATATTGAAAGTGGGAGCAATTAGCTAGAGTAGCTCCGTGCAGAGCATTGTTGACATATAAATTTGCAAAATACTTACGGATCTGAATGTGGCAGACCCGTTGACTAAACTTCTCTCACAAGCAAAACATGATCACACCTTAGTACTCTTTGGGTATTAATCACATAGCAATGTGAACTAGATTATTGACTCTAGTAAACCCTTTGGGTGTTGGTCACATGACGATGTGAACTGTGGGTGTTAATCACATGGTGATGTGAACTATTGGTTTTAAATCACATGGCAATGTGAACTAGATTATTGACTCTAGTGCAAGTGGGAGACTGAAGGAAATATGTCTTAGAGGCAATAATAAAGTTATTATTTATTTCCTTATATCATGATAAATGTTTATTATTCATGCTAGAATTGTATTAACTGGAAACATAATACAAGTGTGAATACATAGACACACATAGTGTCACTAGTATGCCTCTACTTGACTAGCTCGTTGATCAAAGATGGTTAAGTTTCCTAACCATTGACATGGGTTGTCATTTGAATAACGGGATCACATCATTAGGAGAATGATGTGATTGACTTGACCCATTCCGCTAGCTTAGCACTTGATCGTTTAGTTTGTTGCTATTGCTTTCTTCATGACTTATACATGTTCCTATGACTATGAGATTATGCAACTCCCGTTTACCAGAGGAACACTTTGTGTGATACCAAACGTCACAATGTAACTGGGTGATTATAAAGGTGCTCTATAGGTGTCTCCGAAGGTACTTGTTGGGTTGGCGTATTTCGAGATTAGGATTTGTCACTCCGATTGTTGGGGAGGTATCTCTGGGCCCACTTGGTAATGCACATCACTATAAGCCTTGCAAGCATTGCAACTAATGAGTTAGTTGCGGGATGATGTATTACGGAACGAGTAAAGAGACTTGCCTGTAACGAGATTGAACTAGGTATTGAGATACCGACGATCGAATCTCGGGCAAGTAACATACCAATGACAAAGGGAACAACGTATGTTGTTATGCGGTTTGACCGATAAAGATCTTCGTAGAATATGTAGGAGCCAATATGAGCATCCAGGTTCCGCTATTGGTTATTGACCGGAGACGTGTCTCGGTCATGTCTACATAGTTCTCGAATCCGTAGGGTCCGCACGCTTAAAGTTCGATGACGGTTATATTATGAGTTTATGTGTTTTGATGTACCGAAGGAGTTCGGAGTCCCGGATGAGATCGGGGACATGACTAGGAGTCTCGAAATGGTCGAGACGTAAAGATCGATATATTGGACGACTATATTCGGACATCGGAAAGGTTCCGAGTGATTCAGGTATTTTCGAGAATACCGGGGAGTTACGGGAATTCGTATTGGGCATTAATGGGCCATACGGGAAAGGAGAGAAAGGCCTCAAAGGGTGGCCGCACCCATCTCCATGGGCTGGTCCGAATTGGACTAGGGAGGAGGGCGCCCCCTTCCTTCCTTCTCCTTTTCCCTTCCCTTTCCTTCCCTCCTACTCCTAATACTTGGAAGGGCTCCTAGTTCTACTAGGAAAAGGGGAATCCTACTCCCGGTAGGAGTAGGACTCCCCTAGGGCGCGCCATAGAGAGGGCCGGCCCTTCCCCTCCTCCACTCCTTTATATACGGGGGCAGGGGGCACCCCAAAGACACAACAATTGATCCCTTGATCTCTTAACCGTGTGCGATGCCCCCCTCCACCATAATCCACCTCGATCATATCGTAGCGGTGCTTAGGCGAAGCCCTGCGTCGGTAGAACATCATCATCGTCACTACGCCGTCGTGCTGACGAAACTCTCCCTCAACACTCGGCTGGATCGGAGTTCGAGGGACGTCATCGAGTTGAACGTGTGCAGAACTCGGAGGTGTCGTGCATTCGGTACTTGATCGGTCGGACCATGAAGACGTACGACTACATCAACCGCGTTGTGCTAACGCTTCCGCTTTCGGTCTACGAGGGTACGTGGACAACACTCTCCCCTCTCGTTGCTGTGCATCACCATGATCTTGCATGTGCGTAGGAATTTTTTTGAAATTGTTACATTCCCCAACACGGAGTCCCAGATATGATCATGGACATGATGAGGAGTCTCGAAATGGTCGAGACGTAAAGATTGATATATTGGACGACTATGTTCGGACAAGGAAGTGTTTCAGGAGGTTTCAGACATATACCGGAGTACCGGGGGTTACCGAAACCCCCTGGGGAGCATATTGGGCCTAATGGGCCCTAGTGGGAGAAGAGGAGGGTCGGCTAGGGCAGCCGCACGCCCCCTCCCCCTCTAGTCCGAATTGGACAAGGAGGGGGCGGCGGCCCCCCTTTCCTTCTCTTCTTCTCTCCCTTCCTTCTCCTCTCCTACTCCTACATGGAAGGGCATAGGAGGCTGGGCCCCTCCCCCTCCTCCACTCCTTTATATACAGGGAGGGGGGCACCCCTTGGAGACACAACAATTGATCATTGATCTCTTAGCCGTGTGCGGTGCCCCCCTCCACCATAATCCACCTCGGTCATATCGTAGCAGTGCTTAAGCGAAGCCCTGCGTCGGTAGCTTCATCAACACCGTCATGCTGACGAGGCTCTTCCCGGAATCTCTACTGGATCGTGAGTTCGCGAGACGTCACCGAGCTGAATGTGTGCTGAACGCGGAGGTGCCGTACGTTCGGTACTGAGAATCGGTCGATCGTGAAGACGTACGACTACATCAACCGCGTTGTCATAACGCTTTCGCTTACGGTCTACGAGGGTACGTAGACGACACTCTCCCCTCTCGTTGCTTTGCATCACCATGATCTTGCTTGTGCATAGGAATTTTTTTGAAATTACTACGTTCCCCAACACCGCGTCTGTCATGCCGCCCACTTGGTTCGTAGTCGGCCGCAACGACCACCAGATCGGCCCGTCCATGTCTGGCGTTGTCCACACGATAGACTCCGGCAAGGAATATTAGGAGGTCGCACACGGACGTGGGAACATCTCGTGTCCCATATGGGTCGTGTCACATATCATATTCTTCCCCTCCCGCAACTTCACTTCCTGGAGCTCATGATCGTTGAGCTTGTCGGACATGCGAAAGACAAGATGTGGAACACAGACGCCTCCATGGCCAGCGATGATTTGGACTAGGTTAAAAAAGTATCGTACCCTTTTGATTAGTTCACATATGTCAGAAATTTAATGAATTTGGTCTGGTTTAAATGAAAATCGTCCAGTTTGCATGAAATTTGCCCGATTTGTGTAAATTCTGTTTGAAATGTGTTCGGACCCTTGATGGATAGGATTGGATGGTTGGCTCCCGCATCACTATTCACAGACGGATATTGTGTCTGTTTTAGTGTTCCATGTTGGATATGCCCTAACCCCACTTTGCAATGGCACCAATATTATTCATGTCCACGAAGGGCAAATATTATGCAGTTGATGTTTGCACGATATAAGGGCATCTCCAACGCTCACCCCCAAGTCAAACCCCGCATCCGTCGCAGACCGGGGG
This sequence comes from Triticum dicoccoides, assembly GCF_002162155.2. NCBI lineage: Eukaryota > Viridiplantae > Streptophyta > Magnoliopsida > Poales > Poaceae > Triticum > Triticum dicoccoides. The sequence goes on along the minus strand of NC_041382.1, from coordinate 59,107,066 downwards.
GCAGCCCGCGGACACTGATGCGGGAGCTGGCCATCCAACCGTAGCTGCATACATTTCAAACCGGATTTCAATAAATAGATGAATTACATGTAAACCGGATGATTTTCATCTAAACCGGAGCACATTCATTACATATCGGACACTTTTCAGTGAAAAAGGGGACCAGACTTAAACCTAGCATACGACTGCGTCAGTCGTCCAAGTCCTTGTTGTTTCCTTTCGGCGACCACGTCCTCCATCGGCCGTCTCCATGAGCGGCGGTGATAGGACCCGGAAAATGAAGGTGTGGTCGCCAGCCAGGAAGAGTATAACATGGGAGACAGACTGGCCCACTTGGCACTCGAGGCCCCGCCGCCTTCCATGCCCTACTCATCCTCATCGGAGTCTGTGACCTGCCCGTCGCCGATGGACGTGAGGTTTGTGATGGAAGGACTACTTTGAGATACCCAGCCCGCTCTTCAAACGTCACCAATTTCGACGTCGTTTCGTATGGCTAGGCATGTTTTCAACCATATCCGGAAGGGATGGTCGAATACGATAAGTATTTCAAGTGCAAGGAGGATGCCCTTGGAAAGATTAGTTTCCCCTCTTATCAGAAATGCACTGCAGCTATCCGGATCATGCGGAGTTCCCGATGATCTCATTAATGAGTATGTTCGTATGAGCAAGTCTATCTGCCTAGACTCCATGTAAAGTTCTGCAAGGCTATGATTGCAATGTTTGGCCCTGAGTACTTGAGAGGGCCAAATGCTGAAGATACAACCCGCTTGTTGACGATGAATGCCACCAGGGGCTTCTCGGGGATGCTTGGTAGTATAGACTGAAGATACAACCCGCTTGTTGACGATGAATGCCACCAGGGGCTTCTCGGGGATGCTTGGTAGTATAGACTGTATGCACTAGGAGTGGAAGAATTGTCCTTCTGCTTGGCTGGGGTAGTATAGCGGCCATGTCAAGGCTTGCACTGTCATACTTGAGGCCGTGGCCTCACAAGATCTTTTGACACTCTTTCTTTATCATGGCCGGATCGCACAATGATATCAACGTGCTTCAACGCTCTTCGGTGTTTGTAACGCTTGCCGAAGGCAACTGCCCGCCGGTGAATGTTAACATCAACGGCCACAACTACAACAAAGGATACTACCTAGCTGACGGTACCTATCCTCAGTGGACTAGTACTGTGAAGACAATCTTCAACCCCGTAGGAGAGAAGAGGAGGAGATTTGCACAAGAGTAAGAGAGTGCTAGGAAGGATGTGGAGCGTGCCTTTGGTCTCTGCAATCTCGATGGGGCATCGTGCGATATCCTGCTAGAACTTGGAGCACCAAGAAGTTGTGGGAGGTGATAACTTCTTGTGTGATCATGCGCAATATGATCATAGAGGATGAGCACCCGGAACGTATTTACGACCAAGGGTTTCAGTTTCAGGATGACAATGTTGTGCGTGAGCATGGAGGAGCGGCAATGTTTGCACAGTTCACCCAATTTCATCATCAAATCCGTGATTGGAAAACTCGCGTTCGGCTGCAAGATGTGTTGAAATATATTGCCCACCTCCCTCCATCAGTTCGGACTTTTGGATATAGCTCCAAAGGAGCATAGACGTGAGCGGGAGTGTTGGAGTATATGTCCGGCCCTCTCCCTAAGATCGGTCTGATGGATGAACTGGTTAGGTGTATAAACTTACAACCAACAGGTTCAGGGTTCAAAACCCAGTAAACGCAATAAATAATTGCGGCCTGCCCCCGCTTCCGCTGTCCACGTCATATAGCTCCAAATGAGCATAGACGTGAGGGGGAGTGTTGGAGTATAATGTCCGGCCCTCTCTCTCAGACCGGTCTTTTGGTTGCATTGGCTAGAGCATGCACTTCTATAAGATGAATTGGTTGAGCATATATGGGCTCATGTTGACAACCAATAGATGTATCTTTTTTAAATATAATTTGGGACAATTTAATTTTTATTTGAATTGTAAATAATGATATATTTATGTTTAGCTTACGGACTATGCTGTATTTGTTTGCTTGTAAAACTATGTAAAATGTTTGTATTTTGCTTGAATTATGATTGAAAAACCACAGCAAGCCGACCGCGAGGGCAGAAATGGGCCTGCGCGTTGACCGCACTAACGACTCAAATAAAAAAAGACGAACGGCCGACCCAAACAAAAAAAAAAACGAAAAAAAGAACGTTCCTTTAGGGTCAGCGTGTTGGGTTGCTCTAGTAACGGCTGGAGCTCTTTCTCAGGGGCGTCTGTTCCCACCCCGGGTGAGCCAAGGCTAATCCTCGCCGCCGCACGTGGTTTCGCCTACCCGGCGGGCGTGGACGCACACAAGATTGAGACTCTCCCAACGAACTCGCCCGGCAGGCGCGCGCCCCTCGCCGCTCCCTCTCCACGCGCGCACCCGCCCGCGCCGCGCCGCTCCCGCCCACCGCCTGCATGCGGCCAGCTCCAAAGCGCCGTGCGTCCCAGCTCCAGATACGGCCAGTGAGGCGAGTGATCGATGAGGCCATGCATGGCTTCACCTCCGGGCGGTCGTCGCCTCCTGCGCGCGCACCTTCCACGAAGCTTCCTACTAACTAAATTCGTACCCACAGGGAGTATTACGCACGAACAAACAATCCGAAAAAGTGCATACTTGTTGTCTGGCTGGCTGGACCTGGATTGCTAATTACTTCCGTGGCAAATGTGTACGTATCTGGTAGGATCAATGCGTGGTCGATTCGCCAGCTAGCCAGGGTGCGTGTGTGTGGGTGGGTTAAGGAAAATGTTATCTGCTGTTTTCTCTGCCTCGGTGGGCGACCTGTTTTCACCGTAGCACCGTGCGTGCATGCAACTGCCCGTAATTAAGTAAGCTCCTTGACGGACGAGTTTCTCGTTAATTAAGGGCATCTCCGATGTTGACCCATAAATCAGACACCACATTCACCCGCAGACAAGGGACCAGTCTATGATACTGATACGGTAGCCGGTCATCCAACTGTAGCCACATACAATCCAAACCGAATTTCAACTGACCGGGTGAATCACATGCAAACCCGGCATTTTCATCTAATCTATTTACATTCGGACATATTTCAACTAGACTATATCGGACAATGCCAGGCTATCTAACCTAGTCTATCGCGGCCGCGGCGAAATCCCATTCCCATGGCATGTCTTTCCCATGTCCGGCAGCAAGCTCGCCGGACCGCCATGCGCCTCGAAGGGATATGCTTCATCGGAAGGGGAGCCGTGAAGCACGGATCAAGATTGGTTTTGGGGGCGGTTGGAACATGCTTACTGTGGCCTACGCCCCCGCGAAGCAGGCAAAGTCATCGCCTATGATAGGCCGACAAGACGATGGCGGTGGCCTTCATGAGACCCAAGCGGCGGCCTCCCGTGGCATACTATTCCTTGCTATCGGCGGCGGTGGCAGGCGTGGCCGACGCAGAGTTGGCGAGGTCCTTGTCGGTGCCCCAGTCAACTTCCTCCGCCACCGCGTCAATCTCTGCAACATGGCTTCTTTCTTCGCCGATCGGACGCATTGCCGCCATCGCTCGCGGAAGATTGCCGGGAGATGGCATTGCCCGGCCTGGAGGGGCGATGACGTCATGGCAATGGCGGTGGCGTCGGTCTGGAGAGCTTGTCGGCAAGCCAGACTGTATCGGCTGGCTCGTCGGGCCACCCAGCCGGCTGCAATGCCAGAGATCTTCTTATTCTGCTCACCGGAGAGGCCGGCCCACAGGGCTCTCGAGCCGGATGCCATGGCGGGTGAGGTGCAAGGAGGAGATGGGGAGCGAAGGTGTGGTGTGGTTGCCTGACACCTGGCCACATGTGGATGCGAGGCGCCAACCGGGGAGGTGTTTTATGTCGGTCGGCACAAGGACGGAAATGTAGCGCTCGGGGCGCCAGAGTAGGTTCCTCGGCACACACGTTGATTTAATGGAGGTAGGCGGGCAGACGGATATCGTTTCATGCAAGGAGAAGGCGCATGCAGCGGGCGGCGCTCGCAGCCGGAGGTTTTTTTTGGTGTGCCAGGGTTGAAGGGTGCTTACGTGGCAGCAGTCCGGACTCCCGCAAAGCTCCCCCTCTCCGGCGGTTTGTTTCCTGTTTACGAGAAAAAAAAGACGTCTGGACTGGTCTACGTTGGATGACAACACATGTCCGAACGGATGCGGACGGTCCACGCTGGAGATGCCCTAACTTTTTTGTTTTTTGAGTTGGTCCTTCACTATTTGTCATGAGAGAGAGGGGGAGACCAATTAGTGACAAATTTTGTACTGCAATAGTTGAGACAAACAGACCAAATATGTGGCCGGTCAGTTAGCCAGGCTTGACTGGATCTTTGGGATGGAGTAAGAGTAACAGCTGAGACAAACAGAACAAATATCTATCTAACTGTTCACCCCTGGTGGCACGGCATGCATGCGTGCATGTGCCGGCTGCAGACGTTGCGGGTTCAAACACAATGTGACCACAAGAAATTTCACCCCAAGATAAGATCATACGTACTTTCGTTCTGCCAAGCATGTCTGCTAGCTTCTCCCCCTTTTATTTTGCCATGAAATATATTCTGCCGAGCATGTTGCACGCAGCAGGGATATACTTATATTTGATCTGATTTCCAAGCATCGATCCTTTTCTAAACACTCCTAGTCCAAATCAATTTTCCAAGCAATCCTGGTCCCAATCATTTCCTAAACACTGGTCGTAATCTCAATAAAAATGTGCTCACTACAATATTCGCAGAGAGGAAAGAATAAAAGCATGTCTTTCTTTTTTCGGGTGGATGGAGGGAATAAACCATGTCTTGGATACATAGGTGTAGGCTATGGAGTGGATTTCGGCGTCGATCTGATCTGACCAGCTGCTAGCTAGCCTAGCCGAGAGAGATTAAACCCTAATTAAAGAATATCCGATTGGCGATCCACTGGATCGACGACGCGCCATTCGCCAAAGAATGTCAATGCTTTGGTAAGCGTTTTTTTTAAGTCTCTACATGCTAATCACGATCGTCGTAGTATAGTTCAGATAAACAATTGAGTAAACGGGGTCGCCGCAGCTGGTAACCGAGAACCACAGCGCGACGTGATCGAGCCTCAACAGGCTCTTCTTTTCTTTATCTCTCTCTTTCCCTTGAAAATGGACCAACTCCCCCTTAGAAAAAGCTTAGAAACCCAACTACGTATGATCAGCCAGCCCTGACACAAAAGAAGCAACTAAAACTCCCTCCGTCCCACAATATATGATCGTTTTTCAGCTTGAGAAACGATCATATATTGCGTGACGGAGGGAGCAGAAGATACGATTCGATTGTTAACATGCATAGATCCACAAACAAAACTTAAATCCACCATGAGTGCATGACCACTTCACGTTCACAGGAAAAGACTACAATTGATAGTGCAATGCCGAAGTCTGGTCGTCGTGACCACGTGGACATGATAAAGGAAAAACGTCGTCCTTGTGGGTCAATAGTGATGAAAAAAACATTCTACGAGGCAAGGAATTACTTGCTAAGGAAAATGCCACTGGCGGTGGAAGGGCCATTGCCACCATCATAAAAATATACACCATTATGGGGGAAATGTAGGCGACATCTGACGTGGGAAGATCTCATTTCTAAGATCCATCTTGGTTATATCGTTTCCAAGCATTCGATGTCGTGTATCCTCGGAATCGCACTAAAAAGGTGACGATGCTACTTCGTGGACGCTATCGGCGCTTCTCCCACCAATCATAGACCGTACCCTTGGCACGCCAATAGGGCCTGGGGGAGGGGTTGCGGTGGTGGTGTTCCACATGGATCGTGGATCACGTCTCCGCCATGTAGATCCAGCCGTCGAAGGTGGGAGGAGGTCTCGGAAAGCCATTGGCCGAAGCGGCACACTGAGGTTGAAAGTATGTCGATAGTAGTAACATTGTCATGACAAAATGTAATCGAGCCTACGCAACCCCCCCCCCCCTACCGCCTATCTTACTCCAAAACCGAAATCGAGCCATGACCGCCAAGCAATTAAGGAACTTTACCTCTTCGCTCGCCAAAAAGATCTGGCGATAACACAACTTGCAAGCCGTCATCCAGAGCACGCCGACACCCCTCTCGCCACGGTTCACAAACCATCAAGCGAAAAACTCGGCATACTCCATCCGTCTCATAATACGTGGCGGCGCACGAGACGTCGCGCAAATGGCCAACAAGAACAGGCGCCACTGCTTGGAAAGGTAGAAAAGCCAGAAACCCAAATTCCCTATTTTCTTATAGAAGTGGTTTAGATTTATTAATTATTATGGCATCCCATTCCCATCAGCGGTGCAGGTACGAGGGGCAAACGGTGGGGGCCGTTTGTCCGGTCCGCCGCCACGCGCCTTACAAAAAGGAAAGGCCAGCAGGCGACCCAGTCCCCAGTTCCCCACCCCCGCCCCCGCAACTGCGAGCTTCTCCCTCCCTCCCTCCCTCATCATCCCCCATCTCCATCCCGCACGCGCTGGCTGCTGGCTGCCTATCCGCTGTTTATCCCTCCCCGTGTGCCGAGCCGAGCCGTGCCCGTGGCCCCCCTCCTCTCCTATCCGCTC
>NC_041382.1:59085839-59100327 GCF_002162155.2 Triticum dicoccoides | reverse complement strand
TCCCCGGCGGCGACTCCCCCAACAAGGTACGCCCCCTCCCAAGAGATCCCTCTTTCTCGCCCCCACATTGGTTTGTTAGCTAGCACCGGGATTCTCGCCTCTCGTCCGCCCGGGACAAGAATGGGCAGGGAGCCCTCTCTTGCCCGGCCGGCCGGCTTGCGTGTTGATCTCCCTGCACGTGCAACATTCCATCAGCAGAGTCTTGCATCCTCGTCTCGCCCAGTTCCGCCTGAGGAAAGGGAACGAAATGACGCCATGGAGCTTTCCAAGGTTGGGGGCTGAGGTTTCTCTCTCGCGCGCCATTCGTTTTGCCCCTGTTCCCTTCCCAGTGCCTCCGCAGATGCTGCACGAAATCTTCATCCTTTCTTGGTTAATCTCCGTGGCCTGTGTTTTTCAGCACTTCTGACATCAAAATTCTCTAAATTCTTCCCAAGGCTTACATCATAGCGCCGGGCGCAAAATATCCGCCTGAGGTTTCAAGCGTCCTAGCGCGCGGCATGCTTCGTGAACCACGCCAGTATCCGGAGACGTTTAACGGCGAGATCCGATTGCTGACGTTTCGCCCCGAAGCAGTAACCACTGAAATTAATTACCCGCCATAAATGCATAAAGGTTTCGGCAGGCAGCTTCCAGGAAGCTGCAGTCGATGAAGCTTGCACGTTCCCGATTTGATTTCAGTTTCCAAGCCGTGAATGAGAAGCGTTATTATATATATGGTCAAATTAATCCAGCAGCATTTGTCCTGCTCCTCCTCCACCCTTGCCTGACCTGTCTCATGCTACCTGTGTTGGGTGCTGAATTGTCCGGTTCCACCACATCTTAAATTGTTCAAAAATGGCAGGTCTTTGGAGACTGGCTTGAGGGCGCCTAGGAGAGACTGACCTGGAGGATGTACAAGGCAAGGAGGCAAGCCTCACTCAAAGTGCGGCGACGGGTCGGGAAGTATGAGCTCGGGCGGACGATCGGGGAAGGGACGTTCGCCAAGGTCCGGTTTGCAAAGGACACCGAGTCCGGGGATCCTGTCGCCATCAAGATCCTTGACAAGGCCAAGGTTCAGAAGCACGGGTTGGTCGAGCAGGTCAGATCATTTTCTGATAAATTTCCTTTGCATGACTGCTCTGTTTCCTAGATATTTCACAACATATTGAAAGTTCCCTGCCTCATGCTTTCTACTAGAACTGAGCTGTCGTTATGCACAGAAATAACTGCTCCTGTATTTCATTCTAAATATAGTCAAGAAAGGGGGCTAGTTTACGGGCTTATGCTCTACCTTGATGTTGACGCCGCTCTGAAATCTTTTGGCAGATTAGACGAGAAATCTGTACGATGAAGCTGATACAGCACCCCAATGTTGTCCGCCTGCATGAGGTAAAGACTAAAGACCAGCCTTTGGAATTTTGTTTTAAGTATGATATCCCCTACCCACATTAGAAATATGTACATCCAATTCTGCAGTCGATAACTAACTATTTCGACTCCAATATAACAGGTGATGGGAAGCAAGGCAAGAATTTTCATCGTTCTGGAATATGTCACGGGTGGAGAGCTCCATGATATCATCGTTAGTACTACTACTGCATCTCTTGTTTCATATTTCTCTGTGATGGGAGGTTAGCAGCACACCAGTTGCTTGAAACCTTGTAATCTTATATTATTACACTATGGCTTTTTCTTTACGTTCGCCTTTATTGATTTCCACTAACTTCATATTCAGGCTGCCCGTGGAAGCTTGAAGGAGGATGAAGCCCGCAGATACTTTCAGCAATTGATCAACGCTGTTGATTATTGCCATAGCAGGGGTGTATACCACCGAGATCTGAAGGTACATCGCCAACCACTCAACCCCTCGGTTCCAATTTATGTATCTGGTTTAGCAAAACATGAAACTGACAAATGGATGTTTTATGTGTGCCAGCTAGAGAATTTGTTGCTTGATACTGCTGGGAACCTCAAAGTCTCAGACTTTGGCTTAAGTGCGATATCTGAGCAGGCGAAGGTAATAACACATTTTACAATCATAAAGATCACACGAGTCATTGCATTTCTGTAGTTTTTGTTCATGTCATTTAACTTATTAAACTGTAACCTCCGATTACTTCAACTCAACAGGCTGATGGGTTACTACATACTACATGTGGGACACCTAACTATGTTGCTCCCGAGGTAACAGCTTCTTCTACATTTGCATTGATTTTGTTTTAACCAGGAATGAACATGCCTATAATCTAATGGTACCCAATATCCAGGTTATCGAAGATAAGGGCTATAATGGTGCGCTTGCAGACCTTTGGTCTTGTGGGGTAATTCTTTTTGTGATGCTTGCTGGGTATCTGCCTTTTGAGGATGACAACGTCTCAGCCCTTTATAAAAAGGTAAGACAGAAGGAATAAGAAAATACATAAATGCCAATATTACTGGATGTATATTTGCATTTACCCTCTTTCTCTTGACAGATCTCTGGAGCTCAGTTTACTTGTCCCTCGTGGTTTTCTGATGGAGCTAAAAAGCTGATTCCCAGGATTCTGGATCCCAGTCCTTCTACTGTAAGCCTTTTTACTTCACATTCCATTTCAGAAATTTGAAATTAGGCAGCCAAAAGGTCAACAGAACTGCTCCCACCCATGCAACACAAGTGGTGGCTCTGCACTTTTTTGGTCTATGACTACATTACTTATGGAGTTGTTTCTTACTCGGTTCCTCATTGTCGTTGACCAGCGGATAACTATCCCTCAACTATTAAAAGATCCATGGTTCAAAAAAGGGTACAAGTCACCTGTTTTTTATGAGAAATATCAAACTAGTTTGGCTGATGTTGATGCTGCTTTCGGAGACTCAGAAGTGAGTTAATCGATCTTGTTTTCACTGGAAAAGCCGCCTTTATGGCTGAGATAATATTACTAAAATGGATGGTTACTGTGATTGCCAGGAAAAACAAGTTAAGGAGGAAATCGAAGGGCAGCCAGCTTCGATGAACGCATTTGAGTTGATATCACTGAATAAGGGACTGAAGCTAGATAATTTTTTTGAAGCTGATAAGGTTAGGAACTGTTGCAGCATTTTGTCCCATAAATCTCTTTACAACATCTATATATTTGTCGCAATTTTTCACACCATGCAACTGCAGTCAGCTAAAATTTGTTAACCAATGACAGAAGTACAGAAGAGAAACAAGATTTACATCGCAATGTCCTCCTGAAGAAATCATCGGTCGGATAGAAGAAGCTGCTAAGCCACTTGGCTTTGACATCCAAAAGAAGAACTACAAGGTAATGCCAAGCATCCTCCCATGGATACGACTTTTAACATAGGTTGTGTGAAATTTGAAGTATCTGAATATGAGTAACTGAGACTGTCCTTGTCATCCCCATGACTTAACCTTTCATTTTATATCTTGTTCTTTCTAGATGCAAATGAAGAACCTAGAAGCAGGAAGAAAAGGAAACCTAAATGTTGCAACTGAGGTTAGAATAAAACACAGCAGTTTGAGAAATGTCTTTCATAACGTAATGCAATTATTGATCAAGGCTGACATTTCTAGGTCTTCCAAGTGGCTCCATCTTTGTTTGTTGTTGAGCTGAAAAAGGCAAAAGGAGATACTCTGGAATTTCAGAAGGTACTGCTCTTGAATATTGTGGTTCTTTAGCTGTTTTACTCATTTCACTAGGAAATTAAGATGTACGGTAGCTTCTTTCCTGAAGCTTTTCTATTCTATACAAGCGCCCATGAAGGACTAAAAAGGGCAGCCCGGTGCATGTAGCTCCCGCTTGCGCAGGGTCGGGGAAGGGTCCGACCACTTTGGGTCTATAGTACGCAGCCTTTCCCTACATTTCTGTAAGAGGCTGTTTCCAGGACTTGAACCCGTGACCTCATGGTCACAAGGCAGCAGCTTTACCACTAAGCGCCCATGAAGGACTACACACACATAATTTAAGCAAGCGACTTAGAACACAATCAAGTACTCCCTCCGTCCTAAAATAAGTGACTCAACTTTGTACTAGCTTTGTACAAAGTTGAGTCACTTATTTTGGGACGGAGGGAGTACCCAACAAAGAAGAATGTCTTTTTTTAACCTTGAGTTTATTCTTGTAGCTGCAAATCAGTTTATATCCAATGGGTAAACCTAACTGACTCGGCATTAATTGTTTGCAGTTCTATAAAACACTCTCTGCGCAGATAAAGGATGTTGTTTGGGTTTGCGAGAGTGAGGTTGAAGAAAGAGGCTCCACATAAGGCAGCTGCAGAGTGTCTTTCTCAGGAAGTAGTATTTTAGGTTCTCATGTATATAGTTGTCCTTTGTTCCTTGTAGATTCGTCCGGTGCTCAATGTATATAGAGCTTTAGGCTGGTTCATGACTTCGTGGTCTAGAAGCAGATGAAATATATACCAGTAGGTTCAAGTGCCTCTCTTTTTTCCCTTGAAGAAGGAAAGGTTAAAATTTTGTCTGTGTAGCATCGAAGTGTACTGATATCAAGATAAAAAAGAATGAACATGGGAGGACAAGAACAGGCAATCGGGACTGATTTATTCTCATCTCTCAATGAGGCTAATACGGTGAACAAGGTATGCCATCTGGATAAAGCAAGCAAGCATCAGGTTTCAGACACCAACGCAACTCAACCAGCGAAGTCCAGCTACTGCCTCAAGCTGCAACTTGTTCCCTCAGGTTTTCTGCTGACTGCACGCCGACATTGTCCTTATCTCCTGAACTCTCTGAATTTGAGGCCTTGGGAGCGTCTGCGTTCTTGAGATCTTCCAGGATGCTTGCGCTCCATTCAGAAAGCTGCTTCACAGATGCCTCATCTGTAAAAGACAAACAATCTGCCTCTCAATCTATTCACAAGAAATTTCGACAGTTATTTACATAGAAGAAAGACAGGGAAGAGTGCAAACCAAGCCTGGGGACAGTGTGACCCTGGGGGTGCCTTATGATGAGAGGGCCAGCAAAGGCAGAAGCCAGCTCCTCGGAAGGTACTTTGAGCCAGTCTTTCTCTCCAATGAAATGTACAGATTTCGCCTTGATCGGGTCCTTGTAGGCCACATCGCAGATGCTTGGGTCCCTGAATTTGCTCCCGGATACTGACACCATGAACTTAATTGGTGGGTGATCATTCAGCACCTTGCCCTACATCATTCAACCTAGTCAGAATCCACATGGAACCAGAAGCAGACACATGGTTTGGAGGACATCTTCCTCTGAGAACCATATTTCCTGCCTAAATTTCCATGTCCTAGTAAATACTTATTAGAATTGTTAATTTATAGACAGATCTAAGCCTGTATCAACATGTTCTGCATAAGATTATGATATCTTTGGCATATGCTCTTGAAGAATAACTTCCTCTTTCCTAGAGTGTGGCATGTGACGCTGCTAAATTTATCAAAATTTACTATTCTGTCAGGATGGACAGGAGTTTCCTATTGATAAAGGGGCCAAAAAACTCTCAACCACTAACTGAATTGCTAGATCGCGGGGACTCTGTTGTTTAATAATGGTAGTTGGATCTCACAGTTCATTTATCAATATTTACTTGCAGATCCAATCCATTGTTTCTGGCTCCTTTGTATATCTCTGGAACTTAACTCGAGGACTCAAAGTTTGCAGAATCTGAGAGTTCAAAAGGAGTACCTGTGCTTGGTAGCCTATCAAAAGGGCTGAAAGTGTTGCGCCCTGGAAGGAAAGAGAAGTTAATAGATGAAGCAAAACATACTACAAGTAGGTTTTCAACACAGAAAATCCTGTGTTGCTCAGGAATTAATATCATAAGCACCCCCCAAACAGTAGTTATTTTGAAGGTTTCCTTTACCTGGGAGAATCCAAGCAGACCGTCGAAAGGCCCGTTTTTCACCATGTAATCACACAGATAGGCAATGCACTCGTCTAAATTTGTGTATTCGGTGAAATCCTGCAGTAGGAACACATGAATGATGCTAGCTGGAAACCAAACTGAAGCCTGGAAGAAGTGCTGATTTCAGTCCTGGTTTCTACTGAAAAAGATACCTTGTCGAACTGAAACCACTCAAAGTATGGTGGGGGGAATATGCCCTCGATGTCCGACTTCCCCCCAGCTGGGAACTGGCCATCAGGGAAGACCTGAAAAACCCAGCAGAATTGAACTTGGGATTAAACCAGAGCAAAAGGCAAAAAGCGCTTAAACAGGATCTATCATCGAGTCGAGGGAAGAAACCGTGTCAAACTGCTGGAGGATGGAAGGGTGCCATTTGCTGATCTGCTTCTTCAGGAAACCCCCACTTGTCCGAAAGCCGTGGAGGCAGAGCACCTTGAGCTTCTTCTCCTGCTCCATGTGTGTGTGCGTGTGTTCCACTCTTGCACAAGCACAGAGAATTCCAGGCCTTAAGAGGACCATGAGCACGGTGGTAGTTGCTACCTACTACTCCTCACAGGCACAGGCTGCAACGTTGCTATCATCCAGCGATTGTTGGTTGCAACCTACCCAGCAGCACATTTAAGCCTGATACTTTTCTGTGAAGGCTAAATTTACATTTCAAATTTCATCCAGCATCACATACATCAATTGTATCTTCATCTGCCATTCACAAGCGAAAACAGGCATTTCAAATTTCATCCAGCATCACATACATCAATTGTATCTTCATCTGCCATTCACAAGCGAAAACAGGCACCAAAGCACAGGATAACACCTGTAAAATTAATAAAGAGTTGAAGAATTACGAAACACCGGCTTTCCATTGATACTAGAAGAGTCAAGCAGAAGTTGATGGAAAAATATACTACAAACGGGCGCAACAGCAATCAGGATACACCAGGGAGGACACAAGTTCACATAAAACACAAGAGGTCTGGAAACACACTGGAGAACATAGCAGGAATTGCGTCGTCCGATCCGTTTTAGCAGCTACAGCTAGGTAGGATGCTTAACTGGAAATCGATCAAATAAGAGTTGCATCTTAAACTAATATGCAATGCACAATTCTCCTCCTGTCTTGGGAGCACGGTTGGGTGCTCATTTGGCCATCATGACCTTGACAAACTCCTCATAGTTGATCTGGCCATCACCGTCGACGTCGGCTTCACGGATCATCTCGTCCACCTCCTCGTCGGTGAGCTTCTCGCCGAGGTTCGTCATGACGTGGCGGAGCTCAGCAGCAGAGATGAAGCCGTTTTGGTCCTTGTCGAACACCCTGAAGGCCTCCTTGAGCTCCTCCTCTGAGTCGGTATCCTTCATCTTGCGGGCCATCAGGTTGAGGAACTCTGGGAAGTCAATGGTGCCGTTGCCATCAGCGTCGACTTCATTGATCATGTCCTGGAGCTCAGCCTCCGTTGGGTTCTGCCCCAGCGAACGCATGACTGTTCCCAGCTCCTTGGTGGTGATGCAACCTGTAAGAGATAGATACAATCAACTCCAGGATCAAACACAGCGTGTTGGCCATGCATAAAACAAATTAAATCTTCTTTAACAAATGGAAAAGATTATTGTTCACTACACATCAAATCAGGACAGATCAACTTCTGAAAAAAAAAAGGAAAAACAATGTTCTTATTGCCATTAATGAGCTTGAAAGCAGTAAAGAAGATCTCCAAGCAGGGTACTAAGACGCTAAATCGAAACATATTTGTACAATACTGAGAATATCTTGCATAAGTACAGTATTGAGAATATCTTGCATTAATTCAGCTGGAAGGTGCGTATCTAGATTTATCCCAGGTGATTACAAGCCCACAGAATAACATCAAAACAAATTACCGCAACAATAACTTCGCTGTGAAGCGTTCGAGACGAGATACTTCTACGCGGTTACTAACCAACTTCTACATTACACGAGTACTGTGAAACCTCAACAAATCAGGGAACTACTAAAATGTTATCGGCTTGCAACTAGTCCAGCACAAGGATTTTCAACTACAGTAGGATCATCGGTATTCAGACAAACTTGACCACCACATGGCACATCATCCAAAGCAAAATCGCAAAATTACTTAAATTTCCTACATAGCATCATCAAACGTTCATAGAATTTCCCTGTAAAACTAGATGGCGGGATTTCTCTGTACAAGGATCTCTACATGAATTTAACCACCTAAACCGAACGAAGTGCAGTAAAGATCAAGCTACAGCGACAGTCCACGGTCAACAACCACGACTCGTTCAGGCTTAGCTGTTCTGGAAGCAACAGTGGGCGCGATCGCGACGCGATCCGGAAAATAAATAAAACCTAGACGGCGACGAGACGTCGCCGTCACGAAATGGTCAACCGGGAAGATAAGCGTCGCGTGCACATCATCGTCGACTCGCCACTAGGCGCGCGCACGACAGCGACGCGGTTCCGCCAGCGGCCAGGCCCAGATCCGGGCCGGATCTACCTCCCGACGGCGCGAATTCGACGCGCAGCAGGGGCGGGGGCAATGCGCACCGCGCGCGCGGCGGCGAGCGTCGCGCGAAGGAGAGATCCGGGGGACGGGAGGCGGAAGGGAGGGGGAGGGACGCGCTCACCATCTCCGTCCTTGTCGAAGAGGCTGAAGGCCTCCTTGAACTCGGCGATCTGGTCGTCGGTGAGCTGATCCGCCATGCCGCCGGCGCGGTGGTGGACCGGTGGATCGGGCGGGAGGCGGCGAGCACGGTCGGGGCGCAGGCGCGGACGAGGATGGGCGCGGCGGACGCGAGAGCAAACAGAGAGAGGCCGGGAGCGTTCTGTGGCGTGGCGTCCGGTGGAATTTTCCCGGCCGGATTTATACAACGCCCCACCGTCAGCTCCGCTAAACGCGGCCGTTAGCGTCCGCGCGCCGGATTCCCCAAACTGCCCCTCTGCCGCCCTCCCGTCCCGTGACGCTCTTGTTGTTTATCACTGCTAGCTCCAGAGAAAATAAGATGGCCAGCTCCAACAATTTGCTAGTAGATGGTATGCCACTTGTGGTTTCTAATGCACATTTTGGAGTGCTTTGGTAGGTGCAGGGCACGAATTCATGGAATAGTCATGCGTTACCTAGCTTGAGAAAATAATGCAACTTGTTTTGTGGCTGGGCTCTCGAGTCGGGTCATCTGGACATCAACACGGTTGTCTGATGGTTTTATGTATGTGCAATTGGGCCTTCTTCATCTTATATCATGCTCTAACACGTACAGTAGTAGTGTACCAATGTCAAAAGTACATGAAACATGTCGATATTTATCTTTTTTTCCGGGAAATATTTATCTCTACTTGCCTAGGACAGCATTAATGGTGTAGTATGCTATGTTGTCAGGCACTACAGGTCATAGAAAGAGTGACATGAGATAGGTCATGGACTGGTAGGGTAGATGAAGACTCGATTTAATGGATTAGTTCATGAGTGTGTCGCGCGTGTGTTATGTGGTCTGTTGCTCAGCATAAGACGCGTGGATGTGCAAGGGTGTCGAAAACAATTTTCTTTTTATATCCTTATGAGCTCCCCTCTATTTTTTCTCCCCACGAACATTCATCTATTTGTGCTTAAGCCGATATTAAGATTCAGTTGCATGTTCATGACACGAGGACAATGATTGACGTAATAGCATAGTATTTTTTTTGTGGAAACAAATACGCGGTTTCTACACAGTATTTCTCTTGACGGTCTATGGAATCCTTCCAGGTTGCTTTCACGCGTCTAAAAGTCTTCAAAAATTCCGCTTAGAAATGTATTCAAAGGTGTCCTTTTCTTAGCAAAGGATAAGAGGACAAATATATGTGCAACTCCATGGTATACCTTATGAAAAGTGTGAATAGTGAACAACATAGCGGATCAATCCCCACAAAACGAGGATGTATGGAAGATAAAAAGAGAAAAAATGCGAAAAGAAAATGATAAAACCATGTAAATTTGCAGATATACGGATCATGCTCTACCAGGGGCAATTTGGTAACACCGGGCGCTCCGTTAGGGCCAAAGGCCCGTGCATCTCTGTGGACGGGGCCGACACGTGGGGCCGCACAAGGAAGGAATTTCTCGATAATGCACTGTCCGCTGGCATCTTTCAAACAGGGGGGAAATGACGGGAATGCCCTCCACGCGGTTGGGACGCGGAGTGCACAGTTTCGCCAGTCGGTCCTCCAGCTTTTCAGGTTTCCGCTTATCGGGCTCGCCAGGACCGTGGGCCATTTGGCACCACGGCCGCTCGCTGTTGGGCCTTCAGGCTACAATCTTTCCATTAGGCCCTGGAAGTCGATCCCCTTTATTTAAGTTTTTCTAGCATTCGCTCAAAAAAAAATTCCTAGCAATTATAAACAGCAACGATTTTGTTGGGAGCAAGTTGAGCACCGTTAAAACAGGCATATGCACACTGACACGCTCCATAATCTTGTGTTACTCTGATTTTATTCTTGACAAGCGAAACCAGTCATCTCGACAAAAAAATGAACATGATCTCTATATGAATTACAGCTTTTTTATGCAAATTATGCACGATCCGATCGGCGCAGACATGAAGGGTGAAAATCCTCTCGCTCCTGTTCGGCGGCACTGGCTTCATGCGCTACGGTAAGCGCTATCGCTCGATGGCCTTGTAGAGGACGGTGGTGACATACTTGGACCGGAACCGGTGGGTGTGGCCGAGCGCCACCAGCGGCTGCGCGCCCCACCCCTTCTCGATGTAGAGGTGGTTCAGCACCACATGCCTTGGCCGCGCGCACTCCCGCTGCTCCGCGCTCCGCGAGTTGAGCACGCCGAGGTAGAGCTGCGCCGGCAGGGTGGGGGGCTCCTTGGCGAACTCCTTGTCCTCGGGGATCTGGAACCCGTAGCTCGAGTCCGGGGAGGGGGGCGCCATCAGCTCCGACACGCTCTCCACGCTTTCCGGCACAAAGTCCTGCATCAATTGCGATTGCATCACCGATGATCAAATGAATACCGTGAACATATATATACACCTTGATCAGTGTCAGGAATGGTGCTATATATGGTTGGTAATGGTAAGTAAGATCAGGAATAAATGAATACTCACATTGACGTCAAGAAGGTTCACGATGTTGCCCACGTTGTCGGTCTCACAGGGAAGATCGGGGAGGTATCTTCTTTCCCCGTCGACGATGAATCTGTACCGGTAAACTCCTGATGGAAGCTCTAATAAGATGGTGTGGTCTTTCCCAGATTTCTGAACGGTTTTCCTGCCATATAGGTTTGGCTCTGTCAGTATTTCAAGCATGTCATTTCATCAAGTTTCAGTTTTGGGGAGAAAAGGTCACTGCTGGTTGATGAGAATGTACTTTGATGTCCAGTGATCCCATGATCCTTCCACGAAGATACACTTGCCTCCATGAGGCCACACAAGCAAAGTAGGGATCCTCTTTGGAGGGGGGCCGTCGGAATCATCCTGATCACGCATCAGTATCTGGTTGAACACCGGAGGTGGCACATCTGAAGCTCTTTGCAGTGGAGTTACAGGGCTCTGCAATACAAGATATATCAAAGAATTCATAAGGATCATGTGTAAGAAGAGCTGTATATGCAGTCTCTTGTGGCAAATATGAGACCGAGGGGGGTAAAATCGAATGACAAGATAGTAGGCATTCAGACTTTTGGGTACCAAATATGCCACGAAATTTTCAGAACAGATGCTACTGACAGATATACAACCGTATTATTTTTTGAGCATTCGGATGCAACAAATTACTAATAGTAGTTCGATAATTAAACACATTAATGAAAGACACAAACAGCCAGTGGTTTTTCTTTTACAGTATCAGCTATCGTGCAAACACCAAAACTTGTCAGGTGTGGCTGGCTGGAGATTTCTAGTTGAAAGTCACTCGTCGGGGAAAGTGAAATCAAGCTGTTCAATATCTGAATCTCACCAAGGAAAATGTTCAATAAGTATTTTTTTTACCCCTCAACTCTGACCTGAACCAATCATTCATCTGTCAGACTGTCACAAATATGAAGTTTCAGACAGCACGTCTTCAGATAGACTGTCACAAATATGAAGTTTCAGACGGCACGTCTTCAGATAACAATGGAGGCTCACGGTGACGATAGACAGATAGCTAGGGGCTTAAATCAACCGTAGTCGTAATTATCACTTAACCGTAGCCGCTCTAATCGATCAATACCTTCGGGTTCATGGCGTGATCTCATCGGATCGAGCGAGAAGCGCAGTGCGGCATAAGGCGAGAGCCACGCCGTTGCATCGCACTGGGGATTTGGAGGCAAGAAGCTCGACGTGATTCGAAACCGGGCGCGGGATTCAGGGATGGATTTGATTGAATTACGTACGTATGCGTGCGTGATCGATCTGACTGACCTGGGGCACGAACATGCGCGGCGAGTGCGGCCGCGGGGGGCTTCCGGGCGAGGACGACCCTCCCCCACCCCCTCCTCCGGCGCCGCCACCGCCGCCGCCTCCCCTCACGCCCCCGACGTATCCCGTAGACGAAGAGCGCCGCACGTGGCCGCGGCCCTCGTCCATCTCGGCGTCCGCGATGTCCTCCAGCCTGCCGCTCGCGTTGCCCATCGACCGACCCTCCGGCCCCGGCGCGCGCGGGGCAGAGGAGGAGAGAAAGATCGGAGGCCAGGCCGGTCGGGGCGTGGCGGTGTGCCGTCTCTCCGCCGTGCCGCCGTGCGTGCGATCGCGGCAGAGAGAGAGAGGAGGGCGATCGAGGCGGAACTGCCGGCCCGGTCCGGCGCGGCGCGGTGCGGTGCTGCGACTGGGTTTGTTTGCCCGGGCAACGCACGAGCCCAGGCCCACGGCCCTGTTGCCCACACCCGTGCCAGCCAGGGCCCATTAGTTTCCCGTGCTCCATCAACAACAGTAATTCTCGCCACTAAAAAAACAGTAATTCTCAAAATAGGCTGTCGATGCTCGCAAAAAAAACAGGAGGCTGTCTCAAAAAAAAAACAGTACGCAATATCTTTCACAGGGGAAAAAAGAGGGCAATCGTGCATAAGCAATCGTCCCGTGGGAAATGATGCAAATCAGAGAGACCAAAGTTGATGCACAAGTGTTTTGCTGTCTTTTTTGCTAATGAAAATTTTCAATTGGCAAAATATACAATGTTTAGATAATTTTTTTGGGGTTTACCTGCTACAGAAGCAATAAGATGTTGCAAAATGCCTTTTCCCGCGAGCAACATATGCTCGTATGAGAGAATTAGGTAGCTAGGGTTTCGGAAGCATCCTCATCAGATGTACAATTGATCTGGGCAAAGCAACCTCACCAAACACGACTAGTAGATCACGGTACCTTCTTGCAACATGCGATCTGCGCCGCTTGCCAAAGCTGAAATCGTCCATCGATGAACAGGGGGAACAGTCAAAATCCCGGAGCTTCAAGTCATGGCAAAGGAATAGCGTGTCGCGGACGATATGGTGCGCGATAGGGCCACGTTTGAGGGGATGGGAGGGGGTGTTGTTTGCAGGCCGGGGCCTATGTTGGGGTGGTGGTGGCCGCAATCTCACCGAGGGCGAAAGGCAACTGCTCACGGGTGGTTCATGGTAGGGAAGGGGAGGGGGTGTTGCGTTGAAGCAGGACACTAATTGCAACGATCAGGCGATGGACACCTGCACGTGTCCATCTCACTGGGCCTGCGTCAGCCGGACGACGCTTAACGCCCACATTGAGAGTGGGTTTTCCAAGCCCAAGCACACTACCCCTTGTCCTCATCCTCCAACATTGCTTTAAGATTTCTGCTAGCTAATTAACTACATGATTTTATTTTCTTTCTCTCAAATAAAACAATATATGGACCTCAAACTTCGCGAATCAATGAACTTTAGAGCTATAATGTGTGGGGATTTTTGGGATAGCATAATACATAGAATGTTATTTTTTAATAAAGAATGTTATTTGGTATTTATGTTGCACTATAATGTTTTGTTGTCGTGCAAACTTTAAAGTTTATATGTTATTTTTATTTGAAAGAAACAAATCTGCACCAGATCTGGGCGAAGCACCCTCAACAAACACACCATGAGCGGCACGGTACCTGTTTGCAACATAGGATCCACATGTGCACCGGAGCAGAAATCGTCCATTGGGGGACAATTGAACCCCTGGAGTTTCGAGTCATGGCAAAGAAGAGCATGCCACGATGATATGGTGTGCCATCGAACCATGATTGGGGGAGGGGGGGTGAGGGGTACTGGGTGGTGGTGTTTGCGGGGCAGGGCTATGAACATTGCGATCGGGGTGGTGGTGGCTGACAACGATAGACGAAAGGTAACCATCCACGGCTCTCGCTTGCAGATGTTTCGCAGCTTGGGAGGGAGGGTGTGATGCGTCGAAGCAAGACACCAAAAGAGTGTTTGGTTGGGTTTTTACTTGGTTTTTTCAAAGCACTCTATAGTACTGCAGCGTGGGTCCAGCTTGCGCTCATTGAACGCCCCGATCCAACGGCCCGCGAGGTGGTTGATTTTGGGCTCGCATCGGCCGGACGACGCCTAGCGCCCGCCAAATCCTCCTCCATCTCGCCGCTCCCGCGGAGGCGAAAGGCAGCGGCGGCGGCGGCGGTTCCTGATCGGAGCGGCGGCGCGGCTGAGCAAAAGAGGCAGCGCTGCAGCCTGCAG
>NC_041382.1:59080153-59085565 GCF_002162155.2 Triticum dicoccoides | reverse complement strand
CAAGATCCGACATATCTATATGTTCTGTCTTCATTGCTGTTCCTCTTTGTGCCAGATCTGATGTATCTCTCCATTTATCTGCAGTTAGCGAATAGGAGCACCGAGCCGACGCATAGAAGCAGCAAGGCAGGCAGCCCATTTCTCCCTCAAAAATCAAAGGTATAACCCTGCTGCAGATAACAACCGGGTTTTGTTGTGCTTTTCTATGGTTTCATTGTGTGCATAAGAGAGCATACATTTGATTGCGTATGGGCAATGGGCATGCATTTGTTTTTGTTTATGGACAGTGAGCATATACATTTGAGTGTGCTATTTCAAGTTATATATCTACTGTATAGACCCTGAGAATGCTGTCTTGTTTGTTTTTGTTCAATTTTGCATTGTAGATGGACAACAAGCAAAAGAAGTTACTTCTCCTTTTGTTCAGCCCAGAAGAAAAGTAAAAAGGGAGCGGTGGTTGGATTCGACCGCCGCCCAAGCAGCCCTCACGAGCATTTCTAGTTTTCTACCCCAGAACCACAAACCTTAGTTACCAAGGGGGTCAAGAACATCGTCACACAGAATTTGAATCGATTCGAATCCGATGGGGTCTTCGAAGGACGATGTGGATCGCCTCTTCGCCTGCTTTAAATGCGGCATCTCCCCTCCCCGTAAGCTCCTTTTTCTAAATAAAATGGTGGTTTCCCTCGAATGTATCTCGACTTACTTGGTCGATTCGACTCGATTGGGATTCAGAGTCGGCATTCAGGGTGAGACCGCGTCAGCAGGGCAAGAAGTTGCGGGTCACGCCTGCGGCGGAGGGCGACGGTGGTGGAAGCAGTTCCACTTCTGCATCCACACGGAAAGCTGGGGGAAATGCGAGCGAGGTGACCTTTTTTCAGTTCGATCTTGTGGTTTAACTACAAGAAACATGAAAGAGAAAGGGAATTCATGTGACACCTTGTTCATTCCAGCATAGGGAGCCATCATCAGCCGCGATCAAATTCAGAAATCGAAAGCAGATGTCTCCAGTTGTGTTCTACGGTTCTCCGCAAGGTGTTCCAGTGAAAAAGCCAATGAGCCTCTTGAGGCTGCTTCGTGAAATCCACATTGACCTCAAGAAGCAAACTGATTTGGTCTCCAGGTGTCTAGTTCAGTCGATGTTAAATTCGCGTGTGGCAAATGAGCTCGTTTTGTTCTGAATGCTGTTCTTTTTGTGGGTATGTAGGGATGTTGTTTGGGCTACATTCCCTAGGCAAGATGAGGCAATAAGGTTCTCAAAGGAACATGCACACACCAAAGTCTTCATCTATCAAGATCACTTGAGCGGGCAAAGAAGATTCCTTGTGTCTACATATGACGAGTTCTGGAGAAGGTTGAGACCTTGTTACATTGTTGCCCTTTCTATTTCATAGATACCTTATAGCTTATATCTGTCTGTCTCATTCTGCTCGGTTGTTTCATTGCAACCTCCTGTTACTAGAGGGCAAAACAAGTTGGGCTCTCTGAATAAAATTGCATCCTCTGTTACTTTGTGCCATATTTGAATATTCGTCTTGTTTTCCTTAAATGGCCAATCATATCGATAATACCCATCCATTCTGCTCTGTGGTAACATCTCTTCCAGGTACAATAATATGGATCCACAGATTCGCCATCACTATGAAGTTATCCAGGAGGCAAGTCTCCATATCTTTGTCCTAAAAATGGTCATAAATTATATGTTGCATGGTAGCTACACAGAAAATTCTGTATATCACCTTAATTTCATGTTCTAGTTCCCTGTTATGATGGGGAGGATGCGCGGAAAGAGTCCGTAAGGACATAATTATCTCTGGCTTTTATAATTCCTAACTCATAAACTTGGTAAAGAAAAGCAGGTTATGCTTGCCTTAACTTTATTCAAACTGTGTGTTTTTTGTGCATTGTTTGCAAGCTGTCTTGCCAGGGATTAATACTCTCAATAGAGAAAAAAATATACTATTATGGTTTAAAGAATCAGTTTACATACATTAATGCTTGAATTTTACCACAAATTGTCACAACCTAGATATCGACTATAACATCTCTACTGATGCTACAGGGTTCACCTTGCCACATTTACTTTGATCTTGAGTTTAATGCAAAACTGAACCAGAAGAGAGATGCAGATGAAATGGTTGATACATTGGTTGCTGTCACATTCAGTGCCTTGCAGGACAAATATTCCATCGAAGGACAAGAAGAATGGATCATAGAATTAGACTCATCTAATGAAGGTGCCCCAGTTTGTTCCCCTTTGCATCTGTTTTAACCCTGGAAAATTGGTTGTAACTTTTAACTTAATGTGAGGATTATTCTCGCATAATTATTGAGTAGATGTGTACACTAGGCATGTTCGGAAATCACATAACTAAATTGTATGCAACCACTTCTTAGTAATGCTGAACTGAGGCATCATGGCTCTCAGCCTAATCATGTTGTGATGCACCTGTATTCTTCTCTCAAGGTGCAGGGCTTCTCCACAGAGAAATTTGAAAATTTAACATTGAGAGTACAAGAAAGAAGAAGACAGTACTATTACTAAGTAATTTGTCTAGGACAGGGCAAGCACAAGTTATAATCACGGTTCTAGAACAGCTGTAGTAAAATAAGTTGCAGATTTATATATTATCGGAGTGGATATGGTTAAAGCATTAGTTTGTTTTCATGCACTTAATGGATGCCTTTTCCAAGGTTTTTGAGTCGCCTAGCCAAGTCGAGTCGCCATGCCTCCGACTAGTGGCTCGCTGCGATTAGTCTGCGACTCGTCGTGATTAATCGCCCCAAGTCGCCCCAGGTGTTAAGAGGAGGAGGAGGAGGGGGAAGAGGTGCTGTTGCAGGCGGAGGAGAGGGAAGGCAGCTGCTTGGAGGATACTTCAGCTCGGAGAAGGCAGCAGCAGCTCGTAGGAGCAATGGAGGCGGCGATTCTGATGTGGGATGGGAGCACGCGTCTTGCTCCTCCTCTGTTTCGTGCTAGAGAGCTGGCCCAATAGGCCCATTATGCAACCCTAGCTTCCAAATAAAATCCCAACCGTCCATATGCTCTAATCTGGACCGTGCATCTGCTCTCCCATGTGCCTTTCTCCTTCGTCTCTTCTGTGCTTCTCCTCGTACAGGCGGCGCACTCTCCAGCTTTGTCTCCTCCTCCCCTCCCTCGAACTCTGGCCTGCTCACCTCCCCAGTCTTCCCTCCCTTGGCCTTGCTGAAGCAAGCCGCCCTGCTCTGAGGTCCTAGTCGCCCGACTAGTCGTCGACTAATCGTCGACTAGCCTACCAGCCGCGCGACTCGCTCCTCAAGCCAAGTCGCCTGCGCAAGCCAACCTCGCTCCAACGACTTGGCGATTAGTCGGCGATTAGTCGGCGACTCAAAAACCTTGGCCTTTTCCACCACAAACAAGTTATTCTACAAGCAAGGAGTTGCGAGAAGTAGAACAATGTGAAAGCAGATTGAAGTTGCCCCTTATTGATTATTATTCAAATTTGTTTGCACCAAAGATTTCCATGTATTTTTTAGTTTTCTTTGTTATAACTAAACTCTTGTCATGGTGAACTTGTATGCTGCTTAATGGTACTCACATGACAACTATTGTTGTTTGCTTAGAAAAGTTTTCGCGCCATTTGATCATTCGTATACCAAAGACTGCATTCAAGGATAACTCCCATGTTGGTGCATTTATCTCTGAGGTATTATTCAATCTCAATCTTTAGTTTTGCTGTTTTCTGTAAATTTATAAATTTCAGTTGCTGAATACCTTGTTATGCTGGTTATATTTATTTTTGTCAATTGCTACACAGCTTGCTGTACTGGTTAATATTCAAGCAAGCAACAATTCTAAATTTATACATTTTAGCAATGTTCTAAACAGTACTCCCTCCGTTCGGAATTACTTGTCGCAGAAATGGATGTATCTAGACGTATTTTAGTTCTAGATACATCCATTTCCGAGACAAGTAATTCCGAACGGAGGGAGTACATGGTAGAAGTACATATGCGAAACGTCTGTTTAATGTGTATTGTATTAGCAGTGAGCCACCAATAGAGCAAGCATAACATAGAACATAGTACTCAAACTATACTTGATAACTTATTTAATCAAAACCTCTTCTGTATCGAGGAAAAATTACAATCCTTTCATTCTTTCAGTAAGGGATTGAAAGCCCCTTGATAAACGGGTTCCATGTTATCTTCTAGAAAACATGGCTGTCACTGTTCAACAAGATAATTAAATAGTTGGATAGTGTGGTTTCTGTTTCCTTTTTTTGGGGGGGAGGGGATTCTAGAATATTTTTGTTGTGGCATGTGCATAGGTGGTAAAGCTGCTGCCTTGTGACCATGAGGTCATGGGTTCAAGTCCTGGAAACAGCCTCTTACAGAAATGTAGGGAAAGGCTGCATACTATAGACCCAAAGTGGTCGGACCCTTCCCTGGACCCTGCGCAAGCGGGAGCTACATGCACCAGGTTGCCCTTTTTTCATGTGCATAGGTGGTTAACACGAGTCAAAACAGTCAACAAAAGTCCGAGCAAGCTATCATGGGCCTAAGCAGGCCATCATGGTCAACAAGTCAAAGGAAGAGGGACAAAAAGAACAAATCGAAGATTAAGACCGAAGCAAAGAGCTCATTCGCCACATTTCAGGACTGGCAGCTAATAAATTCATTTTCTGTTTTCTTTTGTAATGAAAATATAGCACTGATGTTAGAAAAACAAAAGGAAAACTTCGAATTTAAATGGAGATTATATGCTTTCCAATACATGCTTAAGATGTTTTCTAGGCAATGGGTTTATGTTCTGAGAAATAGATTTTTTTGCATCCTTTGAGGTTCAAGGGTAGAGTTTGATTGTGTTGCATGTTCTATAACCTTGATAAACTGTATTGCTTCCTGTGGCTTCCAGAATGAAATATTATTCTTCTCCACAGATCTGCTCTCGGATTGCCGCTCAACGTGCAGCCAATCCCAACCTTGATAAACTGTATATTACAAAAGATAGCAGTGGCGCAGAACCTGCTGATCAGCTCTTTGTGGATACTGCTGTATACTCTCGTAATCGTTGCTTCCGTTTAGCCTTCTCGTCAAAGTCTGGGAAAAAATCATTTCTTGTGGCTACTGGACGTTTCAAATGTAAGAACATGGTAAGCAGCTCTTGACCACAGGCTCGTTTTATGCTAGACAAAAGATATGGTTTTAATGGATGACTTAATTGCAAAAAAACACCATAATTGTGTCTACTGAGTAAAAAAACCACCACTTTTTTTTTCAAAAATCAACCAGCATCCAAAAGTCTGTTTAGAGAAAACACGAATCACACGATTAAGCATCGATTGACGCTGAATCTGACCGGTGGGTGGGTCCCGCTATAAGTGATGATGTGGCAACCAAAACTCACACCGTTAGGTTGACGTAGGGTCCACC
>NC_041382.1:59069015-59080012 GCF_002162155.2 Triticum dicoccoides | reverse complement strand
GTTGCGGGAGATGCATGGAGCACACGCTGCGGTGTGGCTTGGGGCGAGCTGGTGTGTGTAATGTTGCTCGCCGCCCGTCTCCTGCTGCCCAATGGAGTGTAGAAATAGCGTGCTGCGGGGAAACAGGACGGTGTCCTGCTGGCCAGAGGGCGCGGCTCTGCCGTCGGAGATCTCGCAACAGCAGTTTGTCATGCTGGAAGCGAAGGGGAAGGTGGTGTGCCGGCTGCAGGGTGCTCCATCCCAATCATCTCCCTATTCTGGACCGGCGCGATCGGGATGGAGCACCCTGATCGGGATATAAACAATAATATTTTTAGAGAAGCTCTGAACTATGTGTTTACATGTACAAATTATGTGTAAAAGACTAGGTTTACAGGTACTAGGCCTTGTGACTTTTCTTTTAATAAAAGAGATGCATTCTGTACATGTAACAGAAGAGAAAAACTAGACCTACAGGGGCTAGTACCCTGCAGATTTCTTATTTAGAAATGGGAGAAAACTGTGAGATGCCCGCGGAGTCCAGGACCCGAAGGCGCGTGGGTAGGTGTGGACATGCACCTAGCCAAAATGAGTGACACTCGGTTCTCTTGTGTACATGTAACAAATCTGGAAATTCCATGAGAAAACTATTATCGCATTGTCAGTTAAAAATATAAAATGGCAATGCATTGCAGATGGTAAAATAAAGAATTTAGTATTATATCTGAATTTTGAAGCACTATTTCCAAATATGATGTAACTTAATGAGGTTCCATAAATGACCTGGGAATT
This sequence comes from Triticum dicoccoides, assembly GCF_002162155.2. Classification (NCBI taxonomy): domain Eukaryota; kingdom Viridiplantae; phylum Streptophyta; class Magnoliopsida; order Poales; family Poaceae; genus Triticum; species Triticum dicoccoides. The sequence goes on along the minus strand of NC_041382.1, from coordinate 59,079,241 downwards.
CATCCCAAACCAGCTTTTTAAAAATAGGCTGGTGCAGGCAGCTCTTTTTTGAAATCAAAATCGAGTATCAACTCATGCAACCTTCGAAATGTGTTTTGTGTCAACAGTTTTTAATATCTTTTGTTGAGGAATTTAAATGAATGCTGAAATGCAGTCGGCGATTAGATTTTTGTCTGCACTGCAGTCCCTATGTGCTTGCAGTCTTGCAGACAAATCAACTTGACAGGTGCAGGTTTTCATGTGATGGTGATGCTATACAGTCTCTGGTTCCCTTTTCCTGTCATAGCGTCATTATCTTTTACCCCTAATGTTACCCACTGTTGACCACATGCAAACTTGCGAGGTTTATCTCAATATTGCATCTGATAGGCTGATATGATGTTCTACTCGTTTACAGAATGACAAGGAACTATTCCTGGAGTCACTTATTTGCAGACTAGATGATGACTGCGATAAGCTTTTGATCTGCAAACTTGATTTGGAATGCAAGAAAGCATTACATTTTGACACTGAAGCCAGCGTTACACGAGTGAGTATTTGTGGTTTCATTACTGATGTATTTTTACTATGTTGAGTTTATATATGATTTTTTCTCTAATGTGCCATTCTTAGATTCAAGTAAAAAACTGCCGGGTTGCCATTGATACTTACCGAAGTGATTTTCCTCAAGCATATACTTACGGGAGATCTCCTTTTCCAGCTCTGGACGGTTTTATTGAATCTATAGCTTCCTTTGGAAGTGTCTCAGGTTTTTGGTTCTTCCTCACAGATATCCTTCTACTCCCTTCATCCAGAAATATGAGGCACATGATTTTGACCAGCAATTAGTCCAACTATATGTAGATTATCTGATACAAAATCGATATCGGTGAGAAGTGCTTTTATACTACGAACCATTGATGTTGATCTTGTATCACGCAATCCACATGCTACTGAACAAATTCTTAGCCAGAAATAAATCTTGAGAAGCGTTGCACCTTCCATTTCTGGATGGACTATTTTTGTTTGAGACAGTGGTTATTTTTCTAGCATACATTTATGTGTTATACAAGACTCAGTTTCAACAGGTTTGTCTGCCTCCGGCAGTCTATTTGAAATTCTGAAATGTGTGTTTGTGGGCAGTCCTGTCAAAGAACATGGTTCCACAATATGCCTATAGTACCCTGTTCTTCAGAATAAAAACCATTCAATGGCAATATAACCTGAGTGTATGCTGTCTAGTTGTGTGCTGCTGCTGCCTTGGTGCTGTATGAATACGGCACATTGTTACACTAGCATGCTGGCCATGCAAGTGACACTACCTTCAGTTGGAAATGTGTCTAACTAAGCCCCTCTACAGTAAAATAAAAAAGAATGGTTTCTGGTCATTAATCCTGAACTTTTGCTGCGCTGTTTCATTTGCTGAAGGCTTCACAGCATTGGTGTTTCCGCAGATAATGTTGTAATATATTTTTAGGAGATTATTTCTTATAGTATTCTTATTTAATTAATTTTATGCTGAAAGCAAATAAATGCTGCATTTTGGGAAATGCAAGTCTTACTCTTTCATCACTACTTAAACATTTATTTATTATTGCAGGGAAAATTCGATGCTGGTACTGGTTTTCCCAAGATGGTTTAATGATTTATAGCATGTCAAGGAGTAGATACTGTGAGCATATTGGAAGAGAGCATAAAAGCAATCATGGTAACATTTTACCGTTCTCTGTATATGACTTTCTTGCACAGCAGTGCATTACTTTGTTGATGCTGCTTGCAAATGTACCATAATCAGTTAGTTGAGAAAATACCATAAGTTTATACTGTACTTTATGTATGCTACTACAGTGTTGTTTGGATTTGTACCATCATGTGTTCACCCTTAATTTACTGTTAGCATTTTTGCAAGAACAAATGTATAATGGCCATGTGCTGCTGCAACAAATCTTTTGTGTTATGTTCTTTGCCTTTAGTATACAATATTTAACCAAATAATACTTGACATGTTTGTTAAGCATTACAATCATCTCATGTTGTGTTCATCTGCTAGTTCACTCTGCTGCAAAATCATCGTAAGTGCATATTATCATAATTTTCTGTTAATGAGGATGCTTGAAGTAGTTAGCCTATAATAGCTGCAATGAATTTTTTTGCAAAAAAGTATTCACAAACCCTACAGAGTTGATCAAAGTAGGAAACGTTAACTGCGTGTCGGTGACATGTTTTCAGTTTAGATGAATACTTGCAAGCAACATTGCCTGCACATGTAGGTGTGTTTTCTGAAGTTTGTCACTACTTCATGTTAGCATATTAGCTAATCACTAATCCTGACTGACGGTGCACCAGTTATGTACATTGTGGATTTCCAAAGAGCTGCGTATTACCAGAAGTGTTATGACCCTGATTGTCGAGGTAAGAAAGGAACACCGATTGTTCCAGTAACTCTCCTTTTTCACTATAATCGTTTCCTCTTAACACGAGTGCTTTGGAATGAACAGGGTACCGTTCTCCACTGCGTGCCGTACCCTTAGATGTGATTCCTGAGCTCACCACCTCCATAGCCGGATCAGCCCGGAGAGATTATCAAGGGAATGTTGTAGAATTCAATATGGAAGGCGGCGGAAACGATGCTAACTCTGTTATGGGGAGCGGGGAGGAGGAGGATCCTGATTGGTGGGAAGAAGCGGTGAAGTTTGCTGACAGTGTCGAGAATGTCGATCATGCTCCTCCTGCATCTTGTAACTTGGTTAGTAGTTTGTGTCGCTTCTCGCTTTTGCTGCCCCAAGTTGGTCGGTGGAAGTCATGATCCCTGATATGTGTGTGTATGCGCAGGAGGATGGCGGCTGTGATGATGCTGACTGGTGGACGGATGTGGAAAGGTTTATGGTGCAGATGGAATCACAGGGCGATGCATAGGAAGGGTTCTTGCAACCACGGTTACTGAACACGTTTGTTCATGGTAGATGTAGATGTAGCTGCCATAATAAGCTACATAGAATGCCTGCCATTTGGTTCGCAGAATCTGTTGAGGGGAGCGATGTGTATTTAATTGTTTGACAAGGTAAATTGCAATGGTAATCCACAGATGAGCCCAGGCTCCTCTCGATGAACAGTAAATTCGAAAAAATAGCAAAAGAAAAATCTGAAGTTTTTAGGCATCTAAGATGCTTGGATGTGCTAGAAGCGTGCAAGTTTCTATTATTTCCAAGAAACAATGTGATGGTAAAATTTGAGGAGGGACTAATGGTATTGACATAAATTTCCTATTATTAAAAGAAAAAAAAAACAAATTGGTGTGTACAATGGGAGGCATGAACGTATAGGGTTGCTCTAAGTTGAGTTTGTTTTTCTGAGTTAATTTGATAGGTACCGTTGCAATTCTAGCAAATTTGAGAAAAGTTCCAAAGTTTAAAAAGTCCCACTCCAATTCTCCTGTATGTCCATACAGTCGATAAGACCAAGGAGAGGAGTCAGGGAGCAGGAGAGATTTTCTTTAGTTTTTTCATATATTTTTTCCAATACACGATACACTTGAATATTTTTCAAACACATGATGAATATATTTTCAATACATGTTAAACATTGTTTCAAATACACATTGACCATTTTTTATGAATGTCATGTAACGTTTAAAAAATATTAATGGGAACATTTTTTTGCATTGTATAAACATTTTAATAAATATTCATGAACATTTCTTTTGAAAAATGCGTGAAAATTTTTAAATATCAATTTTTAAAATGTATGTGAACTTTTTTTAAATGTCACAAACATATTTTTGAAACATGTGAATATTTTCTTAATGTCATAATTTTTTTAATGCTATCAATATTTTACACTATTATATCCCTTTTAGAGATTGAACTCAATTAATTTTTGAATTATAAGTATTTACTAGCATATTAAAAAAGACAAATGTAAAATAAAAGAAAAAAGAAGAACAGGACGAAACAAAGAACGCATGCTAACAAATTAACGCTACGGGGCCAGCCCACTCTGCGGGAGGGGGAAACGGGTGCTTTTCTGTTTGGGCCAACATCGGGGTGGTAGAGGGCCCAGGTGGGCGGTGCCGCCCTAGCGCGGGCCGCACACGCAGCGTACCTCAAGGCCCATCTGCCGTCTTCCTAAACCCTAGCACCTCTCCCTTGCTTACCAGCCGCCAGAGCCATCCATACCTCCTCGTCGCCACCGGCTCTCCCTTCCTCCTCCTCTCTCCCTCCCTCCACCGGCGGCGGCTCTCCCCTCCTCCTCGCCACCCCACCCCGCAGCGGCGTCGTCGTCGGCGGCAAGATGCCGAAGAAGAGCAAGAAGAGCAAGAGCAAGCGGGTCACGCTCAAGGCGAAGCACAAGGTGCTGCGCAAGGTCAAGGAGCACCACCGCAAGAAGCGCAAGGAGGCGAGGAAGGAGGGCAAGACCGGCCGGAGCAAGGTCGAGAAGGACCCCGGGATCCCCAACGAGTGGCCCTTCAAGGAGCAGGAGCTCAAGAACCTGGAGGTGCGCCGCGCCATGGCCATCAAGGAGCAGGAGGACAAGAAGGAGGCCCGCAGGGAGAGGGTAAGCAACCACCCGCCTCTGCCGTTAACTTCCCTGGCGTGCCGCTACCAATTCCTCAGTGTTCGGTCGGTGTCATGAGAGCAAATTTGTAGTCGTCCTTGATGATCTAGTTATTTTTTAGTGTCAATTCCCTAGGTGTCATTAGATGCTTGCTTAGATAGATTGGTTGGCTAGATGTTGAGAGTTGATTTCCTTCGCGATGTCTACCTTCAGAAGTCTGTTATTAATGTTCACAGAAGTTGAACAATGATCTCAAATATTGTGGCCTCCTCTTTCAGGCTAGGAAGAGAAAGCTCGGAATACCCGACGATGAAGACATGGCTAATGACAATGACGCAGCAGAGGTGACTGCTGCTTTAGCGGTGCCTAAGACCAATGGTTAGCTTCTTTTCCCCCATTGCCGGTGTTTTTCGGCCTACTGCTTGCATGAACATTATTTACTAAAGCTGCTGAATGTGTCTCCAGACCATTCAGAGAGAGCCTTCTACAAGGAGCTGGTTAAAGTCATCGAAGCTTCCGATGTGATTCTCGAGGTTCTTGATGCAAGGGACCCACTGGGCACTCGCTGCGTTGACATGGAGAAGATGGTCAGGAAGGCTGATCCAACTAAACGGATTGTGCTGCTTCTCAACAAGATAGGTATAGTGTAACTTTTGATGACTTTATCATCAGTGTGATCTTTCCTGTCTTTCTGCATCTTATGGTTATCCTTTTTGTCGATTGTAGATCTTGTCCCCAAGGAGTCGGTAGAGAAGTGGCTTTCATATCTAAGGGAGGAATTGCCAACTGTTGCATTCAAGTGCAACACTCAAGAGCAGAGGACCAAGCTGGGATGGAAATCGTCAAAGCTTGATAAAACAAGCAATATCCCACAAAGCAGTGATTGTCTTGGTGCTGAGAACCTGATTAAACTGCTAAAAAATTATTCCAGGAGTCATGAGGTATCCTATCTTGATGTTTTTAGAGATGACCGGAGACTGTCTTTGTTTGTGTGTATTTATCTAGCTTCATTTAGGAGTTTCACCTGTGTTCTTAGGATTTATAGTTTTCTTATCTTATTTACATTGAAAATTCCATCCTTTATTAAGACCAAATATGATTTGCCTGACTTCATGCTATTGGATTTTGTCCTTTTGTCTTGTTGTCCTGTTCCATGGAAGCCATATCAACATTGACAGACAGATTTATTTTCATGCACGCACCTAAATTTTCTGTGTGGACTGTTTAATCTCGTCGTGACATTTTGATAACTACTCCTGATTTTACAGTGGTCCTGTGCCTAAATTTAACTATTGGGGTGTGCTTGCAGCTCAAGTTGGCAATTACTGTGGGTATTGTTGGCCTTCCTAATGTTGGCAAGAGCAGTCTAATCAACAGTTTGAAGAGGTCCCGTGTGGTTAATGTCGGTTCTACTCCAGGGGTTACTAGATCAATGCAGGAGGTTCAGTTAGACAAGAAGGTGAAGTTGTTGGATTGTCCTGGTGTTGTGATGCTCAGATCTACCAGCAGTGGTGTGTCTGTAGCTCTTCGTAATTGCAAAAGAGTTGAGAAGATGGACGATGTAATCACTCCTGGTAGGTGTTATCGTGCATTATCATCACTCAAGCCAGCTTTTAGATAATTTATATTCATCCCAGTTACTGTACTTGTAGTTTACTTTGCTGATACTAATCTGACAACAAGCTAGTACGGTAGTATACCTGGAAATGCATTATCCAATGACTTACTCCATATTTATTGCATTCTTGCAGTTAAAGAAATCATCAGTCTTTGCCCACACGAGAAATTGCTGTCTCTGTACAAGGTGCCAGGCTTTACTTCAGTTGATGATTTCCTTCAAAAACTTGCTACACTCAGGGGGAAATTGAAAAAAGGTGGTATAGTGGATGTGGAAGCTGCTGCAAAAATAGTGATTCATGACTGGAATGAAGGTACAATTGACAATTTATCCTGTAATTGTTAATTATTATTTGTTTCCAAGCCATCTAACCCTCTTGTTATTAGGCAAGGTACCCTACTTTACACTGCCACCTAAAAGGGATGTTGTGGAGGACGCCAATGCGGTAATTATCACAGAAGATGGAAGTGAATTCAATGTTGATGAAATTTACAAAGCTGAGTCTTCATATATTAGTGGTCTAAAATCTATGGAGGAGTTCAGTCATATTGAAATTCCATCTAATGCCCCAGCAGAGATTGATGAAGCGATGCTCGAGGTATTTCTTACAGCTACAGTGGTCTTCCTTTAATTAAAACAGCAATGTTATTATTGTAGATTTTTGTAGTCAGCTACCCCTTTCTTGACAGTATCCTACACTTTAGTTCCTACATATGCTTGTTTGGCCATGTTCTAATTCTAACTAAGCAAGTTATAAACTGTAGACCTGTCAAAGGCTTTGGTAGACAGAAAAGAAGCAGGCTTTGGGTATCTCTTGTGTTGGAGACGTCTAAGTTAACTTTCAAGTTGCATATTACTAGTACAGCTAGATGATATTTGTCTTGCATTGAACAGGATCCCCTGACGCAGAGTGCGCCTGTGAAGGACGAATCGATGTCCGACGCGAACGACCGTGAAGGAAGCAAGGCGGCGGCGAGTGGTGGCACGCAGCACGACAAGCTGTACACCGCCGAGGGCATCCTCGACCCCCGCAAGAAGAAAGCGGAGAAGAAGCGGCGCAAGGGGAACAAGTTCAGTGTGCTGAATGACATGGACGCGGACTACGACTTCAAGGTGGATTACCAGATGAAGGATGCCTCCCCCGCGGACGACGAAGATGGTGATGGCAGCAAAGCCGAGGGCGAAGAACCCAAGGGTGAAGACGACAAGAAAGACGCCCCTGCTGTGGAGTGCGAGCCTATGACGAGTTGATGATGCGTCGTGAGATAAGAACCGCAGGTTTTGGGGGTGCGAATTAGTAGGTTGTATTACAACTGTATGATGTGGGCTGCCAACAATTGGCAGGAGTTTTTGTACGCCGTTAGGTTTAATGATGAAGACAGATGCAACAAATGGGATGATGCTTGTTTTTACCCCTCTGTTTTTGTTGTCTTGATAAATTAGTAATTACACGTGCACGGCTTGGACTGTCAAAGAGAGTACAAGAAAGAAAATATATAAACTGCCGTCGACGTGATGATGGCGGGCAACCTACATAGACGTGTCTTCAAACTTCTGAACCCTAAAAAAGATTGCATTCACCTGTCAGCGAAGCCACAGCCAAGCAGCAGCATCACCTCTCCTCTCCTGAGTCAGTGTCAGCCAATGGGTAGGCCAAAGCCAGCCCCTACAGATGCTTCTCCCCATGTACAAATCACATATACAATCGTGTAACTCAATGAGTAGTGAAGTTACTTGTTTTGCTCCGGTTTGTGATTCCCTATAACGAGAGCAAGGAAACCGACACAAACTCTAAGAGCAACTCTAGTAGAATCGTCATTGACAAAAATACGATGAAGACAATCGTCAAAGAACATGAAGACTCAAGAGCTAGTGGAGCGAAAGTCACAATCGCTAAAAAATACAACCTTCATATTTCACTTTTCATGTGGGATTCTTTTTGTCATTGGACACCTATTTCTTGGTAGGTGGGGACCAATTCCCACCTACCATGAAATTTCCGTCCCGCCACGTTCCCACCACGTGGGTGAAATTATGGAGTGCAACCCATGGTATCCCTCCTGTACTCCAAATATGGAGGCTGGAGACCAAATATGGAGCTCCCATTACAAAACATATGGTGATTTTGAAAGGTATGACAACTCTTCTAGAGTTTGTTTTTTGTGGTTTGTGCTACATATGACAGTTATTATGCAATTTTGGCGAATATGGCGATTCTGTTAGAGTTGCTCTAAGATCACCTTGCCCTTGCATTTCGTGTTGATAACGAAGTTCTTCGGGTATTTCTTCACGACGAAGCGCGTGGGGGAGAAGAGAGTTGGAAGAAACACACGAGCAGGAGTGGGGATGGGGACGCGCACAACATCGCAATGTCAATTAACTCGCTTCAACTACGATGACAGAGTCACATTATACAAAAAGATACAATCTCATTTTCCTTCTTTAATTGCGCTTTCACGTCACAGTTTTACTTTTGTGTTAGTTTTTTTATTCTAAAAAGAGATTTCTTCCCTAATTCCATTTAAAGAAACTACATGTCTTTACTGCCCTAACCAACCGTGTCATATGTGCGACGAATCACTCCCCTCCTCTATAGATCGTAGAAGGATGACATATTTGACATGCACAAGGATAAGCTTGAAAGAGATGAGTTAATTAATGGATATGTTTAGGGTACATCTAGATGTGTTTTAGGCTAGTCATAGTGGGAGTAACTTAGCTAGTAACATAGCGCACTTCAAGAAATTGTTGCTTATGTGGCAAGTAATTAATGAGAGGTGGTAACATAATATGTTACTGTAGCATAGCGCTTTTTAAGACAAGATGAGTCTACAAGCTAATAAATGAAGTCATCTAAGATAGAGTGTGGCGTTTTGGTGGCCGAGCACCCTGCAGGCCGGAATCTGGCGCCGTGCAGTAGAGCCCTGCGATGCGTGCACGCTTTTTTAGTCAGATGTATACGGTAGCTGCTTTTTTTTTTGAGAGAAATACGATAGCTGCTAAGTTGAAATACATCAGTGCCGTGGGTTGCTGTGCCAGAGTTATACGTGGGCCTCGGGTGCGCGCTGGATACACAGGCACGTCCTGTGCTTGCTGGGCTCGTTTGGAAACAGTGCACGTAGGTGAGCGGTGGCAGGTGCGATATTAATCCTGGGCCCACCTGGCGATGCAGGTGACTTAACGCCCGAAGGGGTGCTTCCTCCTACCCTCGTCAGTCATTCATCCCCTTCCAGTTTGTGGCTGTGCGGAGCGGCGTTTCGCCATGGATGGCCTCGAGTCCTTTGAGGAAGCAGAATCAGGGTAAGACCCAATCTCGCTCCCCTTTTCCTCGTTGCGTTGCTTGCCCTCGAGAAGGGAGTATTTCTTTGATTTGGCGTTCAGATTCTTGTATTCGTCCCTGATTTTTCTTCAGTTATTCTTCTACCTGATGATGTTTGGATCTGACTAGATGACGATTGTATATATGCTACAGATTGGTTCCTAAGGCTGATGCGGGTGATTTATTGGGTGGCGGAATCGATGTTGTGGAATCTGTGGTTGCTTCCATCCATGAAGGGCGCGGGCGCTCCTCTGATGTGATTTCTTCTGAGCCGATTGGTGACAGCAGCGACAAAGAGCAGTTCAGAGTGGTGGGCGCGAATCTCGGCTCATACAACAACCGTGGGAGCGAGGTCGTTGACGACTCGAACGATATGGCGGCTCAGAAAACCTCCTCAACATCAATGGGAGAGGAGGGAGATGCAGAGGGGGTCGTCGTCAACAAATCAAAGGCCTCCTGTTGGACTTGACGGTAAGAAACACACACTCATATGTTGTTTATTTGCTGCTAGACCAGAAATTGTACCTCCACGGCATCGCTTTTGGCCGTAGGACCAGAAATTGGAACGCCTGTAAGAAGAGAAAACACATATACAGAGTTCACCCCCATGTATAAACTATAATCCTTTTATTTCACCTCGTGTAAGCATTCTTGCTAGCTCGGAAACATGATTGTTACATTCAGACTTCATTCAGCTAGATCAACTTTTATTGATTTCTGTATCAAATGATAAAGATTGTTTTATCAGAAAAAACA
>NC_041382.1:59066708-59068706 GCF_002162155.2 Triticum dicoccoides | reverse complement strand
AGGATTGGCAATGCGCAAGAAGAGAGGGATGCCAACCCAAGCAGAGTCCCTGCCCTCGAGGCTTCAATGAGAGCTTATGCAGACAACAAGGTTGGCACGGTTGTTAACCCGGCGCTCGGAACTAGCTTTGACACGGTTGAAGAGGCTAAACGCCGGGTTAACAACTGATGGGGTTTGGCGTTAGGTATGCCAAAAGCAGGTTGAACGTCCATCGGATAAAGTGCATGCAGGAGTTTGTATGCGCGTGTGTGGTGAGGATGATTCAATAATTCAGACAACACAAATGTTTCCCCGCGGCTGCTCTTTCAAATTTGTATGCTCTCATAACACATTGAAAACCTATGCAGGGCAAGCCATTGCAGTCGAACTACTGATGATCTTTCCTTTTAGTGCTGATGATCTTTCCTTTTAGGATTGCTCTAAAAATGCTTTCATCCTGGAATATGCTAATAGTGAATTATTGTTTTTCAGACCAAGCTCGTGCAATGGAGGTTGCCATAGAAGATGTCATGCCGCATACATCACATCGGTGGTGCAAATGGCATGTGCTGAAGAAAGCAAAAGAGCTACTTGGGCCACTACTAGGCAAGGGCAGCGAGCTCAAACAAAAGTTCAACAAGATGATGCATCACATGGTTAGTGAGAAAGAATTCGAGGATGGTTGGGCATCTATGGTTGAGAAACATGGTGTACAAAATAATGTATCTGCGCCTGGTACCCATAGTTAGCGACCTGCTGCCTTGGGGTGTTCTGCGCACGCAGCACAGCTGCTTGACCTCTCCTCAGGATGGTTGCGTATGCTTCCTCCCACTTGAACCAGCCACATTTGTCGGGGCCCTGCGCAAGAACACAATGAACGAAAAACAAAGAATTTGCCATGGCGATCAGAGTTGGCTTTAGAGATGAGCCCGCTTGCAAATTCAAAAAGGATGAATCTAAGAAAGAAAATGAAGCTTACAGTGTCGATCGGGCACTTGTAGGAACGCTTGCCCTCGTTTTCGCCTTCTTTTCCGACTGATGTTGGTCTTCACCTAAACCTCGCCGCAGTCCGGGCACATGATGAGCGGCAAGTGCTGAAGTCTTTGCCTGGAACGAACCGAGGATGAAGGCAAAGCCATGTCGAACTTGTTTGGGCAGGGTGCGGCTGCGATGGAGAGCCATCTCTCCTATAAATAGCCGGCCAGACCAAGGCAACGGCAGGATCCTCAACGTTTGACTCAAACGGCTCCCTGTCGTCGCACATCTTGACGGGTCAACTCCGGTGCCGTGTACATGAGTGTTTGACTAGATGCTGTGCTGCACTGATGTACCTGCTTGTGTACGTGTGCCCGCAAGGTTTATTTAAATAGCAAATATGGAGGCTCGGCAGCGGACTCTGGCACGAATACGGTGAAAATACGGTGAAAATACGGTCGTGTCTTAATGGCTTGCACCGATCGCAACGAGCACAGACGGCACTGATTCCGGCCTGCAGGGTGCTCAGCCACCAGAGGCCATTTTCGTCTAAGATACTACTATTATGTTACTTTACATTATAAAAGTAGTAACTTAGACTAGTGTCATATACATGACACTAGTATATGACACTAGCCTAAATTACTCCCCACTATGACCAGCCTTAGCAAAACCGTTAATCATATAGTATACATAAGAGAGTGATCCCATTACTTTATTTATCCCAACATGCAAGCATGCTAACCCCATCATACAATTATGCATGAAATAAGGCCAACCCCAACATGTGACCATGCATGAAGAAAGCCCCACCACAACATTCAACCATGCAATAAAAACGTTTCCCATCCGGTTATTCTACTTATATTCAATATATATTTTGCAACTCCACATAAAATCAAATATAACAAATCATATGATAACGTTATCAGCCCAAATTTTCAGCAACCTATTACCGCAACAACGCACGGGTTATCTTCTAGTTAACATAGTTCTACCTTCCATATTCACAGTTTATCAATTTTCTAGCAGAGCATCACTCTG
>NC_041382.1:59064975-59066371 GCF_002162155.2 Triticum dicoccoides | reverse complement strand
TACAACAGGTTAAGATTTCCTCGAGTAAGCCTTTCCTTTGGTTGTGCTATATGCAGAAAGCCTCACTCATGTGATATCTATTTCTTTTTTTTTGCGAGGCAAAAGGGAGTTTTATTGCAAGTTCATAAAGTTACAGTCAAGAGGCCACAAGTCCTCGATACAAGGTGGAATCGAGCCCAACCACACAGCCGTAGCTCGTTTGGACCGGCTATATAGGTGGCCAACCAATCGGCAACTCTATTTTGACTAGGGGCTAATTTTCCGAGGTAAAAGCTCCCTCTCACTCATCAGTTCCTTAGTCTCCAAAACTAACCGGCCATACGCCGAGCGAACCGGAGCATCATTGGACAAACTGGACATAGCTTCAGAAGAATCCGAATGCAGGTTGTCCTACGCAGAAAGCCTCACTCATGTGATATTTATTTCCAGTCCCGGGATTTTGCATTTTTTTTAGGGAACGGAAATTTGCATTTCTACCAAAGCACATCTAAGTCGTGTGTCATTGATTTTATGCGAAGGTTTGTGCAAGCATTTTTGTTAGTCTTTTTTTTCCTTTTTTTACAGTAAAACTTGAAAAAGAAGTTGCACACTCCTCAAAGACCTAAAATCCCAGTCTCATAAATTCCACCAACCCAGTAAATAGCTCACACGGTGAAAGTAAAATGAATACGACCCCCTCTTCCCAACTGCCCCCAAACCAAGCGGTAAAAGACAAGCCAGGGACTGGCAGGTGGGCCCCGCGACGGAACTGAACAGGGGGCGAAGAATGCCCGACTGACACGCACCCACCATCTCTCTCCCTCTCTAAACCCCAACCAACCAGCCCCTCCGCTCGCCGGCAAGAAAACCCCAGCCCCTTCCCGGAATCCCCACTCCGGCGAGCCCGACCGACCGGCCGGCCGGCCGGCCTCCGATGGCGTCGGCGACGTCGACGGCGGAGCTGGAGGCCGCCATCGCCGCCCTCCCCGCCAAGAAGCAGCGCCTGCGGGAGTCCTTCGACCGCCTCCTCGCCGCCTCCCCCATCCCCGTCCCCTTCACCTGGGCCGACGTCGACGCCCACATCTCCTCCCTCCAGGCCTCCATCGCCCGACGCTTCCGCCAGCTCCAGGCGCACCAGGCCGCCGCGCTCCGGTCCACCGCCGACCCCGTCCAGCACCTGCTGAGGGGCAAGGGCCAAGACAGCAGCGAGGAGGAGGAAGATTGGGCGCGGCCCAATCGCGCGCCTTCGGACCTCAATGCCGGGGAGGAGGGGTCGCAGGGGGGTGCGGAGATGGCAATCGAGGCGTCTCCCGGCCAGTACGACGCCGTTGAGGAAGGGGAGGCGTCTCCTGGCCTTGAACCGGAGGAGGGGGAGGCGTTTCTTGGCCTTGAACCAGAGGAGGAGGAGGAGGAGGAG